>NC_090759.1:17773352-17943352 GCF_036898095.1 Palaemon carinicauda
TGGGTAATCAAATGCACTTACTGACTAGAAAATTGATGAAGAGAGAAGAAAATGAAAGCAATGAGTTTAGGAAGAAAATTATTGGGATCTAACCATGGAGGAATCGATGGAAAGATAACAAGAATCCCGGAAAACAGAAGCAAGGGGTGACATTCACATTCTAAAGACAGAAAAAGCTAATGAATAGGCCTACCCTTGGGATGTTCGATCTGAGAAATCGGATGCTCCGTAGTATGTGTTAATCTCTAATCCTCTGCGCTTAGTACAGTATATAGATATAATACATTTTTCATCGAATGAATATACAGATATATGATGTGGTAGGAAAGTTGAGACGCAGAGAATCTGAAGGGAAGCACTCCCATTTTGTAAATAAATAATAGAGAACAGTGAAAATTTAATTCATCTAATCATGTTCCTTGCAAATATAACCTAAAGAACCTTAAAATGGCATAATTTAATGTTATCATGGCTACTTGACCCATTTAGATCAGGTATAGTTCTTATTAGGAGTTTTTACTGTTAAAATTTCACTAATAATTTATAAACTACACGTGCTGTATTTTCCAAATCACTTCCTGCTGTTGCTATCCTCTAGAAATGCAGAAAAGATTCCAAATTGATATTGCCGAAAATAAATGTGAGAACGGACCCAAGAAATCCACCGTTTCGATCAACCTCAGCAGATGACTCATGAGAGAGAGAGAGAGAGAGAGAGAGAGAGAGAGAGAGAGAGAGAGAGAGAGAGAGAGAGAGAGAGAGTATTAAAAATACAAAAGTATATTTTTTATTGCATTAGATCTTTTAATCTCCAGTAATTAGAAGCATAGAGAACTTGTGATTTCGGTCCTTGCCAATTATTCTAAACATCCAGAACTGGCACTTGGAAAAAAGTTTATTTTCAGAACTGGCACCTGAAAAAAGTTTATTTCCAGAATTGGCACCCGAAAAGTTTATTTCCAGAACTGGCACCTGAAAAAAGTTTATTTCCAGAACTGGCACCTGAGAAATGTTTATTTCCAGAATTGGCACCTGAGAAAAGTTTATTTCCAGAACTGGCACCTGAGAAAAGTTTATTTTTCGGAAGTGGCACCTGAGAAAAGTTCATTTCCAGAACTGGCACCTAAGAAAAGTTTATTTCTAGAACTGGCACCTAAGAAAAGTTTATTTCCAGAAGTGACATTCTGAGAAAAGCTTTTTTCCACCTTAGCTTCACTGTCTGAAGGGTGTTGGCATTTAAAACTCCTTCGTTCAGTCATGGGTCATATGAAATCTCGTTGGTCCATTCACTAAATGTCAGTGCATGACGGTAAATAGTCCACAGAGAGAACAGAACACTCTTATTCTTAAGCTTACCAGTTTTCATTCAAGGTTCCAAAATGGAGGAATTTATTCTTTTATCATTATTATTAGCTAAGCTACAGCCATATTTGGAAAAGCATGTTGCTGTAAGCCCAAGGGATACAACAGGGAAAATAATTCAGTGACGAAAGGAAATAACAAAACTAAAGGATTGTGTGCTTCACTGTACCCTTAAGCAAGAGAACTCTAACCAAAGACAGTAGAAGCCATGGTATAGAGTCTATAGCATTACCCAAGACTAGGGAACAATGGTTTAATTTTGAAGTGTCCTTCTCATAGAAGAGCTGTTTACTATAGCTAAAGTCTTTTCTATCCTTACCAAGTGGAAACTAGTCGCTGAGCTATTACAGTGGAACAGTTAACCCCTTGAGTGAAAATTATATTCCTTAATTTCCTATTCTGAAACCAATAATAATGCCTAAACAAACTGCTTTCTACAATTTGCATGGCCTCTTTCAGTGTAACAGTTTGGATCTCTTTTTTCGTCCATTGGTTTCATTTTCATTCCATATGAAATCTGCAAAAAATGCCTTTACGTCTCATTTTATTTCAAGTTCTTCCAATCTTTTTGATTAGCGAGAAATTGGCTATTATTCTTTAGGCCACCAAGGATCCTTAAAACAAGCATTTTAATAGCATACTTTGTCTTAAGTTGTCTAAGCATCAATCGCAAGCCTATTTGGGACTGGTGTGCACATTTTGTGACTGATGGCTTGTAAAGAGGTATCCCATTTGGATTTTTTTTTAATCTTTTTCTATAAATCCTCCTTTTCTACGTCGATGTTCCTCTGACTTCCTGTAGTTCCTGTCACAATTTTTAAGCTTCCACTTCAGATTTAACTTCCAAGGGCATTCTCATTTCAGGTAATTCCGAGTAGAACTCTTAAAGTGAAACTGAACTGTTTACCTGACAGAGGCAAGCAAGGCCAAGTACGGCACCAATGCTCCTGGTCAAATTCGATACTTTCTCTTTGATATACTCCTTAAGATGGCTTCTCAGCAGTTGATGGGAAAACTAAATGTATCGCTTTTACCATTTTCGTGAGTTTGTAAAGTTCCCCCATTGGTATGTAGGCCTAGAGCTTGTTCATCCTTAGGTAAGCTTTAATTCTATAAACGCTGTTTGAATTCCACAATTATTAAACTTTTTTTCTCACAACTTTCAAAATATATACATTATTAAACAGAACTCATTCATCCATAAACAAGCTATTGCTTTCTTTTCGGGTAAAATAATATATTCAGTATCTATAAACCCACCATTACTAAGTTCTAACGAATTTTAAATTTATAAATGCCATTGTCGAATAACTATTTCCTTTACTCGTAACAAGAATACCTTTAAAATCTGGAAATCTTCTACAGCCTCTGTATTCCCATAGTCCCTTGACTTTTTGATTCAATGGGATACTTATAAAACTGATCTTAGCGCATTTATCTCTTCGTCTTTCTGTTCTCCTTATTGAAAAAGATAAATAGTGCGTATATAGGGTTTATGATGCTTATACCTTAAACACTCCTATCATCGTAAAATGTAAATAACTGTACTGCATATGACTGTTCTCACGTAATTATATATTTTGAAAATCTTTTCACCCACATACCCCTTCCGTTAATAAACGAAAACAGAGAGAGAGAGAGAGAGAGAGAGAGAGAGAGAGAGAGAGAGAGAGAGAGAGAGAGAGAGAGAGAGAGAGAGAGAGAGAGAAGGGGGGGGGGGGTGGCGCTTGTGGCACACAGGAGAGGAAACAGGCCAATAATATGGAGCCGTTATACAAAAGGAAACACCATCCTGTTTGGGGGCAGTGTCGTTAGCCTGAGGCTATAGCCGGAATGCGGCTTCTTTCTGCTTCTGTCATTATACAATTCCGGCCAAATAACGCCAGGCGTTTGCCTGTCGGTGTTCCTGAACCGCTGGAGAAGAAACAAGACTTTTAAACCATGAATTTAAGTATGTTCAGTCACAAACAGTTGTATGTACGTATCTATGCAACCATGTATGAGTGCACAAACACTGTCTGTGTGTGCTGTATGTCCTGGTTCTTTTTTTTCCAGAAATTTGAAACTCAGTAGAATTTAAATCGAAATAGGCAACAGACAAACGATGTACCTGCCTCTTGTAGATCATAAAGGATCTGTTAAAAAAACAAAGAAATTTTCAACAAGGATAACTCTTAATTTTGTATAAATGAAAAAAAAAAAAAAAAAAAACAGTCTGTGGACAAGAATATAGAGCCGTAGACTTTACAAGTATTTTAACGTAGCCCAAGGGTTAAAAGGTGAGGCAAGACTCAGGCATGTTACTTGCAACTCCGTACCAAATATGCATATAATCCATATAAAGACAGTGTGTTACCTTCCAAAGTAATAATAATAATAATAATAATAATAATAATAATAATAATAATAATAATAATAATAATAATAATTGTCTGACCTTATCTTAAATTCAAACTACCAGCAGTTGTGGTGGATAGAATCATTTCAGTTTGAGTTTCTTGTACATTTAAATAACATTCGTTTTAGGAATAACAATTGTAAAATAGATTTCTAAAAGGAAGAATGACAAGCAGTGCAACGAAGCCAACAGCTTTCTACATAATAAGCCACATTTTACGTTTATTTTTCGCACCAGCTTATTCTAGTTAAGAATTTTATAATTTTCTTCAAAAAACTCATTTGTTGTAGGATGATGTCACATAAATTATCTTTCGTTTCGAATCCCTTTGATGGTCATCTTGAATTCTTTGTATTATTATTATTGCTAAGCTACAACCTTAGTTGGAAAATCAAGATGCTATAAGCCCAGGGGCTCCAACAGGGAAAAATAGCCGAGGAAACAAGGAAAAATAAAATATTTTAAGAACAGTACATCCAAATATTTCCTATGTAAACTATAAAAACTTTAACTAAACAACAAGAAAAGAAATAAGATAGAATAGTGTACCCGAGTGTACCCCCAAGCAAGAGAACTCTAACCCAAGACAATGGAAGACCATAGTACAGTGGCTATGGCACTACCCGAGACTTAGAGAACAATAGTTTGATTTAGGAGTGTCCTCTTAAATGAGCTGCTTACCATAGCTAAAGTCTCTCTTCTATCCTTACCAAGAGGAAAGAGGCCACTGAATAATTACAAGGCAGTAGTTAACCCCTTGGGCGAAGAAGAATTGTTTGGTAATCTCAGTGTTGTCAGGTGCACGAGGATAGAGGAGAATATATAAAGAATAAGCCAGACTATACGATGTATGTTTAGGCAAAGGGAAAATGAACCGTAACCAGAGAGAAGGATCCAATGTAGAACTGTCTGGCCAGTCAAAGGGCGCCGCAACTCTCTAGCTGTAGTAGCTTTTTTCCAAGTCTCCCTTAAAATCAAAATGTCCAATTATTCGTAACTTTTCTGTACCATTACTTTGAACTCTCGTTGCATGGTGGTGGTGGTGGTGGGCACGGCCACGGTCTTGGTAGATGTAATATACTCCATTACACTTACTGTACTGTGCACCGTAGTGGTGGGTGAACGGAGCAAACTCACGTGGTCGTGTCTCAACCTCCTTGGGTTTTCACCTGATAACCTCCAGCCCTTGAGACCCAATTCATCAGTCTAGAAAGGACGAGGTGTTGGTATTATGTATATGGGCGTTTGAAATTGTGAAACCGGTAGGGTTGGGTGTAACTACTTAATTTTTCATTCAATGATATGTAAAATTATTTTCTAAATACCCCTCTATGCCATTCATTTTATCGATGGTACCATTTTACGCAATTGCTATACAATTCAACTGTGTGCAATTTGTATATTTAATGCACCATTAGTAATGATAGGCCCAAGGGGCTACATCGTGAAATTTGTTAGCACAGTGTTAGGGGAAATCAGGCGACTTCGCACTAGGGCGACGCCTCTTCTGCTCCGGGGTGAGAATTATGAGACGCCAGGGCACAAAAATGACGGCTGCCACCGCTACACTTCCTGTTATTGTTCTTGGCTGACATACATCCATAAAAAAAATATTGCTAGAAAATTGCATCACATTACCTTCTGCGATGAATCACCAAGAAAAAAAAAATGAATTGGGCAGAATTCTTTTTTTTAATCATAAGATAAGAAATTATGTATATGTTGTAGCCTACTGTATGTAAGAGAAGGCTATACGCCACAAATCCTACGTCTTGCCAATAAAACAATCATTAACCAATGCAATTCAACATAAAGATTAACGAGGTCATGAGAAGACTTTATTCGAAGTGTCATCTGTAAGTTAATGGTCATGAAATTTGAATTATATATTTTAACTTACAAATGATTAATGATAAGCATAATAATCAATTTTCTTAAGTACTTACTCTTCTGCAGCAACTAAATTGACGTCGTTTTAAAATTTAGATAAAGCAAGCCTTATGCCAGCATGGGCTGTTGCTCCTAGATTAACCCGTGGTTAGGCTATTTGGAGACCCGGCACGCAGGTATCCCGCAACTAGGACACGTGATTGGTCTTGCTCAGGGCGGCAAGGCCCCGGGATACAAAATCATTAGAATACCACAGGTTCAGTCATTGTACCGAAGTGTACCACGTTTGCAACCGTAGATTCTGTAGTGACGAAAATGACATAATTAGCAATATTTATATACGTAAACAATTTATTCCATGCTCTGTTTAACTTTGCGCCTTCGCAAAAGTGATGATAATACAAGATTATTACTAATGTTCTTTCGAAATAATCGTTAATCGAAATTGTCTCGATGAAATATTAGATGTGACACTTAAATAATAAGAGGTATAATATTACATAACTACACTATATGACTATTGGATAACAGAAATTGCCGAACGTTTTCAAAAGTTTTAGATAGAGACGACTGGCGAAATCTAACCAAGGCCCTTTGCGTCAATATGCGTAGGAGATGATGATGATAATTACCCAATCAATCAGACTGTGATTACCTCAATTGCAGATGACATTAATCGTTTGCTTTGTCAAAATTTGTTGCTAATTTACATAATAAACTGAGTAAGTAGTTTGATACCTACTTTATAAACTGATAATGTAAAGTTATGAATTAAATGAAAAAACAAAACTAAATAGAATTACATTGATAGGATTTCACACATTATATTATCATTGGCAGGACTTGGAGAGAGAGAGAGAGAGAGAGAGAGAGAGAGAGAGAGAGAGAGAGAGAGAGAGAGAGAGAGAGAGAGAGATTATAACTACTGTACATACATTAAAGACTCAGCATAAAATCTAAGGACAAAAATAATAATAATTAAAAAAAAAATGCGCACAATAATCATTGAGCCTATGTTCTCAGCAACAAATGGGGTAACGATTAATTAAAAAATTATTCCCCACAGGAAGGCAAAATCTATCAACACCATAAAAATCAATATATAGTAATTATATACAAGAGGTACATGGAGATGGTTTAGGCATACTCTTCCCACTCCCCAAGAGAGATTAGTTCACCAAACTTTCAACTGGGCTCCACAAGGCACTAGAAGAGTTGGGAGATCCAGGCCTACATGGCTGAGGACTATCAAGCGTGAATTAGATGATGAATGGAGAAATATTGATTTAAAAGTTCAAGATAGAGACGACTGACGAAATCTATCCGATGCCCTTTGTGTCAATAGGTGTAGGAGGTGATATGTTATTATTATTATTATTATTATTATTATTATTATTATTATTATTATTATTAGCTAAGCTACAACCCTAGTTGGAAAAGCAAGATGCTATAAGCCCAAGGACTCCAAGAGGGAAAAATAGCCCAGTGAGGAAAGGAAATAAGGAAATAAATAAATATGAGAAATAATTAACAATTAATACAGTATTTTAAAAGCAGTAACAACATCAAAATAGATATTTCATATATAAACTATAAAAAGACTTATGCCACGCTCACACACACACATACATACACACACACACACATATATATATATATATATATATATATATATATATATATATATATATATATATATATATATATATATGTGTGTGTGTGTGTGTGTGTGTGTGAGCGTGCGCATTATTCCCCGACAGTGATATAACCACAGATATCTATGGCTGTAACTATATTGGAATTGTACGCACACTTGCGGTTTTCATCTAGATAGGACAGATCGCTCAAGGTCTATAAATTTTCAGTACCTCTGCAGACCATGACAACACGTATCATCATCTACGTGAGCGATCATAGAGGAAAAAGAAACTTGAAAGAATTGGGAGTAAAAAAAAAAAGAAAAAATGAGAAAAATGCATATCCTTGTAATAATAATAATAATAATAATAATAATAATAATAATAATAATAATAATAATAATAATAATAATAGGCCTACTGCGTTAGAAACAACCTTTTTATTTTCCCACATGATTATCTTTCTTTGAAGAAAATCTAAACGACAAAGTATAAATTTACGAAAAGAATTTGTTCAATTTCTTAAGAAATTGATAAGAAAATAAAAAAAAAACCTTCTTCACTATATTTCTAACAGTAACGACACTATAAATTACTTGCATAATATCTATTGTCTTTATATACAGTATGCGCGCGTGAAAGAGTTGTGCATTGCTTAATAATATAAACCACTAGCAGTAGTTTCAGTGAGGAAAACTTGAAATGAAATGGCTGTAATGATACCTTGAAATGTAATTGAATTAAACATATCTACGATATCAAGATAATACTAAGAAACATCATTCAGACATATAATTCTTTTCGTACCTAATTTAACCTTAAACTTTCATAATCTAGTTCAAAATATATCACATAACATATAATTAAAAAAACAAAAACACAATCAATCAGACTTTAATCTTTCCCAAGTAGCCTATTATGAAAACGTACCGTACCTCAGTCAGATCAGATGATTTGACGAACTTGTTATAATTATGACTTTCCCTCCATAATCGAATAGTAACGGTTGTTTATCGAACTTCTCGACGAATGAAGGTTGAAAAAGTGCAAACCGTGGTTCTGTACTCCAAAGGTCGAAATCACAACGTACAAGATTTCACCTGTTCGTCACAAGAGCTACTGTGGGACTGACTGGTGTGGTTGGGCGAATGGGCGGAAACTTGTCCACGACTTCTAAAAAGTCGCTGAGGCCATTAAGTTCTGCAATACTTTCTATTGCCGTACTGCGTGTATGCTCCTATCTGAATTTATGTACGTATATATATATATATATATATATATATATATATATATATATATATATATATATATATATATATATATATATATATATATATATATATGCTTTACTGCCACAAGGATCACGTGACTTGGTATACGCAAAAGCCAGTAGGAAATAATAAAAAGCTTTAGTACCAAGCGCTTTCGTGCATTTTAATACACTTCTTCAGGGTACCCTGAAGAAGTGTATTAAAATGCACGAAAGCGCTTGGTACTAAAGCTTTTTATTATTTCCTACTGGCTTTTGCATATATATATATATATATATATATATATATATATATATATATATATATATATGTGTGTGTGTGTGTGTGGGGGGGGGGGGTAAAAATTGGTAATAGGATTATTAATTAACTCTCTACAGGGGCTAAAAAAGAAGCATATACGGTATACCCAATGGATCTGCTATAACAACAGAAGATGAAGAAATGCAACGTTGGGTGGAACACTTTAGTGAGGTCATGAATAGGAGATATGAAGGGAATAATTTGATTGATGTACCTGAAGCTGGAGAAGACCTTGATGTGTCCATGAATGAATTCGGTGTGTTTAAGTCGAAGCCATCATTAAAAACTCAAGATATTGAAACCCTTGGATACGACGAAATAACTGTTAAGATGATTTTGGCCGAAAATGAAGTGACTCCCTGAATACTTTCAAGATTATTTTGTAGAATGTGGAATGAAGAGAGAAAGCCTGATGAATGGAGCTAGGACTGTTGGTAAAAAGAGAAAAAAAGGAGATCTGACTGAATGCAATAATTACAAAGGCATCAGACTTACGACAGTTTTCATGAAAATGTATATAGTCTGCTCATTCTAAAGAGAAGACTAGAGAGAAAGACTGATGAAAAGCTGAGAGAGGAAAAAGAAGGATTTAGAAAAGGTCGAAGTTGTACTGACCAAATTTTCATTTTAAGACATGTACAGTAATGTGTAGAATATAGAAATCCTTTTTTTATGGCATTTGTGGACAATGAAAAATCCTTTAATAGTGTGTACCGGCCAATTTTATGGAGACTCATGCGTTATTATGGAGTTCCTCTTAAATATGTAGCCTAAATTTGATTATTAAGTCTGTTCATGAGCATAGCAAGTGCAAAGTTAATGTTAATGGAGTGTTATCGAATGAATTTTCAGTGAACATGGGAGAACTCCAAGGAAATGTGTTGTCACCTATGTTGTTTATCCTCCTCGTGGATTTTCTAATGCATAGAACAGTTGGGGATGGCGGAGAAGGGTTGGGAACTGGGTTGGTAACAGGAAATCAGCGTACTTAGAGTATGCTGATGACGCTGTCCTTATAAACAAAACACCACAGGACTTGCAAAGCTTGCTTACCAGAATGCATGAAATATCACACGAGGTTGGGCTCAAGATAAATAGAAGAAAGAAAGATGATGAGAACGGAATATGCAAATCCAGAGTGAAGGATCCAATGTAGTACTGTCTGGCCAGTCACAGGACCCCATAACTCTCTAGTGGTAGCATCCCAGGGAGTGGCTGATGCCCTGGCTAACTACTACCTACCGCAACATTATAATAATTTTTTTTTCATATATAAACTATAAAAACGCCAAGAAATAATGATGCTGTACTCACGTTCTAATGTCTCTTCTACTTTATCATTGCACCAAACCACCCACAAAGCAATTTGACCAGGTAGCGACTAGGTGCAGCATTATAATCCACCTTTTTAATTCACACTAACATTCTGTCGCTAAATTGTTTCAGCCCAAAATTTCGCTCTTTCAGTAGGCTACTTCTTATTTCGTAATCAATAGACCAAATAATCAAAGACAACAGTTTCGACCTTCGCTTAATAGATTTCGATACATCATATCAATCTCACTTCCAATCATTTTGCACATTCCCTGCTACCTTCATAACTTCACATATTCTATGCATCACCCCCCTTTTCGTTTATCGTGATCGTTTATATTAACTTTCTAATACCCATAAAGTCACCTGATATATTTTTTTCTCTCTATTCCTTTTAAACTTTCCCCTGCTACAGACTCTTTTAAACGGTTTTCCGTCGTTCCCACTATTATCCCAAATGACAACATTGTATCATATGCAGACATCAGCCACAATAACCATTCACAAAACATTTCATGATTATGAAATTTTACATCTACATCTACAGTAATAAACTTTAATTTCTTATGCCACATTATCTACATATCAGACAACCAAACATACTGTTCATTTATCTCAGATATACTAAATAAAACCAATCATTCATACGTCTGCATATTCCAAACCCACAGGGAACACTGTAAATATTGCATAGAGGTTTTTGGTGCCTCCACATATGGCCCTAATTGCACGTGTTTTATATTTTTCTACTTTACCTCCGTTCCTCTCTTCCATCTCACTATATCCTATTTCTTTTTATCTTTACATCACAGCATAATTGTAATGCTGTCCCCAGTTTCACTTGGGCCCTGAGACTCTGAATGGCCTCACAGGTCCATCCATGGGCTTATATAACCAAATTCATAGTTTTACATTCTAAGACATACTCCAATTTCATCATAAAAACTTTCGTGTCTAAAACTGTCAGTCCTTCTGTCAATTGTATATTACTTTCTCAATTAGGCCATTCAAAACAATGAAGTGTCTCTTATTTCAAAGAACAGTCAATGGTTACAAAAAGACAGTTATTCCTCTACTCCATTCCTTCATAATATACTGAGGTAACAATATTACTTACTCTCAACGAAGTCTCTCCTCCTACAGCAACATCCACAATTACTAAAAAAGCGCATGATTTTTCTTTCATCTTCAACAATGGTGACATTCTCATTTGATGAATAGCCTCTCCTAACATCATTTGAGACAATTACACAAATTATTCTACGAAACGTTGATTGTCGTCATTTTAACGCTTTCGAAATGACACTATTTAGAATGTTTCGGTGTGTTTTTAATCGAACATATAGATAAAAGATACCCATCTTGACCATCACCCAAATGTCAAAGCTAAAGAAAACCAGAATATAATGATATTTATGAATTGCGCAATTCCATTTCTGCAAAATCCATGTTTATGATATTTAGGAAATTCTCCTTTAAAACAATATGATACTATATATGCATAAATTTATTCACATAGTGTATAAGATATCTAATTGGAGTTAAAAGGTATATTACAGACAGGAAATATAATATTTACCTCTTATTGCGCAAAACATTTGCACATTGCGCGTTTGTCATTAAGTCGGAGGAATAATCAAAACATTGTTCCGGGAAACGTCGCCGACACAACACCGTCAAAAATGACTCTCCTGGACGATGCTAAGCAGCTTGTTCATCCCTTTTATGTTCTTAATATATTAATGAGCTTGAGTTTTTTAGGATCGAAATATTTGCCTGGCGTATGTGAATATGTATTTCCTAAAAGTGAATGTGGAGAACTGTCGATGGTGAGTACCGTAGCCTACTTTTTGTATATTTCCTTTGGTGACACCGGCATCCAGTTATTAAGCCTAATTTGCCTTTTGACCTATAATATATAGTTTTACTTACCATAGGTAACCTGCAAAATAAGAGTACGTTCTATTTTAGCTGCAGCCTAACTTAACATGTTGAGATTAGCCCATAGGTTTCGATAGTACCAGTAGACTTCGGCGCTGTCAGTGTCATAGTAGATGTATACCCGTGCACTGTCACTTTAAACTTTGGAACCATCTGTTTTACGCTAACCTTAGCCAGGATGCTTTGTCTCCTCCAGCTACTTGAACTTAAGATGCCATATTACTCCTCGATTATTGATTGGGGTGTACGTATGGCGTCGCCCATGTCCCATAACTCCCTTATTTTCAACCCTATTTCTAGGAATGTGGGTGGTTGCAGTACTCCCTGTAATTAAGTAGGGGGGTGTATGTGTGATAGCGGCCACCTGTATGTATTATTATGTCTAACTTAGAATACAGCAGTGTAAGGGGGATGGGTCGCCGGGGGCTCTTAATCCCTCCCGTTAGGTAGCCTAAGTAGGTAAGGACACAGCTTGTAGGTTAGGTTAGGCGGGAAAGTTTAGGTTAGTTGAAGTTCATTTTTAATGAACGTGTGAGGAACTGGCCGCTGATATACAAAGGCTTCGCTAGGAATATGGGTAGTTGCAGTCCTCCCCATTAGGAAAGTAGGTAAGGACACAACTTGTAGGGTAGGAGGTGTTCTATGCACGCGTTATACACTAGTGTTGCCTTCTCACTTTTGATTTTGGCTTGGCGGAGAACAGAAGTAGTTTCTCTCCGTCTCTCCAATAGACTTAGCAATTTATATTAATTTTTTTCTTTGCAGGTGCACTTGTGTGTTCTTCCTGCTGTCTATAATACGGTCCTGTCCAGGATCTGAAAGACGCTCTTGCGGAACCTTCATGTCCTCTGCCGAGACCAACCCCTATTAGTTGTGTCTGGCCTGCTGAGGACGACGTTGTGACCAGGATAACACCTGTGTTGAATGGCAGGAGTGGTTTTCCTCTCAGTGGGAGAGGTTTGGGAGACGGCACAAGTAGTTGTTCAAAAGAGATCATTTGCTTTCGCGGTCTTCCTCGAAGTCGAAGAATCCTCCGATGTCTTCCTTAACCCCTTGATCTCTTCCTTAACCCCTTGATCTCTTCCTCGGACTTCTTCCTTGACCCCCCGATCTCTTCCTGAAGCTCCTGCTCGATTGGTCTCTTCTGAGGATCGGTCGAGTATGATTGTTAACCAGCTAACACAAGGCCAACCCCGGGGATCTAGGGACGATGCTGTTTCCCCTAGAGAAGGAACTCGGCTCCTTCCCTCTGGAGGAACCTTTTCATACTTTTGAGTTTTTACAGGCTTGGCTGTCACTGCTGGTTGCAGTCCCACCTTTGAAGGACGTATTGATGGAGCGTTTACAGCTGGGGGCCGAAAGGAAATGAACTCTGGTCTCCTCAGAGGTAGAGGTTCCTAAGCTAGGGAGTGATGTCATTGACACCCTTGCTGTATGCAAAGTTCTGCTTTTGCCCTCTCCTGTTCCTGCTGCTGACGGTGAAGTCTGTTCTTTCCCCCTCCGATAAGTGGGTTGAACGAAGGCCTAGACACGTTCCTGCTAGACGTTGCCCCGCCTCCTCTTCTTCCAGTCCTTCGCAGCGTGACTTCCATGCCAAGGATTGCTGTCGATGAACCCAGCGCCGACCTGCTGCTGACGAAAGGAGTCCTTGCCTTCATAGGATGTCCACCTCTTCAAAGGATCGCAGTCCTCTTAAGACTTTGCCCTCCATTAGGAAACGATGGATCATCTTACCCTAGCTAAGGTTTGTGTAGTTAGGAAGAATACAAATTATGTACGAATATGTCATTTGTTCCGTAACTGGAATACAAACCACGCTATTTATCAGGGGGTGACTCACCCATTAGGAAGGGTGGACGTCCCTGCCAATCTGGCTTTTGGCTTTACCCGGGGGCTCCTTATCTGAGTATGTTAGTACTCAGAAATAAGGAGTCCCTGCCCTCGCTAAAACCTTGATATGCAAGGTCCGCGGCCTATGCAAGCCTTGTATTGAGACATGCAGAAGTGTGACTGTCTAGGTAAAGTTATTTTGAGTCTATTGTAGGAAAAAACTGATTTAATCAAGACTTTCCCAATACCACCTCGCCAGGGTATGGGGACGCAACAGTATTAGCTTAATACTAGGTACACAAGGGAACATGGTTTACCTGCAGTGGTTTGAGGTCAGCTTATGCTAAGAACCCAGGATGCTGCTTTCCCCACGGGAGGGTAGGATGAAAAAAAGAATAAGAGATAGTCAAATCTTTTCATTCACGCAGACTAAAACCGGGTAACAGTGCCCTCAACCTTCTGCTACTTGTCCAATAAGGAGCTTGAGGTATACAACCAGCTGTTGTGCAGCCACCACTGGACTGATATAGATCGCATTGAGTTCCTGTGGGTCACGTCTTGCAGGAGAAAGGTTGTGAAAGTCACCTGGAGCATTCACATCCTTTCTTGTAAAACCTGCGTCGCAGAGTAATCTGCTTAGAAGGGCCAGGGGCATAGCTATGCCCCTGACATCGTGAGTCGTCATGTTGGGTGAGGCTCTGGATTTAGGGCGTAATTGGTGACTGTGAATCCAGCAGGGATGATGTTTTGGTGATCCTCCTTTAGTCTCTCCCAGTGCTGATGACAAGAGAAGGGACCTGGGTGGGCTGTTGCCATTCTCTTAAGGTTGGGTCTCATACCTTACCCTGGGTACAGTAATGGATGATCTGGATCGTCCGTTACCGAGTGGAGACTTGTGTTGGATCTGTCACCTCTGGAGACTGTGTCTGGCGACATACTCGGGGACGAAACTTAACTTCTCATTAATGGGCGATGTCGAAAGAGAGACCATGAATTTCCTTGACTCTTATGGCTGCCGTCAGTGTGTGTAGGAACATTGTCTTCTTAAACCAGGTGAAAATTTGTTGCCTGGTAAAGTGAACATAAGGAGGTCTCTTTAGAAACTGGAGAATTTGAACCATGTTTCGAAGGAAGGTCTCAATCCCGACTGGGGAAAGGCAAGTTGTAAGTCCGTATGAGTTAGGAAAGGTCTAGCAATGAGAGGATGTCCCTTCTTTTCAGTTTGAAGGCGAAGGCTCAAGGTTGAGTGATCGTCTTTACCTGTTGAAACTCAAAAGGGGGTCTTTTCCTCTTGCATATACTCGAGGATTCCACTATTGCTGGAATAGAAGTATCGTGTGGTGAGAGACACTTTCCCATGACACCAACCACAGAGGACTTTATACTGCCTGGTAGACTGATGCTGAGGAATTCCTCAGATATCTAGACAACCTTTTTGCAACTTATTGTGAAAAGCCTCTGTGAGAGAGGAGGTACTGGGTAGTCTCCAGGCGTACAATCATAGCAAAGCTATAGCTTGTGGTAGGTGTCGAAGTGTGGTTGTCTGTGATGTGGAGAGGGTTCTCTTGGAGAGACTATCAGGAGCTGCAGAAGGTTTGGAAACCGTTTTGCGTAATGCCATAGCGGAGCTATGAGAGTCCTTGAGAGGCTGACCAATGTTCTAGCCTTCTTGAGTGCCCTTCTCCAGACAAAACGGACAAGACGTAAACGTCATTGTTGTACCCACCGTTGTTGGCCTGTTTCTTGCCAGAGAGTCTTGGGGTCTAGGGCTGAGGAGCAATGGCAGCCTGAGGTTCAGGGGCGTTGCGAACAGATCCCTAGTTGGAGGACCCGTAAAGTCGGAACTTTGTCGGCTACAAGGTGATTCAAAGACCATTCGGTATACCTCATCTGAGATGCTGTGCACAGATTGTCGGTGAGCACATTCCTCTAGTCTGGAATGAAGCGGGCTGATAGTGGCATCAAACGGTCTTTGGCCCATCTTAGTGTTTATACTGCTAGATGGGAAGAGGCTGCGAGCAAGTTCCTTCTTGCTTGTCGATGTGAGCCTCTATGTGGTGTGTGGTGTTGTTGTCCATCACATCACTGGGGGGTCCGTTAGGAACCGATAAGGCTGCTGAAGGACCGGAAAGTTGGCCTTCATCTCTTATGAGATTTAAGTGAAGGTACTTTCGGACTCTGTCCAGAGGGCTGAGGTCGTGTGGTGCAGCACTATGGTCCCTCCTCTCTTCTTTTGATGTGTTCTAAGCACAGCATCAAGTCCGAGGGGTTGGGAAGGATGAGAAGGTTATACCACTCCGTAGATTCCTGACTGACACCCATCCCTTGAGGTTCGTCCACACTTCTGGTCCCAAGGGGGTCAGAATGTCTAGGGGATCGAGGGCCTGATTCCAATCGGACTCGAGTCACTCTGGGCTGAGAGTTCTTCTCGTTTTGAGAAAGTTTTGTGGAGACTGGTGTCTAGAATCATTCCCAGATATACCAGTCCTCTGACAAGGAAGTAGGAAAGACTTCCACATGTTTACCTTAATCACTGGATCTTGGTTAAAAAAGACTTCAGGCGTTTCGGTGCTACTACAAGGTTGCCACCGAGTCTGCTAAGGTCAGTCAGTCGTCCCAAAACGGAGGAGACAGAAGCCGATCCTGAGAGACCAGGATGGGTGTAGTGGAAAGACTGAAGCACTGTGCCCTGAACTGGTGTTTCTTGTTTGTGTAGACTGAATCTTCAAACCCTCCTAGATGGATGGTTTGGGCCTGGAAGTATCTGTCCTTTAGGTCCAATGTGCAAATGAAGACCTGAGGTCTTAGCCCTTGATCGAACTCCAACATTGTGTGGACATCGATCCAAAGAGACAGCTCCTTGCGGATCCTTTCGCATGGGAGAGAATTGACGCTGGGGTCTTGACTCGTGGCGTAAAGGATAGGATACGATACCCTGTGTGAGGATTCTTCCCTGAGAGAGAATTCCTTTAACTGATAGAAGAAAGGCAACGCTTAACCCACCAATGCGTCCTGATGGGATTGATGCTGTTCCTTAAAATAGAATCAGTCTGGCGAATGTTAATCAATGGTTAACGGTTGGGTATCATGGTTACTGTGCAGTTGGAGAGTGCTCGCAAGTACGTAGTCCCGTCGACAAGCCGCCGATGAGGGTTGTCGATTGTTTGCCGATCACTTTAGTGGATCGGTGTGATGGCGAACAGCCAGTAGTGAGAAGGGAGAAGTGTGTTGTATACCTTCTGATCTAGGGAACCACGGGCAGAGGTTGACTAGTAAGTCCGAGTCACGAACCGCTGGCGAATTGTCGATGATCGGTGAATCGGCGGTCTGTGAGCCGAAGATGGTAAGTGACAGGCAGATGAAGGCTGGCTGGTCAGTCAGCCAAGGTAGGTTGGCGATAAATGAGTTGGTAATCTGCTTTAAGAGACAGAAGAATGATTTAATGATACTCAGTTGGTGATTGTCAACCATTGATGATCAGCTATCGATCGCTAGAGATCAGCAAGCTGACTATGGTCCCTCCTGGTTGGTCAGAGATCAGCAAGCTGACGATGGGCTGGTCAGACATCATCAAGCTGAGTTCGATGATCGAAGAAAGATGAGCTGCCCATCGGTGATCTAGTGATCATCAATCTGATGACTGGTTATTGACCAGCAATCGGTAATCGGCACGCTAGCAATCGGAGATCGTTAGTCATTGGAGGGACTAGAGGTCAATGATCAGAGCTGAGCTAGCAATTGGCGATCTGGTGATCGGCGAGCTAGCAATCAGCAGACAGTGAACTAGCCATCAGCAAAAAGTGATCTAGCGATCAGTCTGTTGATGCTTTCTTATTTGCTGATGGTGGTACTCACAAGAAAAAAACTTCATAAGAGACAGGGACCAAGGATTTCCCTTCGAAGATGGAATCTTCGGGATCTTGAATCCTTCTGTGAAGCCTCTTTCCTCTTTTCCTGGCGGCCATGTTGTGTGTTTGGGGGGAGAGGAATGGGGCATTGGTGACCTGTCCAAAAAGTTTTATTCTTTTTTGCCTATTGCGCGAGTGTGCAGGAGAGTACTGGAGCAATGGCACACAGGATGGTGCTGGTGCTCAGTTTCTGCTGAAGTGCAGTTTTCGGTGAATACGCAGAAGAGCGCTGGAGAGTAGGCAAGCGCAGATGAGTGCTGGCGCATTGGCGAGCATTGGATCTGCAAGCACTGGCTCTTTGGCATGAGCTGGCGCATTGGATCTGAGAATGCAACTGCGCAGGATAGCGCAGAAAAGCGCTGGCGAACAGGCAAGCGCTGGCTCTTTGTGAAGAGTTGGGGCATTGGCGAGGGCTGGATCTGAGAGTGCAAGTGAGCTGGAGGGTGCTGGATCTGAGAGCGCAGTAAGGCGCTGTGTAGGGTTTTGTGCAGTCTCCCTAGAATGCTCAGAAACGCGTGACTGGTTGCGCATGGGCGCACACACGGAAGACTGTTGGTGCTGGTGCGCGCGCGGAAGCAATGGCGCGCATGAGAGCGTGGGCGAGTAGGAAAGCACTGGCGCGCAGGTGAAGGAGATCGTTGGTGCGCAGGAACGATCCACAGAAGAGTCCAAGGACTAACTGCAGCGTAAGTTTGCGCTGGTAGGTTGGCAGGTCAGCTGGCAGGAACTGGGATGTGCCCTTTGGAAGGCCGAACATCCATTGATGGCGACCGTGAAAGGTCCACAGAAGAGTTCAAGGACTAACTGTAGCGTAAGGTTGCGCTAGTAGGTCGGCAGGTCAGCTGGCAGGACGATCAGGAACTGGGATGTGCCCCTTTGGAAGGGTGAACATCCACCGATGGCGACCGTGAAAGGTCCACAGAAGAGTCCAAGGACTAGCTGTAGTGCAAGGTTGCGCTGCTAAGACGATCAGGAACTGATGACGCCTATGAGGGCTGGTGGACCAGCATGCTGACCTTCAGCAGTAGCGCTCCTCCGAAGAGAAGTCTCTATGATTGGCCCATCTCGTGAATGAGAGAGGTGATCACTTTGCAGGAGAGACTTGCCAAAGACTATGCTCCGACCCTGAAGGAAGAGAGATTCAGCCAGGGGGAAGAGTAGTCTAGGCGAAGGCAGCAACAGCATTCAGAGTCGATGAAGTGATTAAGATGTGGAAAGTTCTCCCTCGGAAGGGAGAAACAACCTCATACCTGGCGAGAAAACTTTCCCTTGGAAGGGA
Source organism: Palaemon carinicauda (assembly GCF_036898095.1). Taxonomy (NCBI): domain Eukaryota; kingdom Metazoa; phylum Arthropoda; class Malacostraca; order Decapoda; family Palaemonidae; genus Palaemon; species Palaemon carinicauda. Next base: position 17,792,483 of record NC_090759.1, read on the forward strand.
AAGTTCTCCAACCCCTGGAGGCGAACCTCCTGGTAGCGTTCTAAGCTGATCTGAAGTGCTGATCATGTTGTCACGGGCGTACTTCTAAGAGAAGGGATGACGCCCACGATGACATCCTCTGAGGGACGGCACTGACAGCAGATTCCCCAGGCATGAACTGAACAGCTCTGCTTCGTCGGCACTCTTAGTCAAACGAAGAAAACTGCATAGCTAACTGAGGAAAAATAAAATAAATTGTGTAACAGAAAATTCCCTAGGGAGGAACTCTGAAGAGGACCAATGAGGGAACAACATAAAATCCGCGGGAGAAGGGGGGAGTGGAGTAGCTGTAATAAAAACAAGAATTACAATTATTTAAATCGGCTAAGAATATTCACTAATAGTGAGAACCACTGATCCTCCAAAGGGAAGTGTTCCCCACAGAGAAGAAGCTGAAAAGTTAAAATTACAAACAATTATAATTTCACTAAAATAATTGAGACAAACAATTGGAAGTGCAACCTAACCCGCTAACGGGAAAGGTGCTTCCCCCGTTAATACACTGTTGTTGAAAGGTGAACGACCTTGAGAAGAGAAAGACCATAGTCAATCTCTGAGAGGCCACACTCCCATCGCTCAGTAATCCATGTTTCCCGTAGGAAAAAGGAAAAGGCGAAGACAACAGTTGAATGAGGAGGGTCCAGACGATGACGATTCCCCTGCGGTGGCCGAGTCAACGGTTATATGCCGACGAGAAGACTGATGGACCAGAGGGGGAGAGGTCGTTTCCCACGAAGGGAAGTGTCCTGGCCTTGCGAAAGTGTCATAAGAACCTGTCGTATATGTATCACACGCACAGCACAAACACTGAAAAGGAAATTTACAACACTTCTATACATATATATATACTGTATATACAAGAACATTAAGAATGTTTTCATATATATATATATATATATGCATAAGAAAAAGTAAGTTGAAAGACAAAAATTAATGGCAGTCCAGAGGTGGAAGGGATGTCGAAGAAGAATTCTCTGGAAGTTTTTTGAGATAAGTCTCTGGGTTTCTCAAGTCTACTCATTCTGTTGGAGAAGTGACCTGGAGGCTGGTGACCTATCATCAGCCTCTCCACGGTAAGTATGTTTGACAAAACAAGTTCAAGATGGAAATAGTAGTCTGTGCTGTGTTCTATTAGAAAGGGAGATTCATGCTTTCCGTTGACCTGAAGGACGCATACTTTCAAGTACCCGTGCATCAATCCTCTAGAAAGTACCTCCTCTTCTCCCTGGTACGGTGAACTAGTTCAAGACTTATGCGTCAATCTGTATGCGGCTCCCCAGGTGTTCACCTAGGTAGCAGCTTGGGCCCACTCACAAGGGATGTGTCTGTTGATGTATCTTGATGACTGAGATTCTGGCCTCCTTAATGAGGCATTTACAACAGGATGGAGAGTGGATTCTTACATTTTTTCACGATCTAGGGAATGTGATAAACTGGGGGAAATTGAATTTCATACCCAAGCAGAGGATGAAGTACTTGGGCATGCTGATAGACAGCAGCAGCGAGTGTTTTTTCATCAGACGATGCTTCAGCAAGCTTGAGTAGGTTGCGCAACCTTTTCTGTTCAAGAAAGAAGTTCCAACTCGACGCTGCCATAGTCTTCTGGGCCACTTTTCCTTGCTGGAGATACTTACTCCACACAGGTGCATCCACCAGAGATCTTTTCACTGGTGTGTGGAAGATCACTGGTTAGTCGTCAGGGATCACCCACTCTTTACTGTTCCAGTGGGATAGTAGGCTCTGGGCAATCTTACCGGTGGCTTAATGATGAACACTTTACCAAGGGATTCTCACTCGATTCTTCACCCCTGGACATGCAACTGTTCTCGGATGTGTCAAAGGAGGGGTCGGACTTTCACTTGATCATATCGGGTGTTTGGTCACGAGAAGAAATACATTGGCACTTTAATGTCCTCAAAATACAAGCAGCTTTCCAAAAATGCTTGAGGAGGTGCTCAGTAGTGTTGAGTGACACCACCACCAGAGTGGCTTATGTCAACAAGCAAGGGAGACATGGTCTCTTGGCCTTATGTGAGCTGGCGAAGAGGATGCACGTCTGGGCGACGTTCCTCATCTTAGAATTGTCAGCCCGGTACATTCTGAGCAAGAGGGACATACTAGCAGATTCACTCAGTTACCAGGGGTAGGTTCAGAGTCAGATTGGTCCTCTATATCCTTGCATAGTGGAGAGGCTTCTTCTCTAGTGGGATTCACCGAGGATCAAACTTTGTGCCACTCCACTAAACAAGAAGCTTCGCATGTTTTTCTCCCGTTCCGTATTCATGGGGCTTGTTTGAAGACACTTTCCAACACCCGTGTAATCACCGGCATGAGTAGGCCTTTCCTCCGTTTAGCTAATCAACGGAGTGTTGATTACGCCAGGACTCAGGATGACCCTGGTGGCTCCCAGTTGGCCTCCTGATGAGTGGTATCTCTTGGCATTTCTAATTGAGGTTCCGAGAGAACTAACTCATTGATTCACATTCTTCTGTCAACCGCACCCTCAGAGGTACCATACCACCCATCCGTGATGTCACTATAACTTCATGATTGGAGGCTATCCAGCATCTCTGAGCAAAAGGCTTTTCCTTAGGCTTTGCACAGACGTCGGGGTACCTACAACAGTCCTCTGTAAATGTCTACCAGGGGAAATAGTTCAAATTCTTATTTAGCTAGCTTTTTTAATCTGTTTTATTAAAAGTCAGCTCCTGAACGTGTGTGTGACTAGTGTCTTAGTTTAGGTTTAAGGTCAAAGTGGGTACTCATTTATTGGCAGGGCGGGTTGGGCTTCCAAACCACCCTACAGTAACCACTGCCATCTCTTTATAGATTTTAACAGCTGAATTCCAGTGACTTTGAAAGCTTACAGTACTACTACTAAAGGATTTAAGTTTATATAGTTAGGAGAAATAAAGATTATTTTGAAAATCTGTGATGTTTTTGTTTAGTATGGTATATGATGATTATTTTGTCATGTTCTTAGAAATTTTTTCTTTATACACTATTGAACTTTTTATTGTAATTTTCAAGAAATATAAATGGATGCTGTGTTCACTTTGCATGGCCAAATTTCTTTGCAGCTTCCTTCCTTCAGCTGTTGTGCTTCTGTCCTTTTACTTTCCTTCCATTCCCTCGGTTTGCCTCTAACCAAACTACTGTACTGTATACTTGTTTACTTAACTGTACCTTGCTTCAATCTTTACCTCATATCAAAACATTCTAAAGATAGCTTTGAGAATCTAGGTATGTGACTTAGCAGTTATTTAAAAATTACTTTGCTAACAGTTGCAATTTCCCTTTACAGTGGGAGTCAGAGATTTTGTTCTTCATGGTTGTGATAGTGATGTTTAGGACAAGGAAAAGTGGTAGTCGCAACATGCTTTCTTACATCTCTACTGCGGCTATGTATGCCAAGATCTGCAATGTACTCTTGTGGTTCTATGCTGATCCTGTGTATGGAGTTCTTTATGTCGTGGTTGTCATAGGTAAGTGTTTTTATTTGTATATAATACCATTGTCATTTGTGACCAGTCAAGGTTGATTTTTGTTTTACATGGTTATCTTCTTTGCAAACTTGTACTATACTGTATTTTTTTTTTATTGCTGAAAGACTACAGTACATACCGTGTAATGGGTACAGGGACTTATTTTGCCTTAAAAAGACATTTAGACATTTTTGTAACTCAAAATGAACACAGTTGGTTTATTTGTAAATGCCAGAAACGTATGGTGAATTTGTATATTGTTTTATAATGTTTTCTGGCATTAAAATGGGGAATAGAAATGTGGATTTCATCTGTAATGCCTCAAATTTTGTTAGTTGTTATGAAATTAATTACAATTAGTAACCCAAAATATTTAAAATTACTAGTGCTTGTATAATTGATATTTGAAAAGATCTTCTGTCGGTAGATAAAGGTATACTGTAGTTGGTTCTTTTGCTGCCAAAGTACAAGCTTTGGCAAAAATTTATCATTTTAAAAGTTACTTGTTTGTTATGCTGGAGAAGCATATTAGCTTTTAGTATTATTGATTGTACAGTACTATACTTCATAAAAAAGTTAGTTATTCCTATGCAGATACAAACTTCCGAGTCATTTATATGGGTTACTCTTAGTCTCGTTTTTTATAGCCAGACAAAGAAAATTGATTGCATTATGCTTTGTTGCTATGCAACCACTACACATGCGGCGCGGGAAGCCTACTCATGACGCTTGGTTGCTTCCCCACAACACTCCTGGTCATGAAGTTTAGAGGACGTACAGTACTACAACTTCCTGTCAGACATCGCACCTGCCCTTGTCTTACTCTTATAGTGCATAGTGCTTGGGTGTCTGTCCTTAATATTCACTGTCACTTGCATATCTATCAATGTGTGCGATATGACCAGTAAGTTGAATTCTATGCGTTCATGCCCTGTCCATGATGGATGCCCCTGTGGTATAATCATGAGTCGTGTAGAAGTTGATCCGCACCCAATTTAGCCTTCTTGCCGAGGTAGGTGATGTTCAGTGGTATTACCATGTTAATACTGTCGCAAGTAACCATGCTCCCAGTGGGTGAGATATCATTTTTGCTGCAAGAAACAATCTGAGAGAGATCACTCTCCTTCTTCGTCTTCTGCCTGCAGTAGCAAGAAACAAAAGATCAGTTCTGCGGCAAATGTTACAGTATTCCCCAACCATGTCCTTCGTGTCAGGATCCCACTGAAGCTCCAGTTATGGGTGACTAAGGCTATCATGATTTTCAATGTTGTATCACCCAATGTTGATAATGTACTCTATGAAATTGAACCAGTTCTTGTAGTGGATCATTTTACCATGGCCGCTGCGGTCCTTGAGACGGACCCTATAGCAGTACCATCTGTCCCTGATTACCTTGTTATGCATAGATCTCCCTTTCTCCTTTCTAGTGTGTTGAGTGGAGATCCTTATATGTCAGATTATCCAGATAAGATTTTTCTGCTCTTGGAAGTATCTCCAATCAGAGCTTTGAAAGTATCTCTGTGCTCCTGTCCAAACCTTAGAGAAGAACCTTCTGAAGCAGCCTTATTGGAAGACCCTTATTACCAGTTTCCAGCTCCTATTAACGAGCAAGCCCTGCCTAGTACACCCATTGGCTCTCGGCAGAGATCTCCTCTATAAAGTTCCCAGGACATGTCACATGACATATCATTCCTTTATTTTGAGGGTGGTCGGACCACTTCGGCTGTGTCCACACCCCAAGACTTGGCAATGCCAAGCGGCTCTAGATATGTATCTCTTTCCAAGCCTAATAACACTGTTGAGTCAATAACAAATCCTGCTTTAACCCCCAGAGTTTCAGGTATTAATAATTCAGCCAGGCAGAACGTTCAGAATAAGAAGTCTGTACGTGCCATTGTCTCTAAGCGTGATGACATCACTGCTCGCTGCCATCCCATCTCCTCCGCATCTTGGGCAGTCCAACACATCCAAATGGGTTGTCACTCCTGGGCATCATGACATCACAAAACCCATTGCCAGCTTAACGCATGAGAGAGTTCCTCCACGACATGACAGTGCTAACGCCCAAAATGTTCCTACAAGGACCTCACAATCTAGTTTACGATCAACACGCACCCCAGAGTGCGTGGTAGATCAACATCACTTTATTTTAAAGTTCCCCTTAGAGTTTTATAAACTTCCGGCTAGGACTTATAATGACAAAACCTTGACCTACGCTAATAGCAAACCTGTATCTTACAAGAATAGCAAGCCTATTAATGTTCATGACCAGCAACACACTAGCTCTTGGCCTAATGTCCACAATGCTTTGAAGGTTACTTGTTCTACGGAATAAAACTTTGTTTCAGGTAATTCTTTGCAGGTACAAAAGACGGATAAGGGAAGAGGAATGTTCCCCCCTTTTCCATAAGTCGCTCTCCATCTGTCACAGATGAGATGACTTTCGTTAGATGTCATAGATGAGGCTCTTGCCTTAGGCATCTTAGGTGGCAGGATACTAAGAACTCTCTCTTGCCTTGTAAATCGAGCTCTAAGAGAGACTTAAACTCTTCCACCTCACACACTGTTGTTAGAGGCGAATATTCTTATAACGGGAGTGAGCTAAACTCCTCCTGCTCATTATCCACCTCCTATTCCATTCAGGATATGAATGACAAGGGAAAGGAAGGATGTCTGAGAAAGAGTTAAGAACCAAGTGACTGTTAAAACAGAACAGCCATTTACCCCAAAAGTGGAACAAGTGGACTGTGACATTATCATTAATGACTGTGGAGAACCTCGCTGCACGTACAAGCACCATTTCTGCTGGTGTAATCCCCCTCAAGGTACAGATATCAGGCTCGGAAGCCTCACATTTTATATACTGTATATAGACGATGCGCTATTAACTCGATCTTCCCAGTCTCAAAGCCCCAGATGCAGGTTAAATGTAGCACTTTCTAATCAGAATAAAGAAATGTTAGATTTACTTAATACTAAAGTCTTGGCATTGAAAAATTCACTTAAGGCTTGTAGGTCCTCAAAGCTACCAACTTTACTTTTTTCACGCCAGAAACGTTTTTACGTACATTTGCTATTGATACTCACGTTGCTAACCTGGTGCCATCGGTACCAGTAGATAAATTATCCAGCATCCCCTCCATTGTTTCTGGTCCCAAAAGGGCTAACATAGAGGTAGCAGCTATGTCTGTAATCCAAGCCTGCTCATGGCTAGACCACTGGTCTGGAGCAGTCTCCCGCTTTGCAGTAACAGACAACTAATGTGAAGAACGTACCCTTAAACAATTTGAGGAATTATCCTGATCTGGGGCTAAAGGTTTAGAATTCCTTTTACTTCAGACCATTTACTTATGGGGTAATTGCATTCTAAAAAGGCATAATACTGTCCTAGCCAGATGCTCTAGACAGTTGTCTCCCAGGAATGCGTTAGCCCTGAGAAATTTAGACTTGGTAAATTTCCCTTCTCTTTTCCTGCCCTCTGATGTAGCTAAGGCTATTGTGAAGGTGGAGAGGCTAGGATAAGTGCTTATGATAAGAATGGGGGTGGCACCAAGGTTGCTTGCTCCCTAACAACAGCTAAGGATCTTGCCATTTAAACTAGTTCCACAGCAAAGACGACTTTTATCTCCAACAGATGTGCAACAGTCCAGGAGGCAAGTCCCCTCACCTACCTTTGGTTGGAGAGGACATCTCTCCAGGTGAAGAGGGTGCGGTCGCAGAGGCTCCCACTAGGGAGGGCATGTCCCCCAGCTTACCACCAGTGGGGAGGGGATGCCTTTAAGATTTTTAGCAAAAGTTGCAGGACTTCGGGGGTGACTCTTGGACGGTAGAAGTCCTGCATTCAAGATATCGAGTCCCTTTCATAGCCTGTCAGCTATCTCTGACTATTCAACAATTTTATATGGAAGACTTAGTAAAAGACCTACAGAGGAAGTCTCCGATTGTTGGCCAAAGGAACCATGGAGGATGTCTGAAGCAACTCTCCAGGCTTCCTCAGCAATCTATCCAGAGTAGGGATGCTGGCGGGAGGTTGGAGACCTGTCGTCGACCTCTTCCATTTGAACCTACAGTATATGTGCTACAAAGTTCAAAATGAAGACGTCAGTCACCGGTCTTCAGGCGATCAGGAATACTGATTTCCTTCTGACCATAGACCTGAGAGATGCCTACTTTTAGGTCCACATCCATTCTTCCTCAAGGAAGTATCTTAGGTTTCCCTTCCGAGGCAAGATACTTCAGTCTGGGGAGCTGTGCTTCGGCCTGTCAACAGCTCCTAAAGTCTTCACCAAAATCTTGGCCCTTGTCTCTGCCTGGGCAGCAAATGTTATTCCCCAACCATGTCCTTCGTGTCAGGATCCCACTGAGGCTCCAGTTATGGGTGACGAAGGCTATGATGATTTTCAATATTTTATCACCCAGTGTAGTAATGTACTCTATGAACTTGAACCAGTTCTTGTAGTGGATCATTTTACCATGGCCGCTGCGGTCCTTGAGACGGACCCTATAGCAGTACCGTCTGTCCCTGATTACCTTGTTATGCATAGATCTCCCTTTCTAGTGTGTTGAGTGGGTATCAGACTTTTGAGGTACTGTACCTAGATGACTTGATTCTCCTAGTGGAGTCTGAGCTCTCCTGTTAGACACAGGAATCTACTCAGATCTGTGCAAGGAGTTAGAGATCCAAGTGAACCTGCAGAAGTCCAGCCTTGTCCTCCAGCAGTCCAGCAGGTATTTAGGCATGGACATAGACTTGGTTCAAGCCAGAGCTTTTCCATCATACATACATTCTTTTATCATTTCAGTGTGAGTGTTGCGGTTTTCATGTCAGCGTAGTGCATTGTTTCTCGAGGGCGGAGAAACCTCGTGCAGTCTCTTCCCCTTTGACGCCGGACGACCCGTAGGCTAGTGACCTTCCCCACTTTGAGTGCAACATCCCGGCCTCTGCCTTAAGGGAGTGGTCCTCGTTTGAATACTCTTCTCCGTTCGGATGTTGATGTCTCTTGCTCCCTGCAAGTTCATTGGAGGAAAGACCACTTGTGGCCTACCCAGAGCTTAACTTCAGTCTTGCTCCTCTTTGCTGATGACATCACTCTCATCACTCTATGTTGACAGTTAGTAGGGGAAGTACATAGTTTGAAGCATGTGCCTCTTGGGGAACACCCTTCTCGTCTGTGGGTTAGATAGTTCTCCCGAGTGTTTTTCTTCAACTAATCAATCTTGAATAGATCTGTTTTTAATTTCACAACAAGCTAATTAATTTTGAATAAAACCTTTAATTTACCTTTCTACAGCCCTAACGATGCTGTACTTCTTCATTCTGTGATGGCAGACGGCAGAAGGAGTGCATAGTCTTTAGCTTGTTCCTTTTCCTTACGGGAAACTCCTTTCCCTCCCGCGGGTTAGGTTGTTCCCCCGAGTGGTCTTTCGTCAGATAATCTGTTTGAATAAATTTATTTTGATATAACTTTTATACAGCACTAATGATGCCACACTTCAGCTAGGTTTCTGTACCTCTCGTGGGACACCTTTCCCTTCCTCGAATTAGGTTGTCATCCCGTGGTGGCATTTTTTTCCTATCATTCTTTTTGTTTTTCCTTAACGCTTGCGACGCCATTCTTCTTCGTTCGAATAAGTCAGCCGCCGTAAGGAGTGCGATGTCGGACGTTCCTATTCCTGGGGATGTCTCCTCTGATGGTCCAGCACTTTGCTGCAGTGGAGGGGCTTGAGAGTCTCAATGATGAGCTGGGCAATGGTCGTGGGGGAATTATACACCCTGGCAGGTTCAACCATACCACTAAGGCCAGTTCTAAGAGACCAGACTAACACTGGACCTCTATAAGCCTTCTTCTTTATTTCAGTTTTCTCTTCTTGCTCTATCTGAATTTTGTTGACCATTATTAGAACAATGACCATTTTTGTATATGCTTCAAATTTAGATGCCATCACCCTTTGGGTGCAGACTTAGTCTGTTAGAGTCGGGCTCCAGTGATCCGGTTTTAAGTCTTCCCATATTTGTGGGTAATGGGCGATGCCAGGCATTGGAGTCGTTGGTGGGAGGGGTAACTACTGTACTCTCATTGACCAGTGAATGCCCACCTAAAGAGAGGCAGCTCCTCTTATAGAGGACTGGTTCCTGCTGGAACCTCTTCTCATGTTGAGCCATGTGGGCTAGGTGGACTGACATCCTCTGATAAGAGGTGAATAACCGGCTTGCTCCTTTTTTGGAAACCAACTCCTATGGTGACCTGAAAAATACTAACATGGACCTCGGTATTAACAATTCCAACTCGGGTTCTAATATTGTGACATTAGAACTACTCGTGCCATGTAGAGAAGAAAAAAAAGAGAATAAGAGATATCTGCAAAATAGAAAAACATAGAAAAGCAGAAATATCTGGTCACTAGAAATAGTGAATTATGAATTTTTTATTTTAGAATTTAACAATAGAAGACATGAAAATGTGAATGTTTTTAAAGTTAATAGGGAAATAGTAAAAGTATATGGAGGGCAGGCAAAAATTCTTCCAGGGGGAAATGGAAGTCTCTTGATAGAGACATTATCCCCCATACAAAATGAAAGATTGAAAGCACTTTCAACTTCGGATGGTCATAATGTCATATGTTTTTCTCACCCCATTTTTATCTCGAGTAGTGGCGTAATATATGCTCCAGAGTTACTAGAGATAGAGGAAAAAGAAATTGAAGATGAACTGAAAAGTCAAGTAGTAAAAGTAGTTAGAATGAGGAAGAGTCTGAGATTAACGTGTTCCTCTAGCTACAATAGTTTTAACTTTTGATCAATGTAGGCTGCACAATTTTATTAGAGCTGGCTGGCTATCTTTAAACGTAAAACCATACATCCCTTCACCATTGCATTGTTATCATTGCCAAATGTATGGCCATATAAGTCAAAATTGCAAGGAAAAACTGAATAATAAGCCAGCTATTTGTGCCAAGTGTGGAAAAAAGTCATGAAGCATGGACAGAAAATTAAAATTTTATTCACTGTTGGTAAGCACACCCAGCTGCATCTAAAAGCTGTATTAAGATTATTTTTGAAAAAGAAATTCAGGCCATTAGGACCATGGAAAGAGTTACTTTTGAAGAGGCTCGTAAAAGAGCTCTTGAGAAGCAGATAAGGCCAGGGCAACCTTTTTCACTAATTTTGAAAAAAAAAACTTGCCAAAAGACAGTGACATAAATAGTATCTTCACTGCCAACATAAAGAAAGATATAAAAGTATTTAAAGAAGATGAAAGTCCAATTGCAAAATTATATCCGGAAGATGTAGTAAAGTCTAAACAGATCAAGAACAAAAAGATTAAAAAAAAAAAAAATTTGCTTCCTTTCTAAACAATAGTACAAACCTCTCTCACACTGTGTCCTTGTCTGATTTGATGGAGGTTTAACTTGAAACCAATTTACCTGGTGCATATGTAGTAGGGAAGGTGCAAAAACCTGGTAGCTCATAACCTTTTAATCGAAAAAGAGAGAGTCCTCCATCACTCTTGCCTCCTTCCATGAGAAATATTAAAGTTATGACTTCAAATACAGTAAATTTTGATGTCTTGTTTTCTGATGTTTCTGATGAACGGGAAAAAAATTTAAGTAAATCAGAAATTCAGATTGAGGTTCACCATCCCCCTCAACAAATAAATCAAAAGGACACAAAGGAAAAGACAAATACAAAACCCAATGTATCAAGACCCTTATTAGAGAAACCACCGGGAAGTAGTGTTGAATAAAAAATTACCAATGAGAAGAGTTCATCCAAGGTGTCTTCCATAAAAAAAATAAGCCATAGTTTTCTCCTCCATTCTGCAATAGAATTGTCAGGGTTTAAGGGCAAAATATGAATAACTTGAATTCCTCATTCATGAGCACTCTCCTATAATTGTATGCCTACAGGAGAGCCAGCTCGATGCTAATACTCCTTGAGCAGGGAGCCATGGCGGAAATCTTATATACGTCCGTCAAGATGTTCCCCAAATATCTTTGTCTATGTGTACCCCTCTGCAGACAATGGTTGTACAGATAGATATAGGGAGAAAATACACAATTTGCTCTGTATTACTTACCTCCAAATGATAACATCTATGATAATTTAGTCGAGGTGATTCAACAACTCCCTCAGCCTTTTCTTTTACTTAGAGATTTGAAAGGTAGACATCCTTTATGGGGCGATATTTTAGCAAACACCAGGGGCAATATTATATCATCACTTGTGGAAAATGAAGATGTCGGACTTCTTAATACAGGAGAGCCCACACATTTTCATGTTCAGACAGGTATCTTGTCATGCATTGACCTATCAATTGCAAGCTCTTAACAGTTTTCTCTATTTTGATTGGAGAACATTAGATGATTGCCATACTAGTGATCATGCACCAATAATTATAAAAAAAAACAATGGGCCACCTTTACAGAGATTGCCATAATGGAACCTTGACAGGGCAAACTGGGATAGATTTCATGAGCTAAGGAAAATTGAAGGGAATACATAACAGTTTGAGTGTTGATGCCATAGACTTAATAAATGGAACTCTCCATACAGCAGGAGTCAATTTGATTTCCAAAACCACAGGGTTATTCAAATGGCGACCAGTCTCCTGGTAGTCTTCAGAATTAACTGCCCTCCACAAAACTACAAAAAAATCTATGACTAGATTGCATAGACACTGTACAGAGGAGAATTTGATATATAACAAATGTAGAGCACAGTTCCGTCATGCCATGAGAGAAGCTACGCACCAGTCTTGGATGTCTTTTGTTTCCTCCATTAACAGTGAAACTCACCCATCTTCTGTGTGGAAGAAAGTAGAAAAGATAGCCGGAAAATTCACCCCCAACCCACCAACAGAGTTGAAGGTGAATGGTCAGTATGTGACAGGAGCAACTGAGGTTAGCAATGCATTGGCTGATAATTTCTCCAATGTATTAAGCAAGTGTAAAGTAGCTCCTGGTTACGAGCATATAACCAGTGAAGAACGGAAAATGCTAAATTTTGCAACAGAAAAGGATAAATCCTACAATAATCCTTTTACTGAAAGGAAATTTAATTCCGCATTTGCTAATTACGGCGATACAGCCCCTGGACTCGATGGAATTCCATATGCAATGATTAAACATGTACCTGTTAATAACAAGTTATCTATTTTAAGCATTATTAATGGAATATGGCATGATCATAGGTATCCAAGTACTGTACTTGGGAACTAGAAATTATTTTAGCCTTTCTAAAACCCGGTAAGGATGAGGTTTTAGCAGGAAACTATCGACCAATTGCATTGGCATGTTGTTTATGTAAGATCATGGAGAAGAGGGTCAATGCAAGACTGGTGTGGTACCTGGAGAAGAAAGATATTTCATCACCTATCCAGAGTGGATTTAGAAAAATCCATTCACTGACTGTGTTGATAGACTTGTCCTTTATTTGTGAATCCTTTGCTTCAAAACAGCACCATGTAACAGTCTGTTTTGACCTTGAAAAGGCATATGATACTGCATGGAGATATGGTATACTTAAAACCATTCATAATTTAGGATTGAGAGGAGATTTACCATTGTCCATTCAAGCATTTGTTTCACATAGTTTTTTCCAAGTAAGAGTAGGTGAAACTCTGTCAGAGAGGAAATGTCAGGAAGAGGGAGTTCTCCAGGGTAGTGTGCTGAGGGTAACCATATTTGTATTAGCCATAAATGGAATATCCTCTGTCAGTCCTCAAGATATTCTCTCAACACTATTTGTTGATCTCTCTATATCATTTGCTGGAGCTACAATGGCAATGGTTGAGAGAGAATTACAACTCTCAGTCGACAAAATAGTTCAATGGGCTGATATGAATGGATTTAAGTTTTTGAAAAACAAAACTGTTGTCCATTTCTGTCGTATTCAGGGAGTACATCCAGATCCGTATATGTAAATCAAAGGTCAACGTATCCCATGCATAAGTGAAGTTAGATTTTTGGGATTGATATTTGAATGTAGGGTGACATGGGTTCTTCACTTGAAAGCTTTAAAATTAAAGTGTCTTGAGGTTCTGAATTTTCTAAAAGTTTTGTCCCATACATTATGGGGACATACCGCAAAACTATTTTAAAGTTATACAAGGCCCTAATTTTTTCAAAAATTATTTATGGGTGTGAGATATACTCCTCAGCCACCCCCAGCAGACTAAAGATTTTAGATTCTATACACCATACTGGTATCAGATTGGCCACAGGAGCCTTTAAAACTGCTTATCCCAAGCATCCTTGTTGACGCTGGAGAGTTGCCTTTAGACCTTTACTGAAAGTCGTCTTTTGTTCGGTATTGGTAGAGGTTGCAAAGAAATCCTAATTCTTTAATCTATCAGACTGCCAACCTTGTAAAGTGTACATCATACTTTGAGTTATACCCAAAATCTCTTCAACCTTATGGTTTTCAGGTGAAACAATTGATATACAGTCTTGACATAATAATTAGAAGTAAGGTGCTTCCATTTACGCTATCATCAACGCCTCCATAGAAATTACCAGCGATATCTTTTTGTAAGTACTTTATTGGAGTTAAAAAGAATATTACTGACTTAGAAGCTTCTTTTTATGGAAAATGTTGCAGAACATAAGAGAATCGACTTTTATATATACTGATGGCTTCGATTCCCCGGACACTCATCCCACACGGGACTAGAGGAAAGGACGGACTTCGGATGATGGCTGATAGACTAGAATTTGCTGAAGGGTATTGATCTTCTCATCCTTCCTCCTGATTTGATTCTGTTTTCGGACACAACAAAAGAAGGGTGGGGGCCCACATGCTGCACCACACGCCCGCAGGCCTTTGGTCCGAGTCCGGAAAGTACCCTCACATAAATCTCCTAGAGATGAAGGACGTCTGTCTGGCCCTTCAAGAGTTCCACCAGTTCCTGGCGGGTCACTCAGTGGTGGTGATGAGCGACAACACCACGGTAGTGTCTTACATAAAAAAGCAAGGAGGTACTTTTTCGCAGCCCCTATCCCATCTTGGCAGTAGAGATACTGAAATGGGTGGAAGTCCACTCGGTCTCACTATCAGCTCACTTCATTTCCAGCAAGAGGAATGTGCTCACCGACAGTCTGTGGAGAGCATCGCAGATAGTGGGTTCCAAATGGTCTTTGGGTCATCTAGTAGCCTACAAAGTTTGGACTTTTTGGGCTTCCCCGACTGTCGATCTGTTTGTAATGGCCCTAAACTTCAGGCTCCTGTTGTATTGCTCCCCAGTCCCAGACCCCAAGGCGCTCTGGCAAGATGCGTTCCAACAACGGTGGAACACCATCTACGTTTACGCTTTTCCCCCATTCTGTATGATGAGGAGGGTGCTCAACAAGGCCAAAACATCGTTTAATCTTTTAATGACCCTCATAGCTTCGCTATGGCATCATTCAGTATGGTTCCCAGACCTTCTGCTGCTCATGACGGAGCTGCAAAGAGAACTTCCGCCACTACACAATCTACTTAGACAACCACATGTCAGCATCTATCACAAGGCAGTAGCTTTGCTACGTCTTCACGCCTGGAGACTATCTAGCATCCCTTCACTCTGAGAGGATTTTTTGCAACAGGTTGCAAAAAGCATGTCTGAATACCAGTGAAAATCGTCAGCTTCAGTATTCCAGGTGAAGTGGAATATCTTCTGTGGTTGGTGTCATGGAAGGGGTCTCTATCTACTCAATGCCACTATCCCAGCAATAGCAGAGTTCCTTGTGTATTTACGGGAAGAAACGTGCCTTTCGGTTTCAGAGGTTAAAGGCTATTACTGAGCCGTGAGTCTTGCTTTTAGACTGAAAGGAATGGACATTTTCTCATAGCTAGAACTTTTCCTCCTCATACGAAGTAACTTACCTGTCTTCAGTCGGAAGTGAGGCCTCCCCCATGGAACGTGATTCTCGTTCTTCGGTCACTAAAAAGACCTCCGTTCGAAGCATCGTCACCTAACTTGGAAGTCTGTGTTCCTGCTCACCTTTTCCTCGGCCAAACGAGTTAGCGAGTTTCATGGTCTCTCCTATAACATCGCTCGCTCAAGGGAATGGGGTGAGGTAAGCTTCAGCTTCATCCCTGAGTTTGTTGCAAAGACTCAGAATCCGGGGGTTTTAGTTCTTTGCAAAAAGCATGTCTGAATACCAGTGAAAATCGTCAGCTTCAGTATTCCAGGTGAAGTGGAATATCTTCTGTGGTTGGTGTCATGGAAGGGGTCTCTATCTACTCAATGCCACTATCCCAGCAATAGCAGAGTTCCTTGTGTATTTACGGGAAGAAACGTGCCTTTCGGTTTCAGAGGTTAAAGGCTATTACTGAGCCGTGAGTCTTGCTTTTAGACTGAAAGGAATGGACATTTTCTCATAGCTAGAACTTTTCCTCCTCATACGAAGTAACTTACCTGTCTTCAGTCGGAAGTGAGGCCTCCCCCATGGAACGTGATTCTCGTTCTTCGGTCACTAAAAAGACCTCCGTTCGAAGCATCGTCACCTAACTTGGAAGTCGGTGTTCCTGCTCACCTTTTCCTCGGCCAAACGAGTTAGCGAGCTTCATGGTCTCTCGTATAACATCGCTCGCTCAAGGGAATGGGGTGAGGTAAGCTTCAGCTTCATCCCTGAGTTTGTTGCAAAGACTCAGAATCCGGGGGTTTTAGTTCTTTTATTTGACTCCTTCCGGATAACGAGTCCCCGCTCTGTAACCGACGACCCCGATCCTCTGTTAGTATACCCAGTAAGGTGTTTGAGGCGCTACCTCAAGAGAACAGCAGCAGCTCAGCCCAGAGTGCCCTCACTTTTCGTCAGCAAGGGCAGAAACAAAGAGGAGGATCACGAAAAACACAATCTCCGCATTGATTCGCATGGTCATTGACCTTTGCTCTGGATCCTGATCTTCCTCCATCACGTCGTCCCAGAGCCTATTATGTCAGGGCCATAGCTACGTCCATGGACTTCAAAAAGAACTACTCTGTGACGCAGGTATTGCAAGCGAGCAAGTGGAAACGCCAAACTATTTTCACCGCCCACTACCAGCAAGATGTGACACACAGGAACCTCAATACATTCTCTGTTGGTCTTGTGGTGGTTACACAACAGCTGGTTTAATACCTAAAGCTCCTTTTTGGCCAAGTAGCAGAAGGTTGAGGGCATTGGTTACCCAGGTTTTAGTCTGAATGCATGAAAAGGAATGTCTGGCTCTTTTCCTTTCTTCATCCTCCCCTCCCTTGGGGTAATCAGCATCTTGTGTCCTCTGCACAAACTGACCTCAAACCTCTGCAGTCAAACAATGGCTCCCTTGTGTAACATATTATTGTCCCAATACTGTTGTGTCCCCATACCCTGGCGAGGTGGTATTGGGAATGTCTCGGTCTCCTCGGTTATTTCTTACAAGGTTACGGAACAAATGACGAATGGAAATAATTTGTATTTTTCTAACAATACAAACCTTAGATATTTATACATACATGCCCGCCAACCCTGCCCCCGTTGAAGTCCTACCTCCAAGCAAAGTGAAGCTCAGTCACAGGTGTGTGAGTGATTGGTGTAGCTAGCTCCCCCCCTCCCTGCTAACTAGCGGGATAGGTAGTTAATCCTTGCTAAATTCTAATGGCTCATCCTTTCAGCTTTGCCAAAAGTAATACCCCTATAAATACCTAAGGTTTGTATCGTTAGGAAAAATTCCAAATTTCATATTGTTTTTAAAATTTGTAGTATTTATCTGTCCTGTCACACTGAAATATTTTAAGTAACCATGGGAATAAATGTTGTGTCCTATTAGATGAAAACCTAATGTATCCATTTAACAAGGGAAGAAGTTACAGGGTTTATATCCTTCTCCTTTTCATGTCCCTGCATAATGCAGATCTTACAGTTGAGGGTGTTCAAAACTTCCTTCAAGAACTTACCCTTATGACATTGATTTTGCATATTCATTAGTTTTTTGTTTACTGGTTTCATCTGTTTTTTATTTTGGATGTGATTTATATACTGAATTTAGGGTTGCGAGTCACTGGGCTCTGTTTTAATTCTTAGAATTATTCCATGATATGATATTGTTTATAATATGGTAATTATTTTCAGTACATTTCTTAATCATTGGGGAACCTGTCTACAAAGGACCAGAGAAAGTAGTTTACTTCCAAGGAAAAGCCCTGGATGAAGAATTAAATCGAGATAGGAACTGCATTTGGCTCATTACCTTCTTCACTGCCTGGAGTCCTACTTGTTCAAGACTAGCTCCAATTTTTTCAAAGCTTTCAGCCGAGTGCGTATAACCAGGTTTTAATTTACATAGTAATATTAGATATGTGTTATATAATTTTCATCAAATTAAAGGTTTTTCATGAGGATTATTATGATATTGTAGAAAAATGTGGGTTTCCATGTCGAGTATTTCACTTTTATTTCATTGCAGATACACTTTGGACAATTTGAAGTTTGGGAAAGTTGATGTGGGGAGATATCCAGAGGCAGCAAAGCACTATCACATTAATGACACCGCATTTTCAGTACAGTTGCCTACAATTTCACTTTTTAAGGATGGAAAAGAAGTAGAAAGGCGTCCATGTCTGGATTCTAAGCAGAAATTCCAAAAGTTTTATTTCACTGAGGTAAGGAATTCATAGTTTAGATGACTGCCATTAAATTTCATATAAATCTTGAAGATTTACAATAGGAGAGGGCTATTTACCCGCCAAAGTATTAGGTACAGAAATAATGTGATAAAG
This sequence comes from Palaemon carinicauda, assembly GCF_036898095.1. Classification (NCBI taxonomy): domain Eukaryota; kingdom Metazoa; phylum Arthropoda; class Malacostraca; order Decapoda; family Palaemonidae; genus Palaemon; species Palaemon carinicauda. Next base: position 17,810,727 of record NC_090759.1, read on the forward strand.
AGTACTTGGATTGCCTTGGAAATCATAAAGAAATTGCTTAGATATTGGCTTGATATCCAGCCCTGTAAAGATGAAACTTTGTGCAAAATGTGTATGCTGTAGAGGAAGGACCATTTTATGATGAATGTGGGATCATTGTTAGAGGTTTAGGAATCTTTGGCTGAAGTATTTTGGCTGTTTTTTTTTTTCCTCATGGTTAAGGGATTGTAGTACTGTTGCTTCACATTTGCTGAGGTTAGAGATAGCAGCTCTTTAGGATTTAGAGGATCTTGGAATGATTTTGGTTCCTTTAGACCAGATAAGGCTAAATAACTTGAATTTAGTGATATTATGCATGTGAAGTGAATTTGGAAAACCAGAACAAAATTGGTTGAAACCAAAACCATCATATCTCAAAGTCTCAATATCTCATACAAAATTCTGTTTTGTTGAAGGCTTTGCCTTTGTGATGGACCTTTAGTCTTCATTTATGATCTTGTACAAACTTTAAAACATTTAACATGTCTATTTTCAATATTAAACTTACCCGATAATCATGTAGCTGTCAACTCCGTTGCCCGACAGAATTCTATGGAGGGATACGCCAGCTATCACAATACTAGAAGGGGGTGTACTTACCAGCGCCACCTGTGGCCAGGTACTATAGTACTTCTTGTTGACACCTCCTCAATTTTTCCTCTGTCGTGCTTCCGGCAAGACGTTCTGGGATACGCTTATGATCTTGGAGTATTTTCACGGCCTTTGGTGAAGTATTTCTCTCAGATTTCGGCTGTCGCTTTACTGGAAAACTTCTATATTAGCTTAGATAGCTATTATTTAGTCCTGATTAACGGTTAACGATCTTTTGCTTGATTTTGAAACCCCACTTGGCTAACTCTTTTGATTCAAGATGTCTGACATTTCACAAGCCCCCACCCATAGACGATGTAGGTCTTGTAATAGGCGTATTCCGAAGGCCTCGGTAGATCCTCACACCGCTTGTTCTGACTGTAGGGAAAGGCCCTGTCAGTTAGAAGATCGATGTGAGGAATGCGCTGGACTTTCGGAACTTGATTTTGTCCGTCTTCTTAAGTATTCAACCAAGTTAGAGAGAGAGAGAGTTAGGAGGAGTTCTTCTCACTCTTCACTTTTTTCCTCACCTCATGATCCCCTACCTTTTCCTACCCCTGTAGTGGCTACCCCCGAACCTACTATTTGCCCTCAGCCTGATATGTCTGTTGTTTTGCGTGCCATTCAGGCCTTAGGTGACAAAGTAGAGTCAGTGGTTAGTGATCATAAGTCTCTTCTGGCCGAAGTCAAGGAACTTAAGGTCAAGAGTGCAGTGGGTGGTATTAGTGCCAGTGCTGTGACGAGTGCTAGTGTCAGTGCAGTGCCAAGTGCTAGTGTCAGTGTCAGTGTGGTGCGTGAGGATACTTCTGTGCGTGCCAGTCGTCCTCCCAGTCCGGGACCTCTTGCAAGCTCCCAAGCCCAGGGGAGAAGCAATGTCGAAGGGCAAAAGGGTTCGGCAGGCCTTGATCGGCGCACAGAAGTATCCTCGGTGGTTGCGGGCGTGTCTTCCAGAGACCGTCACTCCCACCTGCAGACGATTGAGCCCGTCTTTTACTCGTCTGCTGATCAATTGTCAGGGAAGAAACGCTGGACTCAGGTCTCAAGACCACTCAAACGCAGAGTCCAGACCTCAAGAACTCAACCGGGCTGCAGTCATTGGATTAGCTCTGACTCGCCGCAGTCATCAGTTGAATGCACTCCGCCTAAGAGGAGTAAGGTTCTGCCGCAACAGATCTCTGCTGTTAAGGCTTTACCTCAGCAGACCTTAGTGTCTGCCGACCCCAAGTTGACTCTACTGCAGTCCATGCAGTCACAACTTGCGGTCTTGATGCGTGAGTGTCAGGCTGAGAAGGTTACACCTCCTCCTGCGATCGCTCCGCCTGACCGCAGTACTGCCTGCCAGGCGTACGATGTTGAGGCTCCTCAGGATACCTTACCACGTTCTGAGTTTACTGTTTCCAGTGGTGTGCAGCTCCCTCCGCCTTCCTTAAGGCAACCTCAGCAATGGGAACAGGAAGCTTATACCTTACTTCCTCCGCTTCCACTTGCAGTTCCACCAGTGAGGCAACACTCTCTTGAGGTACAACAACCTCTCCCATCCATGAGTCAGTCTCCTTAGCTCTCGCTGCAGCGAGCTCAACCCTCCTCAAGGCAAGCACCTCAACACCTTAGCCTTGCGCCTAAGGAACCTCAACTCGCGAGACAATTACTGCGTTCTGCGCAGCCACTACCTCATCGCTCACAGCTCACACCTCAGGAACCTCAACTCGTTCCTCAGGAACTTGCTACTGCGCATCCGCCAACCACTCAGCAAGCGCAACCCTTGAGTTCAGACACTCATGCCAGGAGTCAGCCTCCTCCACCCATGCGCCTACCTTCTGCTACTTCTTTTGATCAGCCTTTGCAGACTGAGCCTCAGGTGTTCCCTCAACAGAGTCTTGAAGAGGAAACCACAAATATTGTTGTTCCAGCTCGTGCTGACTCTGCTGTTCAGCATACCTTACCGATCTCTTCGCTACACTCTGGTGATGAGGTGTCTGATGATGAGGCTGCACACCTGGATCCCTCATCAGACGTGGATGAATCCAAGTCTTCTCCACCTTCTATTGACTTTCGTAAGGTCTTGGCTCTTTTTAGGGAGGTATACCCAGACCACTTTGTCTCTGCTATCCCCCGCTCTCCGCCATCTGAGTTTTCGCTGGGCATGCAGCCAGCTAAGTCTTCTTATACTAAGCTCGTCTTAGCAAGGTCCTCTAAGAGAGCGTTAAGGATTTTAGGGGAGTGGTTGCAGTCTAAGCAACAACTTGGAAAGACTTCGTTCATGTTTCCTCCGACTAAGCTCACTTCTAAAGCGGGCGTTTGGTATGCCACAGGAGAGGAACCAGGCTTGGGAGTACCTGCCTCTGCCCAGGCTGACTTCTCAAGTCTGGTAGACTCTCCTCGTAGAACAGCAATGAGGCGCTCTAAGGTTTGCTGGACCTTCTCAGACCTTGATCACTTCCTGAAGGGTGTTTTTAGAGCATTTGAGATGTTCAACTTCCTAGACTGGTGCCTGGGGGCCCTCAGCAAGAAGACCTCCCCTGCGGACAAGGATTCTGCCATGCTCTTAATGTCCTGCATGGATAAGGCCATTAGAGATGGATCTGGCGAGCTTGCTTCGATGTTTGTGTCAGGGGTTCTTAAGAAAAGGGAGCAGCTTTGTACCTTCCTTTCCTCCAGCATCACACCTTGTCAAAGGTCTCAACTCCTTTTCGCTCCGCTCTCGAAGTTCCTTTTTCCCGAAGAGCTTGTTAAGGACTTGTCTGCTGCCCTGATACAAAAGGACACACATGATCTTGTGGCCTCATCGGCTCGTAAGACTAAGGTTGCTACCTCAGTCCCCAGGACTTATCGCACCCCAGTGGCTGATACTCCTGCTACGAGGTTCATACCGCCCTTTCGTGGTAGAGCCCCCAGCCGAGGAAGCTCCCGTCCAGACTCTTCCAGGAGCAAGTCTAGGAAAAGTTCCAAGGCTTCTAAAGGAAAAAACTGACTCTCCGCATCTCCAGACAGCAGTAGGAGCCAGACTCAAGATCTTCTGGCAAGCCTGGGAAAAGAGAGGTGCAGACGCCCAGTCTGTCAGTTGGCTGAGGGAGGGTTACAGGATACCATTCTGCCGCAAACCCCCTCTGACCACATCTCCCATCAACCTCTCTCCCAACTACAAAGAAGAGGACAAGAGGCTAGCGTTGCACCAGGAGGTGTCGCTCCTTGTACAGAAGAAGGCAGTGGTTATAGTCCGGGACCATCAATCCCCGGGCTTCTACAACCGTCTCTTTCTGGTGGCCAAGAAGACAGGAGGTTGGAGACCGGTGCTGGACGTCAGCGCGCTCAATGCGTATGTCACCAAGCAGACGTTCACGATGGAGACGACGAAGTCGGTCCTAGCAGCGGTCAGGCAGGAGGACTGGATGGTCTCGTTGGACCTGAAAGATGCCTACTTTCACGTTCCTATTCATCCAGACTCCCAACCTTTCCTGAGATTCGTTTTTGGAAAGGTTGTCTACCAATTCCAAGCCCTGTGTTTTGGCCTAAGCACAGCTCCTATGGTGTTTACGCATCTGATGAGGAATATAGCAAAATTCCTCCACTTATCGGACATCAGAGCCTCCCTTTACTTAGACGACTGGCTGTTGAGAGCCTCCACGAGTCGTCGCTGTCTGGAGAGTCTCAACTGGACTTTGGACTTAATCAAAGAACTGGGTCTGTTAGTCAACATAGAAAAGTCTCAGCTCATTCCCTCCCAATCCATTGTGTACCTGGGAATGGAGATTCGGAGTCAGGATTTTCGGGCTTTTCCATCGGCCCCAAGGATAAGCCAAGCCCTAGATTGCATCATGAGCATGCTGAAGAGGAGCAGTTGCTCGGTGAGACAGTGGATGAGTCTCACAGGGACCCTTTCATCGCTGGCCCTGTTCGTCGAGCTAGGGAGACTCCACCTCCGCCCTCTTCAATTCCATCTTGCAGCTCATTGGGACAAGGGTTTGACTCTCGAAGCAGTCTCTATCCCAGTCACCAAAGAGATGAAGACCACTCTCTTGTGGTGGAAGACCAATCTCCTTCTCAGGGAGGGCCTATCGTTGGCTATTCAGACCCCCAATCTTCATCTCTTCTCAGATGCATCGGACTCGGGCTGGGGTGCGACCTTGAACGGACAGGAATGCTCGGGAACGTGGAACGAGGAACAGGGAACGCTCCACATCAACTGCAAGGAGCTACTAGCAGTTCATTTAGCCCTGCTGAACTTCAAGTCCCTCCTGCTAGGCAAGGTGGTGGAGGTGAACTCAGACAACACCACAGCCTTGGCTTACATCTCCAAGCAAGGAGGGACCCATTCGAGGAGCCTATACGAGATCGCAAGGGACCTCCTCATTTGGTCAAGAAGTCAAAACCTCACTTTAGTCACGAGGTTCATTCAGGGCAACATGAACGTCTCAGCAGATCGCCTAAGCAGAAGGGATCAGGTCATTCCCACGGAATGGACCCTCCACAAGAGTGTGTGCAACAGACTTTGGACCTTGTGGGGTCAGCCTACCATAGATCTGTTTGCCACCTCCATGACCAAGAGACTTCCGCTGTACTGTTCCCCAGTTCCAGACCCAGCAGCAGTTCATGTGGATGCTTTTCTGCTGAACTGGTCCCATCTCGACCTTTACGCATTTCCACCGTTCAAGATAATAAACAAAGTCCTTCAGAAGTTCATCTCGCACGAAGGGACACGGCTGACGCTGGTTGCTCCCCTTTGGCCTGCAAGAGAATGGTTCACAGAGGTACTTCAATGGCTAGTCGACGTCCCCAGGACTCTCCCTCTAAGAGTGGACCTTCTACGTCAACCTCACGTAGACAGGTTGCACCCAAACCTCCACGCTCTTCGGCTGACTGCCTTCAGACTGTCGAAAGATTCGCTAGAGCTAGAGGCTTTTCGAAGGAGGCAGCCAGCGCGATTGCCAGAGCAAGAAGGGTTTCCACTCGTAGAGTCTACCAATCTAAGTGGGAAGTCTTCCGGAGCTGGTGTAGAGCCAATGCAGTATCCTCTACCAATACCTCTGTGACCCAAATAGCTGACTTCCTATTACATCTTAGGAATGAGAGATCCCTTTCAGCCCCTACGATTAAAGGGTACAGGAGTATGTTGGCTTCAGTTCTCCGCCACAGAGGTTTGGACCTTTCTTCCAACAAGGACCTTCAAGACATCCTTAAGTCTTTTGAGACTTCTAAAGAGCGTCGTCTATCCACTCCAGGCTGGAACCTAGACGTAGTCTTAAGGTTCCTTATGTCACCTAGGTTCGAACCTCTCCAGTCAGCTTCCTTCAAGGACCTTACCCTCAAGACTCTTTTTCTCGTCTGCCTTGCAACAGCTAAGAGAGTCAGTGAGGTTCATGCCTTCAGCAAGAACATTGGTTTCACGACCGAATCTGCAACATGTTCTTTTCAGCTCGGATTCTTAGCTAAGAATGAACTTCCTTCACGTCCTTGGCCTAGATCGTTTGAAATACCTAGCCTCTCCAACATGGTAGGTAACGAGCTAGAGAGAGTTCTTTGCCCTGTCAGAGCTCTCAAGTATTATCTTAATAGGTCTAAACCTATTCGAGGACAGTCAGAAGCCTTATGGTGTGCCATCAAGAAACCTTCGAGGCCCATGTCCAAGAACGGGGTTTCGTATTATATAAGGCTTCTGATTAGAGAAGCCCATTCTCACTTAAAGGAGGAAGACCTTGCGTTGCTGAAGGTAAGGACCCACGAAGTAAGAGCCGTAGCTACTTCGATGGCCTTTAATAAAAACCGTTCTCTGCAGAGCATAATGGATGCAACCTATTGGAGGAGCAAGTCAGTGTTTGCATCATTTTATCTTAAAGATGTCCAGTCTCTTTACGAGAACTGCTACACCCTGGGACCATTCGTAGCAGCAAGTGCAGTAGTAGGTGAGGGCTCAGCCACTACATTCCCTTAATCCCATAACCTTTTTTAACCTTTCTCTTGAATGCTTTTATTGTTGTTTTTATGGTTGTTACGGTAGGCTAAGAAGCCTTCCGCATCCTTTTGATTTGGCGGGTGGTCAATTCATTCTTGAGAAGCGCCTGGGTTAGAGGTTGTGTAGAGGTCCTTTAGTAGGGGTTGCAGCCCTATATACTTTAGCACCTTTGAGTTGATTCAGCCTCCAAGAGGAACGCTGCGCTCAGTAAGGAAGACGAACTTAAAAAAGAGGCAGAGTAACGGTTCAATTCGACTTCCTTACCAGGTACTTATTATTTCATTGTTATTTGAGATAACTGTTATATGAAATATGGGATACTTAGCTATCCTTTAATCTTGTACACTGGTTTTCACCCACCCCCCTGGGTGTGAATCAGCTACATGATTATCGGGTAAGTTTGATATTGAAAAATGTTATTTTTATTAGTAAAATAAATTTTTGAATATACTTACCCGATAATCATGATTTAATTGACCCTCCCTTCCTCCCCATAGAGAACCAGTGGACCGAGGAAAAATTGAGGAGGTGTCAACAAGAAGTACTATAGTACCTGGCCACAGGTGGCGCTGGTAAGTACACCCCCTTCTAGTATTGTGATAGCTGGCGTATCCCTCCATAGAATTCTGTCGGGCAACGGAGTTGACAGCTACATGATTATCGGGTAAGTATATTCAAAAATTTATTTTACTAATAAAAATAACATGTTTCATTATTGTCAATTGTAGTATTAAGAGGTGTTGCATATGAAAAGTTGTATATGAGAAATCCAATAGTTTTGAAAATACATAATTAGAAATATGGGGAACTAGGCTCCAGCATTGGCATGTGGCCTTTTTCTTAAAGAAGTTTTCAAGTACAAGGTCCTCCATGAGGAAGGGATCTGGGTTCCAATATTATCTCTCTTATGATTATATAAATTCATGTAATTCCCATGTATTTATGCTGGCTTTGATGCTTTGCTATTGTCACAAATCTATCTTGAGGGTTGCTCTGATGCCAAAAGGGCTCCTTATAAATTAACGTTAGATTGTGAGCTAATGGTGGGAAAAATCTTCCGTCATTTTTAACATCAATGTTTTCAACCGATATTTAGCAAGTGTATCCATACCTAACCCTAAGTTGTTAATGCATCACAAGTTTAGCAAAAACCCAAGAACAGATTGACATGAATTAATCCTTTAAAAAACTCCTACAACCTTATGAATCTTATAAAGCAACCCAGTATTGTCTCTTGATACATGCAAGACAGTAAATTGTTTGTTAGCTTAATTTTTTTACTGTTTTTCTAACCAAATTCCTACTTAGTGGGCTAGGGTCATGCACATACTGTATTTCTGGGCTCGAACCTGTGCCGCCCAGTGAATAAGCTCCATTTAGCACTTATTCTTAGGTAATTTACTGCTAAATATACCAGAGAAAAAATGTAAAGGAGTGCTAGGTTAACTAGCTCGCTCACCTATTGGTGTCGGTATAAAATTGGGCGTATAATCCAGAGGTCCCGCACTATTTAGATTCATCCACGACAGAAACCCCAATAGAGGAGAGCCGTTCAACCTCACTCGGTACTACTAACAATGCATCCGCTCAGAACCCAACTCCTTTTAGCACGTCTCGTGTGTAACCCGCTTTTTTGTTGTGCTCTCGTTTTTTCGCTTTTTTCTTTGGATTATGGCTTCTTCGTCGGTTTCCCTGGAGACACCGTCTAAGTTAAGTACCAAGCTGTGTTTTGAGCAACCTAGATCGTCTAATATTTGATTTATAGGAGTGTATTCTCTTCGTTCATACCGATCTTGCTTGATTCCATTTACAGTTGGTACTCCTGTTTTGAGAGCTTTTAGTTTCACTCGCGGTGTTACTATATGTATTAATTTTATTATTAAATTTTATTTGTTATTATGGATATTCATTATTTAGCGTTTAGAACCCTCGTGGTTCAAATTTTGGGCCGATATCATTTACGTATCGTTATGGCTGCCGACCTTCGTGCTAGGCGGCAATGTTATTTTTTAAGCCATCAGGTGTGTCTTTTGTGATTTAATTATTATGTTGCATGCCTTGCCCAAAAATTTTTATGTGTTTATTTTATATTATCAACGCTATTACTATTATAATGAATATTGTGCTATTACTCCGTTTGATCTGTCTGGTTGGGGATCGTCAGTTGGTAGCCCTGCTGCTCCGTATCACGTGATCCTCCCTCATGCTCCCCCTCTCGCTAGGTGGGTGGCTAGGCTTCTCTCCCCCTCTCCCCTAGGGGACCGTTGCCTTCCCTCCTTGTAGAGGGGGTTCAGTGTTTATGGACTTTGTCCTCCGGGTGTCCCGGCGGGTTCGGCTCTGTCTAGTCTGGTTGGCCACCGGTCAACAGAGTTGGATCCCGGTGCACCCTATTTTATATTCATTTATCACACTGGTTTATGTTATATGAAACCCTCTGGGTTCCGTTGGCGGTTCTTATCTACAGTTCCGCCCACCTATTTAATTTATAACAGATCCTATGATGATTATATGACAGATCACTACCCCGGAGTTCCTATACGAATTGGTTTTGGATACTTTTATTTCCCGGCTCGGGGCTTAGCCTCGCCCCGGGAAATCAGACACCCTGTGTCTTAAATTTTTGTTGTTGCATCCTTTTTTTTATACTCCCGGCTCGACCGGAATGGATGGCTATACTTTAGTCTTAAGCTAGACTTTTGTTTAGGCCGGGTCCTCCGGACCCGCCCCTACTTAAGAATATTACAGTTAAGCCCTAATCTTGTGTTAGGCTTATGTTAGGCCCGGGTCCTCCGGACCCGCCCCTACTTAAGAGAATTACAGTTTCTCATATACTATTTACTTTAGTCTTAAGTTAGACTTATGTTTAGGCCCGGGTCCTCCGGACCCGCCCCTACTTAAGAATATTACAGTTAAGCTCTAATCTTGTGTTAGACCTATGTTAGGCCCGGGTCCTCCGGACTCGCCCCTACTTAAGAATATTACAGTTAAGCTCTAATCTTGTATTAGATCTATGTTAGGCCCGGCCGCCGCTACTTAAGAATATTACAGTTAAGGTCTAATCTTGTGTTAGACCTTTGTTAGGCCCGGGTCCTTCAGACCCGCCCCTACTTAAGAATATTACAGTTAAGCTCTAGTCTTGTATTAGATCTATGTTAGGCCCGGGTCCTCCGGACCCGCCCCTACTTAAGAATATTACAGTTAAGCTCTAATCTTGTGTTAGACCTTTGTTAGGCCCGGGTCCTTCGGACCCGCCCCTACTTAAGAATATTACAGTTAAGCTCTAGTCTTGTATTAGACCTATGTTAGGCCCGGGTCCTCCGGACCCGCCCCTACTTAAGAATATTACAGTTAAGCTCTAATCTTGTGTTAGACCTTTGTTAGGCCCGGGTCCTCCGGACCCGCCCCTACTTAAGGGAATTACAGTTTCTCATATACTATTCTTTTTATAGATGGTGCATTGTCTGACGCCGGCCTGTGCAGCTGTTATGCACCAGCCTTGTGGCCACTCCGTCTGCCGATCTCATGCCCCTTGTGGGGTTCAACTGGAAGACGTTGTGGTATGGCACCCGGATAACTGTGTGATTTGCTTCGACCTCATCACTACCCTTGGATCTGATTCGGTGAGTCCCGTTGGCTATGTTGCCTTCTTATTTTACTATTAGTAAGATCTCTATGGTCTTGAAGGACCATTGGGAGTCTTCCCTTTTATAATTCCCACTATTATTTCAGGCATCCCCGGAGCAAAAGTCTGCGGCTCGGGCCACACTGAAGGTGTGGGTTGGTGGTTTTGCCCGGAATGTGAAGTCTAAGCGGCCGTACGTCCTATCTGAGGACTACTGCTCCATGGTTTACCCCAACGCTAAGTCTTCAGCCGCTGTGGCTAGGCATGTGGCAGCTCCCATCATTGCCCACATTGATGCCACCATAACGGGTCTCATCGACCCAGAGCAAGATCCATCGGACGCCCCCGGAGGTCTGGAGGATAATGTTGCCTCCATGAACCTGGACGTCGAACCAATGTTACTAGACGAGCCGGATACAGGTAGGGTGGTAAGTGAGGCAAGTGTTTCCGGCGCTGAGATTCCTATCCTCAGCCCCGCTCTTTCTTCTTCTTCTGATCGCTCTTCTTTTCATGGATTTTCTGGGGACCGTGATTCGTCTCAACGATCATACCCGGTCCCCCCTAAGGATAAGTCTACATCAAGAACCTTACCCAAAGCTCGCAAGCCCCACAAGACTTCCCATAGCTCTAAACAAGGTACAGACCTGTCATCAAAAGCCTCTGGTTCCTCCTCTAAGTCTCACGACCCGGGAGTTCATTCCGCCCCTCCTGCTGCTAGCCCGGGCCTTTCCGAATCAGCCATGCTTCGCATCGTGTCGGAGATGCAAGCAAAGTTGGTTTCGGAGATGCATTCTAAGATGGACACGATGTTCTCTAACATCGGTCAGAGACTTGGGGCTTTAGAGCAAGGTGCTCCGGAGAGAGTCCAAAGCTCTCTCATCCCGGATGCCTCTAAGCTCCCGCCGTTTGCCAAGAACAACCCTTGGCGTATGGCTCTTCATTCCCCGTTCTCAGACGGAATGTTGACTTTGGAGGGCCTTGGCACTCGTCCTCTAGAGGACTTTGAATTCTTTCCTCCTGGTCTGGCATTTCCATTTCATGGTTATGCCAGGCTTACCGAGGAAGCTTTAGTTCGGTTAGACAAGGTCTCCAAAGAGACGGTCATCTTCCCTAAAGAGCAAGCCCAATCTGTTTGGGCCAGATTTTTGAACGACATCGGCTGCACTAACACCATGCTGACGCCTTATAAAAGCTCTTTTACGATGTTCTTAATGGACAAGAACACCTTGACTCCATGCGTCAATAAGGTGGCAGAGCTTGCCTTCCAATATGCTCTGGAGGAGAAGCCCTTGCCGCCCATCCGAGAGGTGGATCCAATCTCCCTCCTTCTTCCTTCAGGCATTGAGTGTTGGGACAACGTCCATACCACCTTTACCTCTGGCAAGCTAGCAGCAGACTGTGCCTCAGTTTTGTTTAGTGAGAGGCTTCCCCGTCTCCCGGAATCCCTCATTAAACAGGAATATGATTCCCGCCTACGTGTGGGCCGTACTCTAAACTTGGCCACATCCACGGAGTCGATAGCCTTGACTTACGATACGGAGAGTATTTTTAAGTCTCTCAACAAGGCTACATTACAGTCTTTATATTATGACCTGTATGACTTCGCTACTGCTAAACGCAGATGTCGCAAGCATGTCCTAGCTGAGGCGACGATTAGGCATGAACCTAATAAGCTCATCCGGTCCTCCTGTTGGGGTTCAAATCTCTTCCCCGAAGATCTCGTAGAGGAAGTCTTGGCGGAGGCCACTAGAGTTAATCAGAGCCTTAAAGCCCGTTGGGGTTTGACCCCGAAACGCAAATATGACCCCGCAAATTATCAAGCCCGGGGTAGGAAGAAGCTTCGTCCATATACCTCCACCCAGTTCAGGCAACAGCAGAGTGGTTCGTCCAACTTCCGGCGGCCTCTTCCCCCATCTCCTGTTGTCCCTGCACGGCCTTCCACCTCTCAGGCTCCTTCGGATGACTATGTCACCGTTCTGCTCCCTAAGAGCCAGCTTTCTGGTGCCTCCTCCACTTCTCCTGCCTTTAACCAGTCTTACGAGGCTCGTAGCTCTTCCCAGAGTTATGGTAGAGGTAGAGGCTACCACCGTGGTTCTAACCAGAACAAAGGCAGGGGAAGAGCCTTTCGCAGAGGAAAGAATTTCCGAGGCGGACGTGGAGGCAACTCCTCAAACCAATACTGAGGTGCAGCAGGTAGGGGGGAGGCTCTATGCCTTCCGCAACAAATGGAGGTTCAGTCCCTGGGCGTTCAGTATCATCTCCAAGGGACTGGGGTGGAGTTGGATTCAAGGACCTCCTCCTCCGAACAAATTTCGTCAACATTCCACTCCGGACCTGGTCGAATTTGTCCAGGATCTTTTACAAAAGAACGCCATACAAGAAACGAAACACCTGAAGTTTCAAGGTCGGCTGTTCAGTGTCCCGAAGAAGGATTCGGACAAGAGAAGAGTGATTCTAGACCTATCCCTTCTCAACTTGTCCATTCAATGCGACAAGTTTCGAATGCTTACCGTCTCGCAGGTGCGGACCTTACTTCCCCGTGGGGCCGTCACCACCTCTATCGATCTTACAGACGCCTATTATCACGTCCCGATAGCGAGACACTTCCGTCCGTACCTAGGCTTTCGCTTAGGGGACAAAAGTTACTCCTTCAAGGTGATGCCCTTCGGGCTCAACATCGCCCCAAGGATCTTCACAAAGTTAGCAGAAGTCGCTGTTCAGGAACTCAGGAATCAAGGGATTCAAGTAGTAGCCTATCTGGACGACTGGCTCATTTGGTCAGACACCTCCCAAAATTGCCTAAAAGCCACTCACAAAGTCATCCATTATCTTCAATCTCTAGGCTTCCAGATCAACTTCAAGAAGTCCCGTCTTCTTCCAAAATCGAAGTTCCAATGGCTCGGCCTGCAATGGGATCTTATATCTCATACTCTGTGTCTTCCCAGACCCAAGAGGTTAGAGATTGCAAGGAACACCAAACGCTTTCTCAAAGACAAAGTAAGTTCCAGACGACTCCAAGAGAGGATTCTGGGGTCCCTTCAGTTTGCCTCAGTGACGGATCTTCTTCTGAAGGCAAAATTGAAAGATATCAATCGTGTCTGGCGTTCGAGGGCGAACCGGAAGCTCCGGGACAGGAAAGTCCGCCTTCCTCCCATTCTACGGGAAAGACTTCTTCCTTGGACAAGAGCAAACAGTCTGTCAAAGTCAGTTCCCCTTCGATTTCCGCCTCCGAAATTAATCATTCACACGGACGCATCCTTATCAGGTTGGGGCGGCTATTCTCAGCTCAAGAAAGTTCAAGGTCTTTGGACTCCCTTGTTCCGCCAATTTCACATCAATGTGCTAGAGGCCATGGCAGTTCTTCTAACCCTGAAACGTCTCGCTCTTCCCAAGAAACAACACCTTCGTCTGGTCCTCGACAGCGAAGTGGTGGTCCGCTGCCTCAACAGAGGCGGGTCAAAGTCAGGGCCTCTGAACCATGTTCTAGTAGCCATATTCTCCCTAGCAGCCTTGAACCGTTGGCATCTTTCAGCTGTCCACCTGGCGGGAGTCCGGAATGTAGTGGCAGACGCCCTGTCCCGGACCTCCCCTCTAGAATCGGAATGGTCACTCGATCTAAAGTCATTTCGGTGGATTCTCTCTCAGGTTCCCGGTCTCCAAGTGGACCTCTTCGCCACGGAATCCAACCACAAATTGAGAGTATATGTGGCTCCCAATCTAGACCCTCAGGCTTACGTCACAGACGCCATGTCACAGAATTGGGACACCTGGGAAAAGATTTATCTCTTTCCCCCGGTGAATCTTTTGCTGAAAGTTCTAGATAAACTGAGATCCTTCAAAGGACAAGTAGCCTTGGTCGCACCCAACTGGCCCAAGAGCAACTGGTATCCTCTCCTGCGAGAGTTGAGACTATACCCTCACCCGATACCCAATCCGGTTCTGTCTCAGATAGTACAAACACGCGTTGTGTACGCTTTCTCAAACATTCAGAGCGCCCTAACTTTATGGACTTTATGAAGTTTGCTGCTATGCATGGTGCCAATATTGATCCTCAAAACACCTTGTTCCTGGAATCGGATAAACGGGATTCCACCATCCGCCAGTATGACTCTGCAGTTAAAAAGTTGGCAAAATTTTTAATAGACTCAGACGTGAACTGTATGAACTTGAACCTTACAGTCACTTTCTTTAGATCGTTATTAGAATCAGGTCTGGCAGCCAATACTATCACCACTATTAAATCGGCTCTGAAAAAGATCTTCCTAGTGGGTTTTAACATAGACTTAACCGACTCTTTGTTAGCTTCAATTCCGAAAGCTTGTGCCAGACTGAAACCGGTTACTCGTCCTACCCCGGTGACCTGGTTCCTTAATGACGTACTCAAATTGGCTTCTGATACCATTAACAGTTCTTGTGATTACATTCCCCTTCTCAGGAAAACACTTTTCCTGGTGAGCTTGGCTTCCGGGGCAAGAATTTCTGAATTGGCAGCCTTGTCGAGAGACCCGGGTCATATTGACTTCCTGCCTTCGGGAGAGGTCCTTCTTTCTCCTAACAAATTCTTTTTGGCTAAGAACGAAGACCCTCAAAACAGATGGTCCTCCTGGAAAATTGTTCCCCTCACGCAAGATCCGTCTCTGTGCCCTGTTACTACTCTTAGGTCTTATTTATCCCGGACCTCCTCTAACTCCTCGGGGCCTCTATTCGTTAGAGAACAAGGTGGTACCATTACTATTAAAGGGATCAGGCAACAAATTTTGTATTTTATTAAACAAGCTAACCCTGACTCTTTTCCTCTTGCACATGAAATCAGGGCGGTTGCTACCTCGGTGAACTTCTTTCACCACATGAATTTTACAGACCTTTCCAGGTATACAGGGTAGAAATCACCGTCAGTGTTCAAGAAACACTACCTTAAACATTTGGAAGCCCTAAAATTTTCTACAGTAGCCGCAGGGAGTGTAGTTACTCCCAGGTAACTCACAGGTTAATGCCTTGTCTCTTTATCTCTCCCTCTTACCTGCCTCATTTATACCCTATTGTATTCGTTGGTCTCGCACCTGAATACTGTTATTATATTTGTAAATTTTTATACTCCTGAGTATCTGTATATATTATCACTCACGGCATTATTATACCTACCTTATTGGATTTATGTTCATATTTAAGATACCCTTATAATTGTTTTTTGGTACTCATCTCTGATTAAAAGCATCCTGTATTTCCCTTACGCTTATGTTTTTTCCTTTATTTTGCAAGTTTGGTGACATTTTCTCTTGTATAGATTCACTGGGCGGCACAGGTTCGAGCCCAGAAAAGGGATTTTGACGTAGGAAAAATCTATTTCTGGGCGAAGGACCTGTGCCGCCCAGTGAACCCTCCCAGCTCCTCTCCCTTGGAGTCCCCAAACTTTGGGTGCTAAGGAGTTGGGTTCTGAGCGGATGCATTGTTAGTAGTACCGAGTGAGGTTGAACGGCTCTCCTCTATTGGGGTTTCTGTCGTGGATGAATCTAAATAGTGCGGGACCTCTGGATTATACGCCCAATTTTATACCGACACCAATAGGTGAGCGAGCTAGTTAACCTAGCACTCCTTTACATTTTTTCTCTGGTATATTTAGCAGTAAATTACCTAAGAATAAGTGCTAAATGGAGCTTATTCACTGGGCGGCACAGGTCCTTCGCCCAAAAATAGATTTTTCCTACGTCAAAATCCCTTATGTAGGCAGTGCCCCAATAAGCATGTTGGTGGTGCACGAGTAAACGTGTTGTCGAGCAGATGGTAGTTCGAATGTATTATGAATTAAATTTATCCCCAGCAGTTTGCCATGTTGGACAAATGGACTCTTGGGGATATTTTTTTGCATTGGTCTGTAAGTTTGGCTTATAAGTGGACTAGCGGATGTTGAACCCGTGGGTAAGGAGGGTGTATTGTACATTACTTTAGACAGTCCTAATTTTAATGAGAATCACAAAAAGAATTCTTGTTTGGCTATCTAATATATCAAGGGTTACATTTTCTATTACTTCATGATGCAATCACTTAAAAAGAAATCATTTCATGTGGAATGAAGAACCTTGAGATTAAGATAGGCATTTGCTCTTACGCTCAAACAAATATTTTGTCCTTTTATATAAGGTATGTCTATTGGAGTTGGAACAGCCGTTGATTCGTTAACAAGGTAGTTGGTTAATGACAAGTGTTACAGGGAGAAGGCCCGCCCACCCATCTTTCACATAATATCCAGTTTTGTCCGAAGTTCACAGGGACTTGGACCTAGAGAAGCTGTGGCCTACCTTTAGCATCAATGGTGTTCCGTCTGCGGAGAAGCAGCTGAATGTGCTAACAGATGCTAAAGCCTCCAGAGCTTCTGCTGCTGTGCTCTCCTCTTCTGCTGTTTGACCTGCAGGAAGAGATGACGATTCGACCGTCAACGAGTCGTTCAACACTAGGAGAAGATCCTCAATCCTCTCCTAAGGGTTTAATGCCGCTGGCCAGGAAATCCACGACTTTGACTTCTGGGAAGGGGAAGAAGTTTCTGTGCCTACCTTCCCCTCCCAGACCTTTATCTTTAAACTCACCCTCTGCTGCTGAGCCCTCAGATGTTGCACCACCTGCTCCGAAGATGAAGAGGTCACATAATAGGACCGATCATCTAAAAAGGCTTTGCCTGACCTCCCCTCATGTATATGTGAGAGAGGCAGTGCTGTACCACACACCAACCATCAGGAAGGGGAAGCGGTGTAAGGTACAGGTGCTTACGCTCCTGCTACTACTGCTCTGTTCCATACGGGAATGGGTATGCTCACTGTCGGTTGGGACAAAGGCCTCTACTTTTACCCTCTACTGTCTTCAGTCACCTCAAGGGAGACAACTTCAACAATGACAACAGCCCAGCAAAGGGAGGGTGGTACGTCAAGCAACTGTTTAGATCCTCCTTCACACGCAATCATCATGCACACGATCTCCATGAGACCGGTCTACTTGCACAAGGTCTCTACTCTCAAGGACTCCATGCTCAAATTCTCTATTGCGTAGGAGTGCATGCAATTTACTTGCAAGGATCCCATGTGCAAGGAATTTATATGCAAACTCCCCACACACATGTTTTCACCTGCTTGATCAATATTAACCATAACTTCTGGTTCCTGTTCTCCACAAACCAGTTCTCTTCATGAGGTACTACTCGATAGATCTCTTCTCTCCATCGTGATATGCAAGACGTGGACATTGGTCACCTACTTCTTCTCACAACTCTTAACTCATTGTATAGGGATCCTTCAATGCACTGGGATCATACTAATTGAACTATAAAGTTTGTCTGTCTAGCAGAATAACATGAGCAAGGCCTATGTTCATATGATGAATAAGCTTATATGAATAAAGTGATTAAGCCAGTTCAAAAGAAATATGGATACTAAATTGATGACATTTATGACTAGAATTAATTTTACATAAACAGTCAAGACTTGAGATAATATGAAAAGTCTAGTTCTGCTAAGTGTAATACAGTACAAAGATTTATTTATAACTAATTGAGTTAGTCCTTGGTACATACATACATATACCAAAGGCACTTCCCCCAATTTAAAAATTCTACTATGTTAAAACAATTTCTTGTTGATTTTATATAGTGTCTTTGCTCATTCCTATATATATCTAGATGCAATGTAGTAAGTATTGCATAAGCCATTATTACATCAAGACCATATATATTTGCATTAACATTCTTTAAACCAAGTTGTGAATGGACTTATAAGCTAATGCAGTTAGTTTATATTTTATTTGCAGTTGATGAGTAATAAAATATGGGGGTAGGGGATTTAGTTCTTTTTTTAAGGTTTATTGAAGGATGGTAAACCCAAAATTTTTATTGTAATTTGCTAATTTCTATTGGTTCCCATAATATTTAACAGATTGATGAGGGAGATTGGAATTTCAGTTTTTGTTTTGTCCAGTGCTCCACTATTTTAACATTTGTACATTTAAGTATTAAAAGCATAATAGTAGAGAGAGAGTATTGTGATATCAGACCATTCTCTCTCATTTTATAAATGGATTATGTGTTGATAACTAAAAAAATGTTTGGAAGATTGAAAGATGTGCACGTGTTTAGGGGTATGGCTAACGGTATGTCTGATAATTTTTTGGTGGAAGGAAAATTAGTTGTAGCAAAAGAGTGGGGGAATAGAGTAGGTGGATGTAAAAGGGAGCTAGTGAGGGTTGAAGAGCTAATAAAACTGGGGGTAAAAAGTAAATATCAGGAAAGGTTGAAAATGGCATATGACACAGTGAAAGTAAGAGAAACTGGAAATTTAGAGTGGAAGTTAGTAAAAGAAAATTTTGTTGGGATTGCAAGTGATGTGTGTGTGGCAAGAAGGTTGTTGGAGGCAGCATGAGGAAGGGCAGTGAATGGTGGAATGAAGGAAAAAGTGGAAGAGAAAAAGAGGGCTTTTGAAGAATGGCTGCAGAGTAATAGTATAGAGAAGTATGAAAAATATAAAGAGAAAAATGTGGAAGTAAAGCACAAGGTACGTGAGGCAAAGAGGGCAGCTGACCTGAAGTGGGGTCAGGGATTGGGTCATTCATATGAAGAGAATAAGAAGTAGTTTTGGAAAGAAGTGAAGAGAGTAAGGAAGGCTGGCTCAAGAATTGAAGAGATAGTGAAAGATGGAAATGGAAGGTTGTTAAAAGGAGAGGAGGCAAGGAAAAGATGGGCGGAATATTTTGAAAGTTTACTGAATGTTGAGGATAATAGGGAGGCAGATATAATTGCTGTTGCAGGTGTTGAGGTGCCAGTGATGGGAGATGAGAATGAGAGAGAGAGATTACAATAGATGAAGTGAGGAGAGCACTAGATGAAACGAGAAGAGGAAAAGCATCTAGTATGGATGGTGTGAGAGCTGAGATGTTGAAGGAAGGGGGTGTGACTGTACTTGAATGGTTGGTGAGATTGTTTAATATCTGTTTTGTGTTGTCAATGGTACCAGTAGATTGGGTTTGTGCATGTATTGTACCACTATATATGGGTAAGGGAGATGTGCATGAGTATTGTAATTCAAGAGGTATTAGTTTGTTAAGCGTAGTTGGAAAAGTGTATGGTAGAGTAATGATTAATAGGATCAAGGATAAAACAGAGAATGCAATCTTAGAAATACAGGTTAGTTTTAGAAGAGGTAGGGGTTGTATGAATCAGATTTTTACAGTAAGGCAGATATGCGAGAAATATTTAGCAAAAGGTAAGGAGGTGTATGGTGCGTTTATGGATCTGGAGAAAGCGTATGATAGAGTTGATAGGGAAGCAATGTGGAATGTGATGAGGTTATATGGAGTTGGTGGAAGGTTGCAAGCAGTGAAAAGTTTCTACAAAGGTAGTAAAGCATGTGTTAGGATAGGAAATGAAGTGAGTGATTGGTATCCGGTGAGAATGGGGCTGAGACAGGGATGTGTGATGTCGCCGTGGTTGTTTAACTTGCATGTTGATGGAGTGGTGAGAGAGGTGAATGCTCGAGTGCTTGGACGAGGATTAAAACTGGTAGACGAGAATGACCATGAATGGGAGGTAAATCAGTTGTTTGGGGATGATACTGTACTGGTTGCAGACACAGAAGAGAAGCTTGGCCGATTAGTGACAGAATTTGGAAGTGTGTGTGAGAGAAGGAAGTTGAGAGTTAATGTGGGTAAGAGTAAGGTTATGAGATGTACGAGAAGGGAAGGTGGTGCAAGGTTGAATGTCATGTTGAATGGAGAGTTACTTGAGGAGTTGGATCAGTTTAAGTACTTGGGGTCTGTTGTTGCAGCAAATGGTGGAGTGGAAGCAGATGTACGTCAGAGAGTGAATGAAGGTTGCAAAGTGTTGGGGGCAGTTAAGGGAGTAGTAAAAAATAGAGGGTTGGGCCTGAATGTTAAGAGAGTTCTATATGAGAAAGTGATTGTACCAACTGAGATGTATGGATCGGAGTTGTGGGGAATGAAAGTGATGGAGAGACAGAAATTGAATGTGTTTGAGATGAAATGTCTAAGGAGTATGGCTGGTGTATCTTGAGTAGATAGGGTTAGGAACGAAGTGGTGAGAGTGAGAACGGGTGTAAGAAATGAGTTAGCAGCTAGAGTGGATATGAATGTGTTGAGGTGGTTTGGCCATGTTGAGAGGATGGAAAATGGCTGTCTGCTAAAGAAGGTGATGAATGCAAGAGTTGATGGGAGAAGTACAAGAGGAAGGCCAAGGTTTGGGTGGATGGATGGAGTGAAGGAAGCTCTGGGTGATAGGAGGATAGATGTGAGAGAGGCAAGAGAGCGTGCTAGAAATAGGAATGAATGGCTAGCGATTGTGACGCAGTTCTGGTAGGCCCTGCTGCTTCCTCCGATGCCTTAGATGACCGCGGAGGTAGCAGCAGTAGGAGATTCAGCATTATGAAGCTTCATCTGTGGTGGATAACGGGGGAGGGTTGGCTGTGGCAACCAAGCAGTACCAGCTGAACTCAGTTGAGTCCCTTGTTAGGCTGGGAGGAACGTAGAGAGTAGAGGTCCCCCTTTTTTGTTTTTGTTTCATTTGTTGATGTCGGCTACCCCCCAAAATTGGGGGAAGTGCCTTGGTATATGTATGTATGTATATTTGCCACAGGCTTTGTGTAACAGACCTCTTTGATTTACATATTTTTATGTTTCCTTGTACAAGGTTGTACAGGAGGTCCTCAGGTTGCAATGGTCTCGAGTTATAACAATTCGCCATTACGAAGGGGCTCCCGTAAGTTACTTTAAGAAAATCTCCTAATATCGGTTTTGGGCTACAGAAGGTCGTCAATTTACAAACGTTCGACTTACGAACTTTCGGAGATAGAAACACAAATCCAACTGAAAGTAACAGATAAGCTAAAGAAATATTGAAATAAGAAAATATATCATTTAATACAGTAATCAAAATAACATACATTTGTAATAACCTGATATCTATTTCATATGAAACCTGTCTATTTGTTGACTTATGTAGCTGGTAATCATAGGCATGGAATTCAGTTTAGGCCTACCCTAGGTCAAAATTTAACAAAATTCTGCTTATAAACAGCTTCTTGGAACCAATTAAGTTTAAGTTGAGGACCTTCTTACAACGTTTTTTTCATTAATAAGATGAACTGCTTGCCGACATGGACAGCAACTAACGCTGCATGGTATTGCGTTATGTGTCACTTCAGCATTAGTTTGCCATCTTTGTTTATGATATGAATTTTGGATTCGATGCTGCTCTTTTTTGGATAGTTTTGTGCCTTTATTTTGTTGTACATATGTCTGAAAAGAATAAAAAACTTCCAATGGCAGGGCCAAGCCAACTACTGTACAGGAAAAAAGGTAACATATTACTTTGTACTGTATTACATACTTTCTACTGACACGTTATAAGTATAGGTACCTTACTTATAAGGTACAAGTACAACTTACAACACATCATAGCATCATATCCCGTCGTAACTTGAGGACCTCCTATATTAAATTTTCTTGACCAAAATGATGGTTTCCCCTAAGGAACCATCGAGCAGAAACTTAGATCAATCAACTCCAGGTCAATCTTGGTTCTCGAGACTGTGCTGCTGCCCCTAGCAAAGCGGCTCTGCCCCTCCCCCTGAGTGGAAATTGCTCTTTATCTGATGTTTTTTTTGGGTGTGGCTGTCTCTGGGTTTGACCGGTCCCCTGTCGAAGAAGGCTCTTTTTGAAATTCTTCAGCTTGGTGCGCCGACTCTTCCGTCGGGGGTAGAACAAAGTCCGAGGCAGGTCTCTCCTGCGGGGGCACCTCTCTTGCCCTAGAGTGAGATCCCCCCTAGAGACCCCGCTCCAGAGATCTTCTAGACATCTTCCTGTTCCTGCTGAGTAGTCCTCCCCTTCGGAAGATCTAAGCCATTCTCGAGCTCCCAGAGTGCGTGGCCCTCCTTGATGCTTCAGATGTTCTCTTTCGCTTGCGACGTAGAGACGACTCTTTGGTTCTCCCAAAGACCTGCGATCTCCTCTTTCGCCCCGTCAGACGATCCCCCACGTAGGATTGTCACTCGTCAGCACCCCGCCGCTCGGCCACTCCTCGTCACTCGTCGCCTCGACCGCAGACCTCTTGCAGAGATCGTCACTCATCACCTCGTGACAAATCTTGTCAAACTTGCTGACAATCTTCTGGTTCCTGACCCTCGCCTATTTTATCGGACTCTCTCCGGACTCGCCGTTCATTAGCCCTGAGACATTCAGCTATCTCCAACTTCTTGTCACTTGACAGCTGTTCATGGTTCGTCAGCTACCATAGATTCTCCAGGCTCTCCGACTGCTCTTCGATCTCATGTAATCCGCTGTTCATCAACTGTTCGCAGTCCTCCAGCTACTCGTCACTCTCCCGTGACTCATTGTTCGCTGGCTGTGTTATCGTTCCCTGGGTTCCCACTGTTCTCCAATGGCTTGCCAGTTTCCCAACATTCGCCTGCTGCTCTTCATTCTCCAACAGCTTGCCGTTCACCAATGACTCGTCGATCACCAACTACTAGACATTCGGCAGTTTTGTCACTCCAGCTGCTAGTCGTTTGCTTCTTTCTCGGCATTTGCCAGCTGCTCGCAGATTGTCAACGGATCATCATTCGCCAGCTGCTCGTCGTTTGCCATCTGTTTTTAGTTCTGCTGTGGCTTGTTGTTCGTCAGGCTGTAGGCAATCTCCTCCAGATCAAAGGCAGTCTTCCTGACGCTCTCCTTTTCGAGCATCTTGTCACTCGTCAGGACATCGGCACTCGCCAACCCGCCATTCACCAGCTCCTCTTAGGAGTTCTCCCTCTCATTTTCCGATTCGCAAGCACTGGTCATCAGGCGTAGATTGCCATTCGCCTACTCTAGACCGTAAGTCTTCCGTTTCTTACAAATCGTCTCGAGAACACCGCTCTCCAGCTAAGATGTCCAGACATCACGCTGGAAGGACGACTCCCGATGATCTCCTCTCCTTCAGGAAGAACCAGCCTTTAAGGAGCCCAAACAGGTAAGCCGCCCTGTTCCATTTCGCCTCAAGAGGGAACCATCAATGTTGCAGCCGTCCACCTCTTCAGACCGCTTGCCCTGTCCAGTCGTTGGTTGATCCAGGTATGATCCCTGTTCCAACTTTTCAGAGACCTTCTGCATAGATCCCACCACTACAGTCTACCAGTATACCAAGGATTATCTTGGAGAAGTAATTTTCGCCTTCGGCTGACCCCAGATGTAAGTCTATGGTCCCTCCTCCTCAGGTGCCCCTGATATCTTCCATCTATCCTCTTCAGAGGAAACGAGGAATAGCTGAACCGCAGGATTCCTTTCGGATCAAACTGATGCCTGTACGGACATCGAAGCAAAGGCTCGGCATCGTCGTTCCCACTCCTCTGCGAGTAGGCGCTCCCCAACATCTCCCAAACCAAGATTCTCTCTCTCAGAGAGGAGTCTCTGGCAGAGTCTTTCTGTCCCTCCCCTATCGAGGTGGTTCAACCGGAGCAGCGACCAGTATCCAGACCTTTACGGAAGTAAGGGACAGAAGGAAAAGCTTTCAAGACCTTTTTTCCTGGAGGAATTCTTTCCCCCCTGTAAGGAGTTGAAGGATGCCAGGACTGTCCCCAAGTCTTTGGCAAGGACATCAAGACCTTCGCAAGAAGGTACCAAACAATCCTCTTTAAACCCTGCAGGGACGTCAGCAAGTGATGCCCATTGTGCAAGGGACTACCTTGACCCACCTCGAGAGGAGATCTCGTGGGTAGATGATTTCGACGACAACGACCATCTCCCAAGAGCTGCTAGTCTGAAGCTATCCGAGGCAGAGCAGGAGTCGTCAAAGCACGCCTTCTGGCAGGTCTTGGACTGTATGAAGATCATCAATGGGTTATCTGACCCGGCGATGGCCCCTTAGGAAGGCAAAGACCAGATCGTGGACCATGTTTACGGAACCCAGGGCAGCCTTGCCCTGGTCCAAGGATCTGACGAGTGCTTGTCAGAAGGCCTTCTCTCCAATGAGATCCTTCCGGCCCTGCCTCGAGACTACTCCTTACAGGCTCTGACCAGAGGGCTCTCCCTTGAGAGACTCAAGACTTCAAGTCTCATTCTCAGCATCGTAGATTCTTAACTAGGAAAAAGTGGTTAAGTATGCCATGCAGGCTACTTCGTGGCAGGATATCTGGTTGGGATCAGTGGGACACCTCATAAGGACCGAGGACTGTTCCAAGGAGACCTTGATGAACGCTATGGGGCCTTTCTATTGTCGTAAACTGGAACCATTGAATTCCTTTCCCACCAAGTTGTGAACTTGTGGGCAAATACGATCCTTCTGCAAAGGGACTCTATAATGGAAAGATTCCATTGTCAGGGCCCACAGAATGAAGTAACAAGACTGAGGAACTCAGGCCGGAAAACGTTGAGTGGGCTGCGGAGAGATGGAGGAAGTCCAACCAAGACCCTCCTAATCAGGGCACTGACATCTCGTCCCTATAGACCACCTCCTCCGCAGAAGAAACAACACTAACAGCCAAAACTGCCACCAAATAGGACAGCAGCTACATCAACAAGTAAAAGTGTTGAAGAAGCCCTTTTCTGCCAAAGACCGAAAGGGTTCCCAGTCCTCACGTGGAAGTAAGAGTTCTAGAGGCGGCGGCTGAGGCCGCACTCTCCAGGACTGGCAATCTTCCCACTTGTCCACCAGTGGGGGAATGCCTGCATTGTTGGTTGCAGAGGTGGCTGCAGCTCTTGGC
This sequence comes from Palaemon carinicauda, assembly GCF_036898095.1. Classification (NCBI taxonomy): domain Eukaryota; kingdom Metazoa; phylum Arthropoda; class Malacostraca; order Decapoda; family Palaemonidae; genus Palaemon; species Palaemon carinicauda. The sequence goes on from NC_090759.1 coordinate 17,835,634, forward strand.
AGAACCCTGCACAGTCTCCATAATTTGTTCAGGGTATCCCATTTTTTCACTCAATCTCTCCTTCCACTGTCCAAGGATCCAGTTCCATCGAGCTCCTATGCGAAAGGATCCGCAAAGGAGCTGGCTCTGGGCCAAAGTCCAAACCGTGTTGGTCCTCGACGATTCCCCAGGCTTCTACAGTCAACTCTTTCTTGTGAAAAAGGCGTCTGGAGACTGGAGACCTGTCATCGAATCTCTCAGCTCGGAACAAGTTTGTCAAGCAAACTCCGTTCAGCATGGACATGGTAGACACGGTCAGACAAGCGGTAAGACCACAGAACTTCATGTATACACGGGACCTAAAGGACATATCAAAGGATCATTCTATATAACAAGAAATACCAGCTCAGTGTTCTGTGCTTTGGTTCTTCCACAGCTTCTCAGAGCTTCACGAGAGTTATCGCCCTAATGTCATCTTGGGCTCACATAATTGACATCCATCTCCTGAGATATCTGGACTACTGGCTGATTCGAGCAGACTCGATGCAACCCTTCTTCAACACTGAGACAAACTTCTGCAGATTTGCCAAGATCTGGGGATCATGGTAAATCTCGAGAAGTCATCACTGCTTCCCTGTAAATGACTGGTATACTTGGGTATGATCAACAGCAAGTCTTCCCATCATACGATAGGGTAGTGAGCCTGAGGCAGGTAGCAAGACTATTCCCAGCCCAGAGGTGGTTATGTCTCATTGGGAAACCAACATCCGTAATTCGTCTAGTTCCCAACAGCTGCCTCAGGATCCGATCTCTCCAATGGCGGCTAAATCAATCCAACGATTCCCCGAACATGCTAGTTCCTCTAGGACTAAAAGAGCAGACAGACCTCAGATGGTGGGTGGCACGATCCAGCACCTCTTCACTCAAAGAAACGTATGGCTGGACACCTTGGACAATCATCAGCACCAGTCTACCAGGCTAAGTGGACTGTCTTCTGTGGTTGATGTTGTGGAAGGGATATCTCTCCTCTTCCTTTTGCACCTTTGGTAGGAAATGCTCTTCTCGGTTTCAGCGGTACAGTAAAACATTACCGCGAAGCTCTGAGTTTAAGCTGAAAGTAGTAGATATTTCTTCTTCATTCCTCACCAAAGTTATAAGCTTACTTGTCCCCAGTCAGAAGTTAGACCTCCTCCTTGGAACGTGGTTCGGGTCTTTCAGTCTCTGAAGGGTCCCCATTACGAACCATTATGCCAGGCAACAGATCGCCACCCCACACTTGCTTTGGCTTTGACCAAAAGAGTTAGTGAACTTCATGGGTTTTCTTGTGACATTGCTCTTTCAAGGGGATGGGGAGAGGTAATTCTCAGCTTCGTCCCTGAGTTTATTGCAAAGACTCAAAATCTGGGTGTAGCAGATCCTAGATTAGATTCCTTAAACATTGAGTCTTCGTACTGTAACCGATAACCTAGATCAACTATTAATATGCTCAGTAAGGAGTCTGAGGTATTACCTCAAAAGGGCATCTGCAGCTCTCCCCTGGATGTCAGTACTTTATCAGCTCAGGGAAGATCAAGAGGAGGATCACAAAGAACGTCATAGACCTTGCCCTGAATCCCTATCCTCCTCCGACATATCAACCCAGAGCTCATGACGTCAGGGGCATTACAACATCCCTGTCATTCAAATGAAACTACTCTGTGTGGCTCAGGTACTACAAGCGGCCGTGTGAAAATGTCAGACAACCCTCACCACCCACTACCTGCAAGACATAACCCACAGGAACAAGGAAACTTTTTCCATTGGTCCTGTGGTGGCTGCACAGCAAGTCCTATAACACTTGGGGCTCCTTGATGGAAAGTATCAGAGTGTTGAGAGCAAAGGTTACCCTGGATCATTCTGGGATGATTGATAAGAATAACTGGCTCATTCTTTACTTCATCTTTCCCTCTCTTGGGGAATCAGCACTCAGGGTCCTCTGCAAAGCTGTCCTCAACTATCTGCAGGTAAACCATTTTCCCTTGTGTAACCTGGTATTGTTTCAATACTTGTTGCGTCCCCATACCCTAACGAAGAGGTATTGGCTAATATCTTGGTAACCTCTGAAGACTCCTATTACTCAGAAGAACTCTTACCTAGGCAGTCACATTGCTAGTATCACGAGCACATAGCTTGTGTAGGCCACAGACCATGCATAGCACGGTTTTATTGAGGTGTAAGGTTTCCACCAATTATGTACAAAACCCATAAAGGGGAAAACCTGGGTCAAAGCCAAAAAGCCAGTTGGCACGCACTTCCACCCTTCTAAGTGGTAAGTCATCCCCTATGAATAGGGTTGGTTTTTATTTAGTGACGTAACAAATATCCCTCTTAAAGGCCTACCTCCTAGTAAAGTGGGTTCCCAGCCAAGGTATGTGAGTGAGAGGGGTAGCTATTACCCCACAACCCGCCACTAACTACCGAGTGTGGGTTTAACCCTCGCTAAAAGTCTAATGGCTCGTCTTTCAGCTTTGCCGAAAGGAATATCTCCTATAAGTAGCTACAAGTTTGTCTCCTTAGGAAAAATGCAAATTGCTTCCAAATTTGTCATATTTATTTCCAGCAGCAGTAACTTGTTTCTAATGTTAATAAAAAAATGGTTATCAATGTGTGTAGAGAGCCAATTTTACACTAACAATCCTGAATGAATTATTGTAAATTGTTATAAATGATAATTGATTAAAATGTTTTTTAAAAAACTGAATTTATAATGTTCTTATCAAAAATAAATATTTTATTGTTACAGGATAACATCAAAGCAGGATTTGACCTGAACAACATATACATGGAACGCAAAAAGGTGTTGGAAGCAAAACAGGGCAAGAAAGAAGAACATAAGAAAACAGATTAAATCTTTATAATGTAATGCATGCGTGTATTAAGTTGCTGACATGTAATAGTGTAAGTACGTATGACATGTTTTAGTGGTGTTTTTGGAGAGAATTTGTTTACATTGTCTGCACTAAATCAAAAAGTTTTAACTGATCTTTATATCATTTAATATCATTTATCTCATACTTAGTAATAGTTTCTTAACAGTATAGTTTTCATAGAAATTTTAATTTTTTTTTTTTATTTTGACAAACAATCTTTTATTTCATAATAGTTGTACTAGATTCAAAATCTCATCATTGTAGTATTACTGTAGTCACAAATGGAGTGAAAGAAAACTCAAGTGTAAAAGCTATTCTGTTCTTCATAGTAAGAGTAATAGGAGTTTGTGTTGCTTGTATAGTATATTTCTTCAGTTATTGATGTCAAGGTTGTTATTACATTCTACATTTGTAATTTACTTTACTACATAGTCATCATATCTTATTTACACTTCAAGATGCTATTGAAGCAAGTACAGTACGGTATTTGTAAAATAATGTAAATAGAAAAATAAAGGCCGGTACTGCATATAATGAGCTGAAAATCAGTTTAAATGTGAGTTAATTTTTGTATATGAAAAGCCAATAAGACAGTATTTACCCTTGTCTTTGAGGGGTGAATTGACCACATCAATCAGGCACACATTTTGATAGTTCATGTGCATTGAGTATTTTCTTTTAGCTCATGAGCTTTTAGGTGGAAATATGTTAGTTTTTATTAGTTATTTCTTATGTATGATGATGATTACCTCATCTCTTTATTTTCATAAGACTTGAAGTGTTCATATTATTATTAAGTGTTTATACTAATATTTTAAGCCAACATGAAATTAAAGTTACTTGGTACTTTCATTAAACCAGATGATTTGTCTATGTTCTTATACATAATACAAACCTTCAACCTTTGGTAGGCGTATGACTTCTTGGAAGCTAGAATGGCCGTTATGCTTTTCAATGAGGTAAAAATAGGCCCAGCCCACCCAACAGAAAGTATTCCCATCAGACGATAGGATGGTGAGGCTGAGGAAGGCCATAGTGATGTATTGACGTGCTCTCACTGCATCCTGCTTTGGCCCAGTGTATGCTTTTCTGCTTTTTTTTGTCCGTTGATAATGTCGACTCTATGGACAGACGTGGGTTAACCCTGGCAAGCCTGACTGAGGGTATGGCTGGTGCATGGGTAAATCTAAAGTTGGTCCTCATCAACTGTGTAGCTTCTGCAGGGGCATGACGGCTCACTGTTCCAAGTGTAGGGAGTTGTCTTCTGTACAGCGGGTGGAGTTCACAAAGAAGTAGTATCCGAAGAGGGATTCATCGTCATTGGAATTGGCAATGCGCAAGCTGATGACGAAGAAACAAGCTCTCTCGTCCCTTCTTCGGTTGCGAAACCGTCTGTGCTCTCTCTCTTATCCTCTGAAGCCAAGTACTTTGGAGGAAGGGAGTCCCCCCCTCTTCCATCGGGAAGTTCTTCTGGTGAAACAGAAGTATTCACTTCCACTAGCAAAGGTAATACCTCTTCTCTCTCTCTTATAGCACTCCAGCAGGTATAATTGGTATTGAAAACTCCTACAAGGACATGGAACTTGATTCCTGTAGCTTTCCCTTGGTATCCCTTTACCAGAGACACTCAAGGTTTTAGCAGTTTCCAGATCCCCTAGTCTTCATTATCTGCTGCTGCTTCTTCCACTGTTCCACCTGCAGAGGAGAGGTGCATTATGATGCTACCGCAGATCGTCCTTGCCTACCGTAGAGGAGGAGCCTCTTTCGCTTAATGCAGAGTTTGCCTACAGATGAGAAATCTTTTACTTCCGGTGATGGAGAAGGCTTTTGCTCATCTTCCCCAGCCTCTTCGCCTGATCTTGTTCCTTCTTCCTCGCCTACCTACCCTTCAGAAGAACTGCCTTCTGCCTCGGGAAGAAGTTACCTAGGCACAGGAATACTGATCTAATTGTAGGAGTCTTGAGACAACACCTGGTTCCTTTGCATGGTTTTATGGGAGGAACAGCACCAAGCCAAAACACTTCCCTTGGAAAGGTGATGAGGTAGGAGGTTCTAGGACTCCTGCCCCAGGCTCCAGTGCCAAGTGTTGCCCGAGATCTGGCCAATTGCTGTTGGTCAGGATGCCGGGCAGTGCCCTCGTTCCTTTCTTGCTAGGGACACCTCAGTGACCCCTTATCTATGCTCACAATCTGTACCGACAAGTTCTGAGATTGCTGAGTTCTCTGATAATTTGTCAGGCTCTCACAAACTATTGAGTGCCTTACCCACTTGTATGCATGAAAAAGGTTGCTCGTGGCCATCGTTCTTTAGCTTCATTACGAGATGATCCTCCTCTGGCATGAGCTCAATGATCCCTTCATGCCAGAGAATGATTTCCATGAGACCATGCTTCTCAAGCTCAATCACCAGCATGAACACAATAACCCAGTTGACCACAATCTGAGATAATGTGCTAGATCAGCATGCCCATGATTGCTTCAACAGGCTTCCCAATGCAAAGATCACCTTCATGAGCATGATCTTTTTTACCAACATGATTCCCTCGCCGTTCACAATTGCTTCAATGTGCACGATTGTCTCCCCGAACACGATCATTGCAACACACGCACAACACATCCACATGCAAAATAACCTCAGTCTCACGCACATGAACCTTTATCAGTCAGTGGATTGTCTGGTTCATGGTCTTCAAATGCTAAGGCTCTTTACACTTAGTTCCCGTGATCGTTTTTTTTGTTTTTTCCTCTAAAGAGGCTTTCATGCTCCCAGGTAGGTTGCATCCGATCCCCTTACGTTCATCACTGAGTGATCAGTCACAAGGAGGTAGATTACCAGGTACTCATTCGTCTCATGGAAAAGCTCTCAGTGTTAAGTCACTTGGAAGCCCCATCATGAAAGGACTTTACTTATTCCTTCCCACGTACTGGGAACATCAAATTAGAAGTCCGACCAATAGAATCGTCTGAGTGGAGATACTACAAGATCTTTGACTATATTGCTTAGAGGCCATACAGAGGAGAATTTGATAATGTATAAAAAATCTTGAGCACATTTCCATTATGTCATGAAAGAAAAAATGCTAAATTTTGCAACAGAAAAGGAGGAATCCTACAATATTCCTATCACTGAAAGGAAGTTTAATTCCGCTCTTGCTAATTGCAACAATACAGCCCCTGGTCCCGATGGAGTTACATATGCATTGATTAAACCTGTACCTGTTAATACCAAGTTATTTATTTTAAGTATCATTATCAGAATATGGCATGATCATAGTTATCCAAGTGTTTGGGAACTAGCCATTATTTTAGCCTTTATAAAACCCAGTAAGGATACGTTCTTAGCAACAAACTACTGACCTATCGCTTTGACATGTTTATGTAATATCATGGAGAAGATGGTCAATGCAAGACTGGTGTGGTACCTGGAGAAGAAGGGTACAGTAGGGTCCCGAATTAAGCGTGTTCGAATTACACGATTCCCCTTTTCCGCGATCGCTATTTTTCAAAAATAAATTTTCTGTATCTGCGAGGCTGTTCAAAGTTCGCGAGTCAAGCACTACAAAATGTATCAAATCTATTGTCTTTTTAAGTATATTGGTAGCCCTAAATACGATGATTTATAATAAATGTTACAAAACAATATTAACATTACATTTCATTAACATAATTTCATAATGAATAGCCTATTTAAGGATAAAATTCCACATCAACAATGAAATCAACTGTTAACTGTGCGAGTCCAGCTGACAAAATGTAAACAAAAATGTGGTTACGTTCTCGGCAATCTTTATCTTTCTCCAACCTTACGATAATTGTAATGGTAGTGTTAATGATGGTATATTAAAGCACTATTTTTGTTTAGTACAGTATATTTAAAAGCCTTATTTTTCCCTCTGGGCGTTCAAGGTTTTCACGAGTAGACTGGGTTCGTTTATCGGCAGTGAATAGCCTAAACTTCGGTAACGAGTCGTCAATATTTTGTGTTTATCGGCAGTGAATAGCCTAAACTTCGGTAACGAGTCGTCAATATTTTGTCATATTTTAAACAGTATACATTTGATTTGCAAACATTGGTTTTGTAGAGTAGACGGTAAAATAAAATCTAGAGAGAGAGAGAGAGAGAGAGATTTGATGGCAGAAATCTCTCTCTCTCTCTCTCTCTCTCTCTCTCTCTCTCTCTCTCTCTCTCCCCGTAAGAAATAAAACCATAGTTCACATATGGCAACTTGAGTTTAAGAATGAAATTAACATGAATATTGTTAGTTGTGGCGATCAATTCCTCGGTTCAGGGGGTACACGAAACAAAAACACGACATTCAATTACAACAGCTGATTCTCTCTCTCTCTCTCTCTCTCTCTCTCTCTCTCTCTCTCTCTCTCTCTCTCTCTCTCTCTCTCTCTCTCTCTCTCTCTCTCTCTCGTTATACAATACTTACAAATAGATGAAGAAACCAAAATGGGTTTTCTTGAAGTGTCAATTAAATACAAAACGAAAAAATTGTACCGTGTATACATCCATTTCAATCATAGCTTAAAATACGGTAACCGATTTCGTCCGCAAACCACTATTTTTTAGGAAACACCATTCTATTCCAGAAAATTTTTACTCTTTAAATGTCAATTGCGCTATAATAAAACATGCACTTATGTTGTTAAATTTCGGGTGTGTTTTAAAGATCGAGTATTGCTAACTTATTTTTGTTTTACTTTTGGCTGTGATCACATCAGCTGATGTCTAGCTTCCGCGCGAATACAATAACAAAGAATTGTTTACACCATTTCTTAACTTATTCAAACCATCTATACAGTTAATATTACATAAACACCAATGTGTTATAACCTATCATATTTATTGTTTAGTACTTTAAAACCATCCCTCTCTCTCTCTCTCTCTCTCTCTCTCTCTCTCTCTCTCTCTCTCTCTCTCTCTCTCTCTCTCACACACATCGAACGTTATAGCGGTAACCTAATTGTTCGGTGACTTTAAAAATAGGCCTAGTACTTTCTTCTTTTACCTTTTTTGCATATGGATCCATAATTGAGGTGGGTACAAGTTGACTTATAACTGAAGTTAGGAAAAGTATTTTGGATATGGAAAGGACAATTATCTTTCGTAACAGTTTAGAATTATCGTAAGTTATCACTCAGTCATTAGCGGCAGTTTGCTATTGTGGATTAAACGCATAAGGAAAAAAAAATTTCCAGCTTTGCTACGAATTTAGGAATTTATATGGATACGGTAAGTAAAATATTTGTAATAACATAATGTTCACTAAATGTTTGTAATATCATTAGTTATGACTTAGATCATGTGTGTTTAATGCATTCGTTTGTTTATTATGATCGAAGATGGAGCGTAAACAAATGGAAGGTTTCCGTTTCAGGCGGCATCATAAAGAAAAACATTTCATAAATGGCATTCATTTCATTTATTTGAAAGTTCTAATAAAGAATAATTAGAACATTGGTAATAACAAATTCAACATATAATCTATACTTGGTAAAATTGCTGTCAATTCAAAAACACATGTATAAATGCGTCTGTTTCTTCGTTGTGATCAGAGATAAACGTAAACAAAACATTGGTTGTCGTTTTCTATTGTGCTTTTTAGCGTGTTTAGGAAACGCATGATATAAAATCGCCTTTATTTTGATAATTCTGGATTTTCAATCATACAACAAGCTAGTCTATAGAGTGATGGTTTTGCTATTCACCAGTTGTATTATACAATAGATATGACAAACACTAAAATTTGTCTGTATTTTGGGTTGTGTAATAACGGGAAATATATGGTGTTTACACCTATCCTGGTTGTAATTTTAACCATTTTTCAAGTTATTAGAACTTTAAAGTATATTAAATGTTTTATTTATTTACAAGAACAATTTGATATTATAAAGAAATACAGTATAGTACAAAGAAAGTATTGGAAATGGGTAGTAAACACATTTGAATAGGCAAATTGCTGGTTGCCATGGCCGCAATGGAATTATTTCTGTTAGTTGTGTGTTTCGAAATTCGCGATTTTCCATTTACACGAGGTCATTAATCGACCAAATTCTCGCATAATTCGGGACCCTACTGTATTTTATCACCTATCCAGTGTGGATTTAGGAAAATGCATTCAACAACAGATGTGTTGATACAACTTGAGTCCTCTATTTATTAAGCCTTTGCTGCCAAACAGCACCATGTAACAGTATTTTTTTTTTTACCTCGAAAAGGCAAATGATAATACATGGAGATATGGTATACTTAAAACCATTGATAATCTAGGACTGAGAGGAGAGCTACCATTGTTCTTTCAAGCATTTGTTTCACATCGATTTTTTCAAGTTATGAGTAGCTAAAACTTTGTTAGAGAGGAAATGTCAGGAAGAGGAAGTCCCTCAGGGTAGTGTCTTGAGTGTAACCCTATTTGCACTAGCCATAAATGGGATATCCTCAGTCATTCCTCAAGATATTCTCTTAACACTATTTGTAGATGATATCTCTATATCATTTGTTGGAGTTAGAGTGCCAATGGTTGAGAGAAAAATTGCAACTCTCAATCGATAAAATAATTCAATGGGCTGATATGAATGGATTTAAGTTTTCGACAAGTAAAACTGTTGTTGTCCATTTTTGTCGCATTCCGGGAGTACATCCAGAGCCGGATGTGTACATCAAAGGTCAATGTATCCCATGTGTGAGTGAAGCTAAATTTCTAGGGTTGATCTTTGATTGTAGACTTACATGGGTTTCTCACCAGAAAGCCTTAAAAGTAAAATGTCTTGAGGCTCTGAATCTTTTAAAAGTTTTGTCTCATACATCATGGGGGCAGACTGTAAAACTCTTTTAAAGTTAAATAATGCCTTAATTTTTTCCAAAATTAGTTATGGGTGTGAAATATACTCCTCAGCCATCCCAAGCCGATTAAAATTTTTAGATTCTATACACCATGCTGGTATCAGATTGTCCATAGGAGCCTATAGAACTTCGCCTATCCCAAGCCTCCTTGTTGATGCTGGAGAATTGCCTTTAGACCTTTACCGAAAGTCTTCTATTGTTCGCTATTGGTTTAGGTTGCAAAGACTTCCTATTTCTTTAACCTGTCAGACTGCAAACCTTGTAAAGCATTAGGGATATTTTGAGTTGCACCCAAAATCTTAACCTTATGGTTTCCATGTAAAAACAATAGTGGACTGTTTAGATATAGGCAGAAATAAAGTGCTCCCATATAGAATATCATTAACCCTTCCTTGAAAATTACCGGATATATCGTTTTGTAAATATTTTATTGGTATAAAAAAGAACATGACTGGCTACAAAGCCAGGTTGCTTTTTATGGAACGTGTTAAAGAACACAGGGAATCGACTTTTATATATACTGATGGCTCCAAATCTGATGCTGGCATTGGATTTCTAATATATAGTAGTGCTTTTAATTTTAGAGGTGCACTTCCTCATCCTCTATGTTTACTGCCGAACTACTGTACATGGCATACTAACTGCTATTGAGAAAATAGTGTTGCAAGACGAGAGCAATTTTACCATTTTTAGTGATGCAAGAAGTGTCCTATAAGCTTTAGAAGTTTTTAATTCCAATAACCCTTTAGTTTTAAAGATTTTAGAGTGGCTTTTAATTATTGGTATGAAAGGTATAACAGTTTGATTTTGCTGGGTTCCAGCACACGTAGGTGTGTCTGGAAATGAGAAGTCAGATTTAATGGCAAGTAATGCTGTAGCGGAGTTGCTACCAAGAAGGTATCCCATTCCCAGTAATGATTTTTTACCTACAATTAAGAATTTTATTTATAATAATTGGCAACAGCATTGGGATAAAATAAGAAGAGAGAAATAAGTAATGTTATATCCCCTTGAAGATATAACAGGATACCCCGAAAGTGGTAGACTATTTGTCGTCTCCGCATTGGTCACACTTGGATGACACACGAGTTTTCGTTGGCTGTCCAACATCAACCATATTTTGACGACTGGTTGGTATTATTGACAGTGAGGCATTTGTTGACTGAATGCCCCACATATAGTAGTGAAAGAAATAGATATCTGTTTGAGGCTCGAGGTGAGGATGGCAGGTTCATCCTTGCCAAGATTCTTGGACATAATGTGTCCTACCGGGGTATTGGTATTTTTAGTTTTATTTTGGAAGCAGGTGTTCTGAAAGATGTTTAACTATTAAAATGACATCTTTGCTTTTACGGTTTTAATTGAATATTTTTTTATTTACAATAAACGATATCGGTGTCAATGACCTTAGATGTCAGGATGCCAGAAAACCTCAAATCAGACAAGCGGTAAGACCACAGGATTTCATGTGCACACTGAATCTCAAGGATGCATACTTCCAGATCCCATTTCATCCATCTTCAAGGAAGTATCTAAGGATCATATTCGACAACAAGAAATGCTAGTTCAAGGTGCTACTTCCATCTTTCCACGGCACCTCAGGTCTTTACGAGAGTGTTCGCCTTAGTGTCATTCTGGGCTCACAGGGTCGACATCCGTTTCCTAAAATATCTGAAAGACTGGCTGATCCTAGCAGACTCGGTGACAACCCTTCATCAACACCGAGACAGACTTCTGGCATTTTACCAAATTCTGGGGATCATTGTAACCCTTGAGAAGTCATCCCTGCTTCCCTCTTAGAGACTGGTATACCTAGGTATGATCATCGACACCGATCAACAGAAAGTCTTCTTATCAGATGACAGGGTACAGAGGCTGAGGAAGGTAGTAAGACCCTTCTTTAGAGCTTCCAGCGCAGTGATAGTTGTGTCTTATAGGTCACATATCATCCCTAGCCTGTCTAGTATCCAGCGGCCACCTCAGGATCTGATCTCTCCAATGACGGCTGAAGTCCAGGTGGAATCAGACCAGCGATTTCCCGGATGTTCTAATTCCCATAGGACTAAAAGGTCAGATGGACTTGGGTGGTGGGTGGCAGACAAGAAACTCCGCAGGGGCGTTGACCTTCTTGTTCTCCCCCGTAATAGATGCTCTATTCCGATGCATCAAAAGAAGAGGAGGCGCCTATATGTTGCACCACACGGTCTGAGGCCTCTGGTCAGAGTTTGAAAGGTATTAGTATATAAATGTCCAAGAGATAAGGGCAGCTTTCCTTACCCTCCAACAGTTCCTAGCGCGTCGCTCTGTGGTGTTGACGAGCGACAACACCACAGTTGTGGCTATGTAAACAAACAAGGCGTTAGGTTTTCGCAACCCATATGCTCTCTAGCAGTAGATACGGAGATGGGCAGAAGACAACTCGGTTTCCATATCGGCCTGGTTCATTCTGGGCAAGAGGAATGTACTTGCAGACAATTTGAGCAGAGTGACTCAGATAGTGAGCTCCAAGTGCTCTTCGAATAAAGTCCCGACGTCCCTGAATTTCAGGCTCTCACTTTACTGCTTCCCAGGCTCTCTGGCAAAATGCATTCCAACAACGGTGGGTCAACATAAACGTCTACGCCTTTCCCCCATTCTGTCTGATGGGAAGAGTACTCAACAAGACCAGAGCTTCCGACAATCTCTCTCTGACTCTCATAGCTCTGCTATGGCATCACACAGAGTGGTTCCCAGACCTTCTCCAACTCCTGACAGTGCTTCCGAGAGAGCTCCCTCCACAATACGATCTACTCAAACAACCACATGGGAACATCTTCCACAAAGCCTTAATTTCACTACGACCTCACGCCTAGAGACTATCCATCACTTCCGCACTCAGAGAGGATTTTCGCAACAAGTTGCGCGAGGGATAGCTGGACACTTTTGACGATCCTCAGCTTCAGTCTACCAGTCTAAATGGACTTTTCTGTGGTCGGTGTCTTGGAAGGGGTATCTCTTCCCTTGATGCCACAATTCCAACAATTCCTAGTGCACCTTCGTGAAGAAACAGTTAGTTTTTTATTATGAATATAATTTGGTGATTTTTTATTCACCGGAGAAGGGGTAAGAAAAAATCATGTAGAGGGGAAAGAAAATCATTATTTTACTAAAAAAACAATTTGTACAATTTCTATCAAGAACATAACTGATACAGTATATGATATATTGTGCATCACCAATTAAAAACCATTATTCTTAAGTTTTCTCAATGTAAAGAAAAGACCAAATGTACACTCATTCGTGTTACATAATCCAAAAATTGCCTGCTAATTTCTCTCCTCATAAAAACAAATTCAATCAATTATTGCCTGGAATTAATTAGAGCAAAAATCATTGGTATATTTCATATTTGTTCATAAAAAGTAAGAATTTATTCATTGGCATGTGTTATTAATATATGAATTTTCCTTTACATTATTTTCAATGACCTTCAGACTAGCATATGCCATTTCATCTGGAAATCTCATTATGTTTCTCATTACCACGGGCACTTCTGGTCCATAGAATATGTATTCTGTATCCACGATGGCAATGTCTTTGTCCTTGATCCTTTCAATCCATGTTCACTTCTTTGGGTCACTAGAAAGACTTTTTCCGAAGACGGTCGATTTCTACTTGCGCCACTGGACCATTATCATTATCAGGAAAAGTTTTTGTAATCTTGCCCCAGTAGTAAACTGTACGTGATTCAGCATAATACACTGTGTGATATTTTCCAGAGTCATCTGTAATTACAGGAGGGTCTGTTGGAAGCATTAGTGTCTGTACATCATCTTCAAATTCTATATCACTTTTATCTGTATTTAAAATAAAACTGATATCATCAGCAGAATCACTTTCCATTTCTTCCATCTCTTCAGTTGTGGTATCGGATAGTGGCTCAGGTTCTTTCTTTTTCTTTCTTGGCACTCTGTTAAGCTTTCTTTTCTTCAGTGTGTCATGCTCTGTCATTTTCTTGTTACATTCTTTTTGAGTTATGGTTTGGCTGTGCATACTAATTTTTCTTCTTGTAATTTGTGGTGTTCCACTTCTTCCTCTACTGTGCAAAACTTCTAAAGTAGTTTCTCTCTTTTCAACCAAAAGAATGTTGAACTTCATTCCTGCAAGAGCCCTGGCCTGTACTTCAGCAACAAGCGTCCTCCATCTTAAATGCTTAGCATACAGAGCACCTCGTTTCTCAATATCTGGCTTTACATCATCTTGTAGTTCAGTCTTGTTTCCAGTGACAGACTCATCCCAATGACTACAGCCAGGTAATGCCTGTTCCTACAGAGATGTAAGTGCTTCATTTGAGATCTCCCTCTCCACTTCAGATTCAGGAGCTGGCGAAGTGGGATCTTCTGTCATTGTGGCAGCACAAGACTGTGCGAGACTATCTTGATTTTCTGATGGAGATGACTGTGCTTCTCTATTCTCTCTCTTTTCATGAGTTGTATCATCACATAGTACAGGATTATTTTCAGCATCCCTGGGGCTACCTCTTTCAACCCACCTTTTGTACATTTTCATTTTCAAAGGACAAAGACGATCACTCTGGTACTTTTCTGGGTTTTGTGGATATACACCCATTGCATAAAATCCTGCTTTTATGTTCTCCTGGGAAAGTCCCTTTTGCCAAACTTGACCCAACATATTCACAAAGGCTCTCTTTTGCAATGGTGCTCGTGCTCCTGTTTGATGCACATAGCACATCAATGCTGTATCATAGTAAGATTTTAATGGGCCAAAGCAAGCAACATCTAATGGCTGTAACAGATCTGTACAATGAGCAGGTAGTTTAATAATGGAAATATTCTCTTGAATTACTGTTGCTACTGATGTATGACTAAGATGGCCATCCAGTATCAGTAGAATAGGATGGGGGAGGGCCCTACAGAAGGACTAGGAGAGTCTTGCTGACTTTTTCTTACCCCAACCTGAGCTTCTCCATTCTCTGGGGGACGACAAAATCAAAGTTTACACGCCACTATAAAGTGTTGCAAAACTTTTTCCCACTTTTTCCAGACTTTTGTGCATAGTAAGTACATATATAAGATGAATATTATAAAATATATATGGCATCAACTGTACAAAAGAATACCATATATATGGGGCAAAACCACAACGAATGCTTTGACACAGCACTAGTAATGGAATGATTTGTTCTTACCCCACTCCTAGATTTTTTCTTCCCCATTTTACTATATATTTTTCAATATTAAACTTACCCGATAATCATGTAGCTGTCAACTCCGTTGCCCGACAGAATTCTACGGAAGGGATACGCCAGCGATCGCTATACAAGAGGGGGGTGTACTCACAAGCGCCACCTGTGGCCAGGTACTGCAGTACTTCTTGTTGACACCACTTCAATTTTTCCTCTGTCGTGCTTCCGGCAAGACGTTCATGGATACGCTTATAATTTTGGAGTCTTGTTCACGGTTTTTGGTGAAGTATTGCTCTAAGATTTCAGCTTTCGCTATTCAGGAAGTTTTATTATTAGCTTAGCTAACTTTTGGAATTAATTTGATTAATTATGGTGACGAAGAGAGTATGAACTCTCTTTCACCTTTAAATGGCCGACCCTTCCCTTAGACGGAAGTGTTGGTGTCTAAGAGAGTATAGACTCTCTTTCTTAATTTTGCTTAACAAAAGTTATAGATTTATTTTATATCTCTCCGCCTTTTATAGGCCTCTTCGATTAACTTCCTTTTATTATAAACTTATTAAAATTAATTTTTATATTTGTTTATATTCGACCTTTCCTAATAGTAGGCGGTCTTTTCTTGGTACCGAAGTTAATTAACATTGAGCCCGTCATTTCGGTTTTACCTGTTAACATATTTTGCTATTTTAATGTTTTTGAAAGAATTTCTTTGATAGTCTCGTACTGTTTTCAAAGTTGAACTAACGTTTTGTTTTGTCTCTGCAGTTGTTGACGTTCAGAACGTTCAACTTGCGCTCTTTCGTTACGATAGAGAGAGAATTTTCACGGTGTCACGTTGCAGTAAGAGTAACCGTGTCTAGCGTTTTGTTCATTCTTTCTTAACTTAATGGTTTTAATTCTAATAAAGGAACTTTTCATTTTGGGAAATATTTTCCTTTAACAATAATATGTTTTAACGATATATAGGATTGGGCTCTTCTCTCAGGTTCTAAGTCAAGAGAGAGAGAGAGAGAGAGAGATAGAGACGGAGGGAGAAAGAGGAGGATAAACGTTTCGTTCAAGCGAATAACGTTGTTATCGTTTTTGCTCTTCTCCCTAGTCTCTTTAGGGGAAGAAGGTAAACGTTTCTAGAGTTTTTTTCTTGTTCTCAAGCTTAATGCGGTGAGAGATTTTAAACGTAGTTTATTTGATCTAGTGTTTAGTCTCTTTCCAGCCACTGAATTATTTATCTTTCATTAGATTTTTCTGTTACATTGTAATTCTGTTTTCGCAATTACTAACTTTTGAGAAAGGATAGAATTGCGTGTTTCAGGTACAAACCACTTAAAGTTTCGAGTTCAGTGAAATAAGTGCAAACAGAAAATCAAAAGTGATAAGTGATTAGCGCAAAGTGTGTCAGTGTTGTGCGTGAGGGTACTTCTGTGCGTGCCAGTCGTCCTCCCAGTCCGGGACCTCTTGCAAGCTCCCAAGCCCAGGGGAGAAGCAATGTCGAAGGGCAAAAGGGTTCGGCAGGCCTTGATCGGCGCACAGAAGTATCCTCGGTGGTTGCGGGCGTGTCTTACAGAGACCGTCACTCCCACCCGCAGACGATTGAGCCCTTATTTTGCTCGTCTGCAGAAGAAATTTCGGGGAGAAAACGCTGGTCTCAGGTCTCAAGACCTCTTAAACGTAAAGTCCAGACCTATGCCAGACGTACGAAGTTAGAGTTCAACAACCCGGATGCAGTCATTGGGTTAGCTCTGACTCTCCTCAGTCATCAGGTGACTGCACACCTCCTAAGAGAGGTAAGGCGATGCCTCAACAGACCTCATCTTCTATTAAGGCTTTGCCTCAACAGACCTTATCGTCTGTTGATCCCAAGACGACTTTGCTGCAGTCCATGCAGTCGCAGCTTGCGGTCTTAATGCGTGAGTTTCAGGCTGAGAAGGTTACACCTCCTCCTGCGAACGCTCCGCCTCTCCGCAGTCCAGTCTGCCAGGCGTACGAAGTTGAGGTTCCTCAGGCTACCTTACCGCGTTCTGAGTTGCCAGTTACCAGCGGTGTGCAGCAACCTCCGCCTCCTCCTGCGAGAGCTCCGCCTCACCGCAGTCCAGTCTGCCAGGCGTACGAAGTTGAGGTTCCTCAGGCTACCTTACCGCGTTCTGAGTTGCCAGTTACCAGCGTTGTGCAGCAACCTTAACCTTCCTTAAGGCAACCTCAGCAATGGGAGCAGGAGTCTTATGCCTTACTTCCTCCGCTTCCGCTTGCGGTTCCACCAGCGAGGCAACAATCTCTTGAGGTACGACAACCTCTTCCATCAATGAGGCAGCCACCTCAGCACTCGCTGCAGCGACCTAAACCCTCCTCAAGGCAAGAGTCTCAACTCCTTAGGCTAGCACCTCAGGAACCTCAACTCGCGAGACAAGAACTGCGTTCTGCGCAGCCGCTACCTCAACTCTCGCAGCTCACACCTCAGGAACCTTAACTCGTTCCTCAGGAACCTGCTACTGCGCATCCGCAACCCTTACAGCAAGCGCAACTCTTGAGGCAGCAACCTCATGCTATGAGTCAGCCACCTCAACGCATGCATCTGCCTTTTTTTCCTCAACTTGAGCTTCTTCCCATTCAACTTGGGAATAACAAATGACAATAATAACACCTCATTACTTTCATAACTTGCATTTGTAATCATATACATGTATGCCTACACAAACATTATGATAATGGAGGTTATTTGTATTACTTATATAAAAATATATATGTATTCCTTGCAATATATTTTTAACAAATCGCAAAATATGGCAAAAATATCTTCTAAACAAATGAATCATGAGTTATGAATGTAAGGTAATATTATGTTGATATTAAACCCCATGCAAGCATGCATGAAGTATGCAGTGTTGCCAACAGGGCGAGTTTCCCTTTCCTGAGGTGAAGTAGATTATAGTACATTTAGTGTAGCTTAATTCTACGATTATCATGCCGGCTATCAAATTCATCAACAAAACAGTCTAAATCAATTCCCTCGGCACGTGCACTTTCAATGGACGGTAATGCGATATTACTCACTCTAGCACTGGTCATGGAATTTCTGAGAAATGTTACACGCCATGCAACACGCTCTGCTTACCTTACAGCATGCTCTACATACAGCATGCTCTGCATACAGCATGCTCTGCATACAGCATGCTCTGCATACAACATGCTCTGCATACCTTACCGCATGCTTCTCAGTCACACATCTTTGGTTGTTGCCAACTCACTAGACTGTCAAGCAGTTTCATAACGTTGCCTTCTAGTCTGCTGCTTTTGCACCAGTGAAACCCTCACTGAGAGAACTTAGCTTTTCTCGGATATGGTCCCTGTAGATGAGAAAGTGCTTTTCTCCCTCCTTCTGATATTCCCTTGAGGACTCTGTCATTTGGAGAGGAGCCTTTAGCTGCGTAGCCTCCTATGGACTTTTATTTAAGCATAACATGCTCCCAGGGAAGGTAATGGTTCCACTTCAGTCGCTAACCCCGTCTGTTACCACACCTGCTCCCATAGACCTTGAGCTGTGTTGCAAGACATGCAGTCCAAGCTTAGTCCTTGTTAGAGGATTTTTTTTTGTTTACGGAGTCAGTGTGTCACTGGGAAGACGTTCAACAACCAGCAGAAGTGACTTGTTGTGACGCAGTGCGGCAACCTCAGCAACCCGATAGGAGTTGTCTGTACGACCCAGACAGTCTAGACAGCTTCGGGTTGTCACTGTACTTCCTCGCTTCCCCATGGTTGACAGTTCACAGACTGTGCAGCAGTACCATGATCTTGTGTCCGGCTCCGTCAGACGACTGGCTTTTAAGAGCTCCCACAAGTCGTCACTGTCTGGAGATTCTCAGATGGACTATGGATCTGACCAAGGAACTGGGCCTCCTGGTCAATTTTGAGGAGTCTCAGCTCGTCCCATCCCAGACCATTGTCTCCCTGGGTATGGATCTTCAGAGTCGAGCTTTTCGGGCTTTTCCGTCGGCCCCAAGGATCTTCCAAGCCCTAGAATGCATCCAGAGCATGCTGAGAAGGAACCGATGCTCAGTCAGGTAGTGGATGAGTCTAACAGGGACACTTTCATCGCTGGCCCTGTTCATCGTGTTAGGGAGACTCCACCTCCCCCCCTTCAGTATCATCTAGCTGCTCACTGGATAAAGGACATGACGCTAGAGACGGTCTCAGTTCCTGTTTCCGAAGAGAGGAGGTCTTCTCTCGCGTGGTGTAAGAACAGCTTTCTTCTCAAGGAAGTCTATCTTTGGCTGTTCAGAAACCCGACCGCCTTCTCCTCTCGGACGCATCAGACACGGGCTGGGGTGCGACTTTGGACGGACAGGAATGCTCGGGAACATGGAATCAGGAACAAAGGACACTTCACATCAATTGCAAGGAGTTGTTGGCGGTTCTTCTGGCCTTGATAAACTTCAAGTCCCTCCAGCTTAACAAAGTGGTGGAGGTGGACTCTGACAACACCACAGCCCTGGCTTACATCTTCAAGCAGGGAGGGACTCTTTCGTGAAGTTGTTCTAGATCGCAAGGGACCTCCTCATCTGGTCTAAAGATCGAAAGCTCACGCTGGTAACGAGGTTCATTCAGGGCGGTATGAATGTCATGGCAGATCACCTCAGCCGGAAGGGTCAGGTCATCCCCACAGAGTGGACCCTTCACAAGAATGTTTGCAGCAGACTTTGGGCCCTGTGGGGTCAGCCAACCATAGATCTGTTCACTACCTCGATAACCTAGAGACTCCTGTTGTATTGTTCTCCGATTCCAGACCCAGCAGCAGTTCACGTGGATGCTTTTCTGCTGGATTGGTTCCATCTCGACCTGTATGCATTCCCGCCGTTCAAGATTGTCAACAGGGTACTTCAGAAGTTCTCCTCTCGCAAAGGGACACGGCTGACGTTGGTTGGCTCCGCTCTGGCCCGCGAGAGAATGGTTCTTAGAGGTACTGCAATGGCTGGTCGACATTCCCAGGACTCTTCCTCTAGGAGTGAACCTTCTACGTCTACCTCACGTAAAGAAGGTACACCCAAACCTCCACGCTCTTCGTCTGACTGCCTTCAGACTTTCGAAAGACTCTCAAGAGCTAGGGGCTTTTCGAAGGAGGCAGCCAGAGCGATTGCCAAAGCAAGGAGAACATCCACTCTCAGAATCTATCAGTCTCAAGGGGAAGTCTTCCGTAGCTGGTACAAGACCAATGCAGTTTCCTCAACCAGTACCACTGTAACCCAGATTGCTGACTTCCTGTTATATCTAAGGAAAGTAAGATCCCTTTCAGCTCCTACGATCAAGGGTTACAGAAGTATGTTGGCAGCGGTTTTCCGCCACAGAGGCTTGGATCTTTCCACCAACAAAGATCTACAGGACCTCCCTAGGTCTTTTGAGACCTCAAAGGAACGTCGGTTGTCCACTCCAGGCTGGAATCTAGACGTGGTCCTAAGGTTCCTTATGTCATCAAGATTTGAACCTCTCCAATCAGCCTCTTTTTAGGACCTCACATTAAAAACTCTTTTCCTCGTGTGCTTGACAACAGCTAAAAGAGTAAGTGAGATCCACACCTTCAGCAGGATCATTGTTTTCACATCTGAAACGGCTACATGTTCCTTGCAGCTCGGTTTTTGCTAAACGAGCTTCCTTCACGTCCTTGGCCTAAGTCGTTCGAGATCCCAAGCCTGTCCAACTTGGTGGGGAATGAACTGGAGAGAGTACTTTGCCCAGTTAGAGCTCTTAGGTACTATCTAAAAAGGTCTTAACCTTTACGAGGACAATCAGAAGCCTTATGGTGTGCTATCAAGAAACCTTCTTTTCCAAGTTCTAAGAACTCAGTTTCTTACTATTCAGGCTTCTGATTAGAGAAGCACATTCTCATCTGAAGGAAGAAGACCTTGCTTTGCTGAAGGTAAGGACACATGAAGTGAGAGCTGTGGCTACTTCAGTGGCCTTCAAACAGAGCCATTCTCTGCAGAGTGTTATGGATGCAACCTATTGGAGAAGCAAGTCAGTGTTCGCATCATTCTATCTCAAAGATGTCCAGTCTCTTTACGAGTACTGCTACACCCTGGGACCATTCGTAGCAACGAATGCAGTAGTAGGCGAGGGCTCAGCCACTACATTCCCATAATCCCATAACCTTTTAACCTTTCTCTTGAATACTTTTTATGGGTTGTACGGTCGGCTAAGAAGCCTTCCACATCCTTGTTGATTTGGCGGGTGGTCAATTCTTTCTTGAGAAGCGCCGAGGTTAAAGGTTGTGATGAGGTCCTTTAGTATGGGTTGCAGCCCTTGATACTTCAGCACCTTAGAGTTGTTCAGCCTCCTAAGAGGAACGCTGCGCTCAGTAAGGAAGACGAACTTATTTAAGGCAGAGTAATGGCTCAAGTCGACTTCCTTACCAGGTACTTGTAATTTCATTGTTATTTTGAATAACTGATAATATGAAATACGGGATACTTAGCTTCTTGATATACATGTACACTGGTTTTCACCCACCTCCCTGGGTGTGAATCAGCTACATGATTATCGGGTAAGTTTAATATTGAAAAATGTTATTTTCATTAGTAAAATAAATTTTTGTATATACTTACCCGATAATCATGATTTAATTGACCCACCCTTCCTCCCCATAGAACCAGTGGACCGAGGAAAAATTGAAGTGGTGTCAACAAGAAGTACTGCAGTACCTGGCCACAGGTGGCGCTTGTGAGTACACCCCCCTCTTGTATAGCGATCGCTGGCGTATCCCTTCCGTAGAATTCTGTCGGGCAACGGAGTTGACAGCTACATGATTATCGGGTAAGTATATTCAAAAATTTATTTTACTAATGAAAATAACATTTTTTCAATTTTTATTCATAAAAAATATATGTATGGTCCAATTCCAATAAAATTTATAGAGAATCAGCAGAGTAGTAATACAAACAACATATGGTTAAATTATAGAAAACCAATGATATTTGACGATTTTGGCTTTTATAGCGGACGATCCCCTTAAGGAAAATTCTGTTGACGACCTTGGAACTAAAATAGACCACTCTACTGATGTTTAAAAATCTAGTAATTTGGGTAACACAAGGAAACTGCGAATTCTTCATGTTGCCCAAATTCCATTAGAGACAAACTATGATGATATATAGAGCATTTGAGTGTTATGGATTGATAAAGGAAATAAGGATTAGACTCGGAGATGAAAAATGAGACTCATGGATATCTTTAGATAGTCATGACGAAGCATTTGATGCTGTTCGTATTATTAGTAATATTAAAATTAACTACTTGAACATCATGGGAGCTCTTGTGATAAGGTCCCAAAGGAATTGGATGTATACAAACCTGCTGATTGATTTGAAAAAGACGTAAATGTACCCATGCCTTCACAGAGAAAGCCAAAACCACCAATGTGGCTTGTAGCTGAACCTAAAGGAATAATAGTGTATCAACCGTGTGTCACATGATCGTACATAGTAACGACATTTCTCTTTTTGTATATAGTCTCCATACCTCTCTGATGGTCCAGCACTTTGCTGCAGTAGAGGGGCTTGAGTGTCTCAATGATGGGCTGGGCAATGGCGGTGGGGTAGTTTATCCACCCTGGCAGGCTCAACCATACCGCTAAGGCCAGTTCTGAGAGACCAGACCAAGACTGGACCCCCCTATAGGCCTTCTCCTTTATTCAAGATCGGCAAAGGCTAGGAGAAGGAAAACTCCAAAATCAAACCAAACAAGACCCCAACGGCGGAGCTTCCCACCGCCGGCGGAAGAGGGCAATGCCTGTCGAGCAGGCAACAAGGCGGGCCTTGACATAACAAGAACCCGGCAGCCCGATGCAACCAACATTGGAGAAGCCGCCTGTCTCATATGTCTTGAGCCGCGGTGAAAACGGTGTGGGCCAAGTGTGTGTGCGTGGCCGTTGCAAAGCCACGACCACCCAAAACAATATACCCAGCTACTGGCATTTTGTCGTTTCCTCCATCCTTCTTCATCTCTTTCTCACCATCATCATCATCATCATCACCACCACCAAGTCCTGAGGCGACAGCACCGTGGGTGAAGGGGCCAGGCCTGGATAGCTGGAAGCCCTTAGCCCACGACTGCACTCAGGCGGCGAGTCTAAGATTCAGGCGCTCTCTGGTGACGGTGCTGTGACACCAGAGTTCGGCAGCTGGACCCGTGACTGGGCTGGCCTATTGAGGACACCGCAGCCCACCCCACATGGGGAGGCCCCTAGAAAAGGTGGGGTAAACATCGGACATGGCAAACCCGTCTGGTCAGCTCACCGCGGCTGGCGGACATCCCACTAATGCGGTTGAAACAACAAGAAAAAAATATTAACCTTAGGTGCGTGGAACATCCGCACCCTCCAAGACGTGACGAACACCAACCGCCCGGAACGACGTACAGCCCTCGTCTGCAAGGAGCTAACCCGCTTCAATGTTGATGTGGCGGCTCTTAGCGAGACCAGACTACCCGAAGAGGGCAACATCAGGGAAGCTGGAACAGGCTACACCATCTTCTGGAAAGGCAAGGCCCTAGAGGAGCCTCGCATCCACGGTGTCGGCTTCGACATCCGTTCCCAGCTAGTGCAGCAGCACAACCTCGCTCCCAAGGCCATCAGTGAGCGCCTGATGACTGTCTGCATCCCCATCACGCGGGACAGACACCTCACCCTGATCTCTGTCTATGCCCCGACTATGACCTCAACCGATGATGACAAAGCTGCCTTCTACACCCAGCTCGACCGCACCATCCAGGCAGTGCCCGCCAATGACAAGCTCGTTGTGCTTGGCGACTTTAATGCCCGAGTAGGCAAAGACCATCGTCTGTGGTAGGGAATCATCGGCCGCCATGGCATTGGAAATTGCAACGCCAATGGCCAACTCCTACTGGGTCTGTGTGCAGAACACCAACTTGTGGTAACCAACACCATCTTCCAGTTACCAAAACGACAAAAGACCACATGGAGACACCCACGGTCTAAACACTGGCACACCCTGGACTACGTCCTGACCAGAGCCAGAGACCGAGGAGACGTCCGCATCACCCGATCCATGCCCGGAGCGGACGACTGCTGGACGGACCACAGACTCCTCATCTCCCGACTCTCCGTGACGACCCTACGACCACCCAGAAGGGCACCTGACAGCGTACCACACCAACGCTTTGATTGTAGTAAGCTCCGCAACCCACAGGTGGCACAGAACTACAAGGAGGCCTGCGAACAACACCTCGCAGACCCCGTGGGTCAGGCCACTGTTGAGCACCACTGGACCACCCCAGAAACACCATGGCCCGTGCCGCGGAGGAAACACTAGGCTACACCACCAAGAAACGGCAGGATTGGTTTGATGAGAATGATGCTACCATCTCTCTTCTCATTGAAATCAAACGACAAGCACGCCTGACTTTGGAAAACCAACCAACAGCAGCTAACAAATGTGCTCACAAGGTGGCTGAAGCTGGTTTGCCAATGAGGGATCTGTGAAGCCCAGAACACCTGGTGGCAAAGAAAAGCTGCAGAAATACAGAGTTTTGCTGACCAACGTGACCTGCGCAGCTTCTATGCAGCAACAAAGGAAATATTCGGTCCCACACGGTCATCAGTGGGCAGCCTGAAGGACGCGGATGGGGCCACGACCATCACCGACAGCGAGGGCAGTGGAGGTCTCACTTTGAGAACCTCCTCAATGACCAAGCAGACACCCCAGATGATCTCCTGCGAATGACCCCGCAGCATCCCGTCCGTCACTGGATGGCACTACCACCCTCCATCCATGACTTCAACAAAGCCCTGCAGCGCATGAAGCCCGGCAAAGCCCCAGGGCCAGACAACATCCCGTTGGAGCTCCTCACTCACGGTGGCCCCGGTTTGAGGAACCGTTTGATGCTCCTTATACTGAAAATATGGGAGACCAAGACCCTCTCCAGTGACTTCCGCGATGCAAACATCGTTACCATCTTCAAGAAGGGAGACAGGGAGAACTGTAACAACTACCGGGGAATATCACTACTAAGCATCGCGAGTAAGATTTTCGCTCGGATTCTCCTTGACCGCCTCCTTATTCTCGCAGAAGACGTCCTGCCAGAGTCCCAGTGCGGCTTTCGACCTTCCCGAGGGACCATAGACATGATCTTCTGTGCATGACAACTACAAGAGAAGAGCCTCGAACAACAACAGCCCATAATGTTCATCTTCTGGGATTTGAAAAAGACCTTCGACAAAGTACCTCGACCTGCCATGTGGGCTGTCCTCAAAAGATATGGCTGCCCACCCGATTTTGTCAAGCTGGTGCGTGCCCTCCATGACGGAATGGTTGGGAGAGTCTGCCACCAGAACTCTCTTTCAGACCCATTCCCCATCAACGGCGGCCTGAAGCAGGGCTGTGTTCTGGCCCCAACGTGTTTCTCGCTATACACCGCAGCAATGCTCAACGAGATTCCCCCAGACACACCCTCAGTCGACCTACGTTTCCGCATGGATGGAGGCGCTTTCAACCTCGCCAGACTCCGCGCCAGAACCAAGACCACCTTGTGTGCAGTGCGAGAACTGCAGTATGCTGACGACAATGCCACCCCAGGTCAGACGGCAGAGGACCTGCAGTCGTTAGCTGATGCATACAACTCGGTCTACGAACGTTTTGGGATGCAAGTCAACATAGACAAAACCAAGACCCTCGTCCAACATCCACCAGGACTGATGCTCCCAAACTTCAATACCACAGTGAATGACCAACCGTTAGAACAGGTGGACCAGTTCTCCTACCTAGGGAGCATCCTAACATCAGCTCCCACAAGCAAAAAGGACGTGGAGAACAGGATCAGGGCAGCCCACTCTGCCTTTGGCCGACTCAACTGCCGCGTATTTAACAACCACGCACTGACAATGACCACCAAAATAATGGTGTTCAGGGCAGTAGTCCTCTCCACGCTCCTGTATGCATGTGAAACATGGACGCTATTTAGAAACGATATTAAAAACCTAGAACGCTTCCAACAAATGAAACTGAGGCAGATCTTGAAAATCCCCGGGGAGAGCCACACCACCAACATTGAAGTCTTAGAACGTGCCTCGCTGACCAGCGTGGAGGCCACCATCATCCACCACCGCCTCCGCTGGATAGGACACGTGCATAGGATGGATCCATCTAGGCTCCCAAAGAAAATATTCTACGGAGAACTGACCCAGGGCACCAGACCACGAGGAGCCCCGAAAATGCGCTATAAAGATCAACTAAAGCCCACCCTGGTTCTAACTGACATCGATCCTTCCTCATGGGAAGAAACAGCCAGGGACAGGAAAACCTGGAGGAGTACAGTACACCATGGCACCGTGGACTTCGAGGAGAGGAGGAGACAAAATGAGGAGGCTAGGAGGAGAAGAAGGAGAGAGCGATTATAACAGCCCCGCCCACCACCTACCCTCCCTTGTGAACACTGTCCGCGACTCTTCCACCACAGACTAGGACTTAACAGCCACATCAGATGTAAGCACCCACCCCATAGATAGGAGGCTGATGGCTAACGACAGAACCCAATACTCGGACACGAGTGGGCGCCGACGACGATGACGACGATATAGTCTCCTTTGTATCTTCGCTCTCCCCTAGCACTGATAACGACCTGAATCAACTTGTCTGTTTTTCTCACCGTTAAATGTTAACAGAAACCATTGTTGGTTAAACAGGAAACAGCCTGTTATATGTTGTGGCCTTTTTGCCTGCAATTGATGTATATATAAACTGATGTTCTGTAATAAAAGTTACTCAGTTGCTTTCATCCCGCTTTTGTGTCACAACCTACTCTTGGCTCGTCACATTGGTGACCCCGGAGTGACTCGCTCCTCCTGCCCCCCCTCACCGTTACTATGACACCTCAAAACATACCTTCTCCAGCAGTACTTGCTGTCGCCAGCTGCCCGTATAGCAAAGATTCCTCAGCTCTCTCAACAACTGTAGGGGGACCAAAGGGCTTTGCTTGCCCTCAGGGAAATGATCAGTATCGCTCGCCTGCAACCTGCCCTCCTCGTGAGGTGAACCTACAGTACTTCGCGCCCTTTGGGTCTGCCGTTTCCCCGAACCTGTTTTGCGCTGCCATACCCGATGTCGATAGTTTACCCATAAAGGACTTGATAACCAAAGCCAACGCCCTTATGGACACCCACTTCATGACCTTCAAGACCTCCATCAACGCCTCCACTCCTGACGAAGAGGACACCTATTCAACGTCAACTGAAGCAGCAGATGTGAATGCCGTAGGACATACACGCCTACTCCGTGGTGAGCCTGAGCGGCGACAAAGCCACCCATCACCCACCACTCGCTCGCGCCCCAACCAACAATTTCTACAGCCATTTACTGCCGCACATCGGCCGCACTTTTGTTACTACCACTACAGACTCGGGGCTGCCGCCAAGAAATATACAGTACTGTATGTCATTGTTAGGTGGGAAGCCATGTACCAACCGTGTGTCACACGATTGTACATAGTAACGAAATTTCTTTTTTTGTATATACAGTAGTCTGCTTTGTATCTTCGCTCTCCCCTCGCTCTGTTAACGACCTGAATCAACTTGTCTGTTTTTCTCACCGTTAAATGTTAACAGAAACCATTGTTGGTTGAACAGGAAACAGGCTGTTATATGTTATGTTATATGTTACTCAGTTGCTTTCATCCCGCTTTTGAGTCGCAACCTACTCCTGGCTCGTCACAATAAGGAATTATTTTAGAATATGTAAGTTGATTCAGAAAAAAGTAGGAACCATTGCACCTGGTGATATATCTCATTTTGGGAAAAATAGTTATCTCATCCATGCCAAATCCTCGACATAGTCTACCATACTACCTAACTTACAGACGAGCAGTGATGAAATTACATTAGAAATTAAACCTCATCTAAATTTTAGTTATGGAAGGGGAGTGGTCTTTAATAAAGACCTGTATGAGATTACAGAGGAGGAGATACTTTCCATGTGTCCATTAAATGTATGGAAAGTGCAAAAGATTTCTGGAACATCGATGATTATACGTACTTTCCAAGATGCTGACGTACCTTTCCATATTGTTATTGAAAAAGAAAGAATTAAAGTTTGTCCTTTCAAGCAAAAGCCCCTGCAATGCCTTGTTTTAAGTTTAGACACTCGTCTAAAGTTTGCAAAAAATGTAAAAATGTCTGGTATTTTCTCCAAATCTTATCATGGAGAGACTACACTTGAGGCTAGGTATTTAAACTGTAACTTGAATCATGAATCAACTGATACGAGATGCGAACTGTATTAGTTGGAGAAAGCTGCCCTAAACAAATCAAGTTTAGAACAGATAAGTGTGGGCATGCAAAAAGACTGCTGAATAAATCAGCTAGCTATGCAAAGGTCTTAAAATCAAAAGAAAATTTACCACAAGACATATCTAACCCACCTAGCACTGCCAGTAATTCTAAGAAAAGAAATACATCATCTAATAATAAAGTGCTGTATGACGAGGTAAGCATATTCCTTTCTGAAGCTCTGCCACAGTATATTAAAACTGGGGCATTGCCCATTTCTGTACACCCTTCGTGTCCCCCATTACCAACAATAGCACTAACCTCTCTCAGGCCATGTCCTTGTCTGATTTGATGGAGATTCCATCTGAAACCAAGATACCTGGTGCACTTGTAGTGGGGAAAGTGCAAAAACCTGGTAGCTCACCACCTATTAACCGGAAAAGAGAGAGACCTCGTCCCCTTCCATAAGAAATATCGAAGTTATGACGTCAAATAAATATGATGTTTTGTCTGTTGATGTTTCTGATCAACTGGAAGTCAATTTAAATAAATCAGAAATTCAAGTTAAGGTTCACCTTCCCCCTCAACATTTAGATAAAAAAGACAAAAATAAAATCATAAATGCAAAACCCAATCTATCAAGAACCTCTAATAAAACCACCTGGAAATAGTGTTAGGTCTACCAAAATATAAACCATAGTTTTTCCTCCATTTTGCTATGGAATTGTCAGGGTTTAAGGGCCAGATATGAAGAACTTGAGTTCCTCATTAATGAGCATTCCCCCATAATGACATGTCTACAGGAGAGCAAACTCAATCATAATACTGTACTCCTTGTCCTCGCAAATATATTTCTTATAGGACACCATATGATCAGCGAGTAGGGAACCATGGTGGAAGTCTCATATACGTTCGTCACGATGTTCCCCAAATATCTTTGTCTATTCTTACACTTCTGCAGACAGTGGTTGTACAGATTGATATAGGGAGAAAATATGCAATTTGTTCTCTATACTTACCTCCAAATGATAACATTTTGTATGATAACTTAGTAGAGGTGATTCAACAACTCCCTCAACCTTTTCTTTTACTTGGAGATTTGAATGGTAGACATCCCTTGTGGGGTGATGTTTAAGCAAACACGAGAGGAAATATATCATAACAACTTTTATTTGTGTTCAATCTACCGGAATCCAGACATGGATGATTCTATCTTCGATTGTCTTCTTACCATTATGGCTAAGATACAAGAAGATGATAGAAAGGCTTCGTTTGTCTTTGTTGGTGATTTTAATGCTCACCATAGGGAGTGGTTGAGTTCTATCTCTCCTACCGATCGCCATGGCTTAAGAGCTTTAGACTTTGCCTCGGAATCAGGCTGTGAGCAAATCATAAATGAAGCTACTCACAGGTCTGGTAATTGCTTGGACCTCGTATACACTGACTCCCCTGGCATTATAACTAGTAAGGTTGGTTCTCCAGTCGGGACTTCTGATCATGCCTTGATTTCATTATTAGTGAAGACTGAGCAGCCTGTCCCTGATATATCATATTCTTGTAAAATTTATATGAAATCCCAAGCAGACTGGAATGGGATTTTGCATGATCTTTTGTGCTTGAATTGGTCACAATTATATAATAGTGTAGATCCTGTTGTCCCTTTGAATGAGAATCTAGTCAACATAATTGATAGGCTTATCCCTTCTCGTGTGCTAAGGTACCGAATGAAGGACAAACCGTGGTTCAATGATGATTGTAGACGTGCTTATTTGGAGAAGCAGGAGGCCTATCACCTTTGGAAGGGTAACAGATCAGATTTGACCTGGAACAACTATACTCAGCTTCGAGCTTTTGCTCAGAGAGTTTATGCCTCAACTGAAAAGGAGTACAATTTAATCATAAAAGAAACCCTCTCTGGTACAACTCAGGAACATAAATGGTGGTCTACCCTTAAATCTGCACTCTTTGGTGTAGATGCAACAGTTCCTCCTTTACTTAAACCAGATGGCTCAGTCACGCACTGTCCAAAGGAAAAGGCAACCTTTTTGGCTGATGTTTTTGACAGTAAACAGAGTAATGAAAAACTTGAACTTCCTCATTCCTGTTTTCCTGAGGCTAAACTAACTAGTTTAGCTTTTCGATCTCGTGAGATTAAAGCTCTGTTGATGGACCTTGATGCTTATGGAGGTGTAGACCCTAATGGTATTTTTCCTTTGTTTTTTATAAAGACAGCAGATTTCTTAGCTCCAAAGTTATCTGTTATTTTACGCAAGTTAGCAAGAAGAGGAGCTTTTAGCACTTGTTGGAGAATTGGTAATGTTACTCCTCTATGTAAATGTGTTTGTGGTAGCTCAAGTCCCACTGATTACCGCCCAATTTCCATAACTCCCATATTATCTAAAGTTTTTGAACGTCTTCTGGCAAAACGTCTTAATAGGTTTGCTGAAGGTAATCATCTATTCCCTAGTTTGCAATTTGGTTTTCGGAAAGGCCTTGGAGCATGTGATGCCCTTCTTACAATCTCCAATGCAGTACAGAAATCCCTTGATTGTGGTCGGGAAGTTCGTATGATTGGCCTTGATTTTAGTGCTGCCTTTGACCGTGTTAATCATGAGGCCCTTGTTTTCAAACTGAAACAGTTGGGAGTGGGTGGGTCGTTTCTTAGCATTATTACTGATTTTTTAAGTAGTAGATCTCAAAGAGTTGTTGTTGATGGGCACCATAGTGAGTATAGGAATGTGATATCCGGTGTTCCACAGGGTAGTGTTCTTGGCCCATTACTTTTCATACTATATACACATGACATGTGGTTTGGCCTAGAAAATAAGCTTGTTGCATATGCAGATGATGCTACTCTCTTTGCATCAATTCCATCCCCTGAATGTAGATCTGGGGTTGGTGAATCCCTTAATAGAGATTTAGCTAAAATTAGTGCATGGTGCAAATTATGGGGTATGAAGTTGAATCCTAACAAAACTCAAAGTATGATTGTAAGTAGGTCAAGGACAGTGGCTCCTCAACATCCGGATCTCAGTATTGATAATGTTTCTTTAAATTTGTATGACTCTTTCAAAATTTTAGGCGTGATTCTTGACAGCAAATTTACTTTTGAGAAACATATAAGGTCTGTCTTCTTCAATTGCACAAAAAATTGGCTTATTGAGAAAGTCTTTTAAGATATTCGGTGATCAATCTATTCTGAAGAAGTGTTTTAATTCTTTTATTCTACCTTGTTTTGAGTATTGTTCTCCTGTCTGGTCTTCAGCTGCTGATTCTCATCTTAATTTGTTGGACAGAAACTTACGGTCTATTAAATTTCTTATTCCTGATCTAGATATTAATCTCTGGCACCGTCGATCAATTAGTTCATTATGCATGTTGCATAAGATTTTTCATAACTCTGACCATCCTTTACATTCAGATCTCCCTGGACAATTCTATCCTGTTCGTAATACTAGGCAGGCAGTTAATTCTAATACCCAGGCCTTCTCCATCATAAGACTCAATACTACGCAGTACTCTAGAAGTTTTATTCCAGCTGTTACCAAGTTGTGGAATGATCTTCCTAATCGGGTTGTTGAATCAGTAGAACTTCAAAAGTTCAAAGTTGGAGCAAATGCTTTTTTGTTGACCAGGCGGACATGAGTCTTTTTATAGTTTATATATAACATATTTGTTGTTGACGTTGTTAATAGTTTATATATGATATATCTCTTTTGACATTACTTTTTTTAGAATGATTTATTGTTAATTTGTTCTCTTCAGTTATTTATTTCCTTATTTCCTTTCCTCACTGGGCTATTTTTCCCTATTGGAGCCCCTGGGCTTATAGCATCTTGCTTTTCCAATTAGGGTTGTAGCTTGGATAGTAATAATAATAATAATAATAATCAGTTGTGGAAAATGAAGATGTGGGACTCCTTAATACAGGAGAGTCCACACACTTTCATGTCCAGACAGGTACCTTGTCATGTATTGACCTATCAATTGTAAGCTCTAATTGCCTTCTCAATTTCGATTAGAGGACGTTAGATGATTGGCATACTAGTGATCATGCACCAATCATTATAAACACCAGCAATGGTCCACCTTTACAGAGATCGCCACAATGGAATCTTGACAAGGCGGACTGGGATAAATTATGTAAGCTAACCGAAAGTGAAGGGGATGTAGAACAGTTTAAAAATATTGATGATGCCATAGACTTATTGAATGGATCTCTCCATACAGCAGGAGTCAATTCAATTCCCAAAACAACAGGGTTATTCAAACGACGACCAGTCCCCTCGTGGTCTTTAGAACTAACTGCCCTTCACAGAGCCACAAGAAGATCTCTAACTAGATTGTGCAAACACAGCACTGAGGAGAATTTAGTTATATACAAGAAATGTAGAGCACAGTTCTGTCGTGCCATGAAAGAAGCTAGGCGCCAGTCGTGGGTGTCTTTTGTTTCCTCCATTAACAGTAGAACACCACCAGCTTCTGTGTGGAGGAAAGTAAAAAAGATAGCAGGAAAATTCACCCCTAACCCACCACCAGTGATGAAGGTGAATGGTCATTATGTGACTGGAGCAACTGAAGTTAGCAATGCCCTGGCTGATCATTTCTCAAATGTATCATGGAAGTGTGTAGCAGCCCCGAGTCACCAGTATAGGAGCATTGAAGAAAAGAAAGTTTTAAATTTTGCAACAGGAAGGGAAGAGTCGTACAATTCTCCTTTTACTGAAAGAGAATTTGATTCTGCACTTTTTACTTTTAATGATACAGCCCCTGAACCCGATGGAATTCCATAAGCAATGATTAAACATGTACCTGTTAATACCATGCTATTTATTTTAAGCATTATTAATAGAATATGGCATGATCATAGTTATCTAAGTGTTTGGGAACTAGCCATTATTTTAGCCTTTTCAAAACTGGGTAAGGATAAGTTTTTGCAACAAACTATCGACCAATTGCATCGACACCTTGCTGATATTAGATCGTGCAGAAGATGGTCAATGCAAGACTGATATGGTACCTGGGAAAGAAAGGTATTTTATCACCTATCCAATGTGGATTTACATTTAGAAAAATGCACTCAACAAATGTGTTGATATGACTTGAGTCCTCTATTCATGAAGCCTTTGCTTCCAAACAGCACCATGTAAGTCTTTTTTTTACCTTGAAAAGACATATGATACTGCATGGTGATATGGTATACTTAAAACCATTCATAATTTGGGATTACGAGGAGAGCTACCGTGTTCATTCAATCATTAATTTTGCATAGATTTTTCTCAAGTTAGAGTGGGGAAGCTCTTATCAGAGAGGAAATGTCAGGAAGGAGGAGTTCTCCAGGTTAGTGTGCTAAGTGTAACCCTATGTGCACTAGCTATTGATGGGATATCCTCCATCATTCTCAATGCTATTGGAATATGATCTCCATATCATTTGCTGGAGCTAGAATGGCAATGGTCAAGAGAAAACTAAACTCTCAATTGACAAAATTATTCAGTGGGTATGGGTTTAAGTTTTTGACAAGCAAAACTACACTTGTCCAATTTTGTCGTATTGGGGATATATACATCAAAGGTCAATGGATTCCATGTATAAATGAAGCTAGATTTTTAGGTTTCATATTTGATTGTAGGCTTACATGGGTTCCTCGCTCAAGGGGACCGTCCACCATGGTGTTTTGGCATACCAACTTTCAGAAATCGAAAATCGTTTTATTGCTTCTATGTACAGGTATGCAGAAACATATCGTACATGCTCTCCAAAAGTTTCAGCCAATTATTTATACAAATAATGAAGATATAGTGGTCTTTAAATGATGACGTCATCCTTACTGCAAAGTCTGCATGACTAAGTTTGACAGAATTGTCTTTGTGTGTTTATTTTTGCATATATATAGTGATTTTTTCACTTATGTTTCGAAATCTGGTACGTCTGGCAGAAATGGAAGGCATTGGTAGAGGGTAGGTGAACGAAAACTACGAGAACAGCAGTCAGAGTTTCCAAAGATGTATAGAAGTTATAATGCATGTGCTTGCTTACTTACAGTTCATATGTATATTGTGTTTTCACCACGTCCTCGGGAACTTCATAGCAATGCCAATGTTACCTAAGGTCATAGAAAGAACAAAAAGTAAGCAGAGAGCAAGAAAAAAGAACCAAGAGGAGAGGGAAACATGAATGAGTACAAAGCTAAAACATGCTAACTAAAACTCGGGCAACAATGAGAGGCCGCTGGCAATTCATGACACCCTAACGCCAAGTGTAATGTAAACTTCTTGTTTAAATACCTTGTTTAGGGTGTGTTTATGTAGGAATAAACAATAAAAGTACAAAGTAAGGTTATCAATCTTGATTTCTTTAAGAAAAGAAGTGAAGATTTGTTGCAAATCTTTGGGAGCGCATAGCTCAAAAACATACTTATTCACACTTGGGTACATTTTTCTCATTGCTTGATTTTAGAGAGAAAGATATCATTGAAAATTGGAATAAAAATCCCATAATTTTGTGTACCAGAATTTTTATTTTCCTTTTTCTCTTTTTATTTCATGAATATTTTACGTCCAGACGAAGAAAATTAAGAAAAAAATTCATTAAAAAATAAGAAAAAAGGAAAATGGAAAATCTGTCACAAAGAATTATTCGATTTATAAAGAAGTTTTGATGGTATGATTTTCAAAACAATTGGTGTCATATTAGTGGAGAAAAATGTACCTAAAATTTTGTTTTAAACCATGATTTTTGCTAATACAGTAATCCCTTGCCATTTAATGTTCTAATGATAACATAGGCATTTATAGGGTTAATATACACTTATTGTTATTATATATACATGTACATGTACACAAAAAAGTGTACGTATTAAAAAAATTGAGAGGAAACCTACTTCGCAGTTCTTCTCCTATCGCGGTCGGTTCTGGTCCCCAATAACAGCGATATGTGAGGAATTACTGTATATCAAAAAGTTTTTGATCAAATGACTTGAAATTTTTATATAATGAAGGTATCATATACTGTATGTCTAAAACATAAAGTATAGAAATTGTGTATTTTGAATAATTAGAAAAAAAAAATTCATGACATGGCAGACGGTCCCCTTAAAGGTATTAAAAGCTAAATGTCTTGAGGCTCTGAATCTTTTAAAAGTATCTTCCCATACATCATGGGGGTGGCAGACTGCAAAACTATTTTAAAGCTATACAAGTCCTTAATTTTTTCAAAAATTAGTTATGGCTGGGAAATATACTCCTCAGCCACCCCAAGTCAACTAAAATTTTTAAATTCTATACACCATACTGGTATTAGATTGGCAAGAACTTAGAACTTCGCCCATTCCAAGCCGCCTTGTTGATACTGGAGAATTACCATTAGACCTTAACAAAAAGTCTTCTATTATTCGGTATTGGTTTAGGTTGCAAAAACTTTCTAATTCTTTATCCTGTTAAGACTGCAAGTCTTGTATGGCACTCAAAATACTTTTAAGTTACAACAAAATCCCCTCAACCGTATGATTTTCGGGTGAAACAATTGATAGATAGTCTTGATATAGTTAGAACTAAGGTGCTTCCATTTAAAGTATCATCAATGCCTCCGTCGAAATTACCTTGGGTATCTTTTTGTAAATATTTTATTGAAGTTAAAAAAAATATGACTGACAGAAGCCCGGTCTCTTTTTATGGAACATGTTGCAGAACCTAAGAAATTGACTTTAATATATATTGATGGCTCCAAATTTGATGCTGGCATTGGATTTGGAGTATATAATAATAGTTGTAATTGTAGAGGTGCACTTCCTTTAACAGCTTCCATATTTACTGCTGAACTATACGTCATACTAACCGCTGTTGAAAAAATAGTGTTGGTAGAGGTGGGTAATTTTATCACTTAGTGATGCAAGGAGTGTCCTTCAAGCTTTAGAAGTTTTCTATTCCAGTAACCCTTTAGTTTTAAAGAATTTAGAATGGCTTTTTATTATTGGACCGAGAGGTATATCAGTTCAGTTTTGTTGGGTTCCAGCTCACATAGGTGTATCTGGAAACGAGAAGGCAGATTTACTAGCAAAGAATGCTGCTGCTGAGTTGCGACTAAAAAGATATCCCATTCTTTGTGATTGTTTTTCTAACATTAAGAATTTGATTTCTAATAGTTGGCAACAGGATTGTGATGGTTCGGTTGAAAATAAGATGCCAGAGGTAACGAATGTTATATCCCCCTGGAAGTATAACATGATGCCTTGAAAGTGGGAGACTACTCTTTGTCGCCTCCACGTTGGTCACACTCGGTTGACACATGAATATCTGCTTACTGGCCAACACCAGCCATATTGCGACGACTGTTTGGTACCCTTGACAGTGAGGCATTTGTTAATAATGCCCCACTTATAATAGTGAAAGAAATATATATCTGTTTAAGGCTTGAGGTGAGGATGGCAGGTTCATCCTTGCCAAGATTCTTGGACATGATGTGTCCTTCCATGCTAGCAGTATTTTAGCTTTACTTCAGAAGCAAGTCTTCTGAAAGCTATTTAACTTTTGAAATATCTATGCTTTTATGGTTTTTATTGAATATTCTTTTATTCTTTATTTATAATAAATGATATCGACATCAATGACCTAAGATGTCAGGATGCCAGAAAACCTCAAATCAATCAATAAGTCAATCACCATTCCCAGATCCCCAGAGTAGGACAACATTGACATTTATGCCTTTCCCTCATTTAAACTAACGAGAAGGGTGCTCAACAAGACAAGATCATCCACAGACCTAGCAATGACCCTCATAGCTCTGCTATGGCATCGTACAGAATTGTTCTCGGACCTTCTTCATCTGCTGACGGAAGTCCCGAGAGAACTCCCTCCACGACGCATCCTACTCGGACAACCTCACATGAGCACGTTCCACAAAGCCGTAGACTGCCTGGAGACTGTCCAGCATCTCCTCACTCTGAGAGGCTTTTTGCAACAAGTTGCAAAGAGGGTTGTGGTCGCCCTTTGGTAACGTCTGTTTGTGATCGCCAGACGGGTTTGATTCTCGCACAAACTCGTTAGTTCTTTTAGTTGCGGCAACCTCACCATCCTTATGAGCTAAAGATGGGGTTAGAGTGAAGCCTATAGGTCTATCTGCTGAGTCCTCCTTGGTTCTAGCTTGGGCGGAGAGTGGGCTTGGGTGCTGAGATGTATATATGGTCAGTCTCTAGGGCATTGACCTACTTGATAGGCCAATGTCACTGTCCCTTGCTTCTGCCATAAATAAGCTGCCTTTAAATCTTTAAACCTCCAGAAGCCTTCAGCTGCTGTTTACTAGGAAAAGTAGACTATCTTCTGTGGTTGGAGTTGTGGAAGGGGTATCTTGTCCCTCGATGCCCCTTTCCAGCAATAGTGTAGTTCCTGAGGGGACCTTTAGGAGGAAAAACTCCTCTTGGTCTTGGCAGTGAAAGGCTACTGCTTGGCCTCTTCGTTGGAATTGTCTCTCCTCATACAGAATTTCAAGCTTACCTGCCTTAGTCAGAAGTTAGACCACCTCCAAAGAATGTGGTTCGCGTCCTGTCCCTGAAGGGTGCACCTTAAAAATCATTCCACCAGACATCAGATCTTCACCTGGCCTTGAAATCGGATTTCCTGCTCGCTTTGGCTTCGGCCAAGAAAGTTGGCAAACTCCGTGGTCTTTCCTGTGACGTCTGTCATTGAAGGCAACGGGGAGAGGTGATGTTCGGCTTTTCCCTGGGTTTATCGCCAAGACTCAAAATCTGAGAGTAGCGGATCCTAGATTCGGTCCCTTTCAGACTGGGAGTCATTGTAATGTAACTGATGATGCAGATCAACTGCTACTTTACTCAGGAGAAGTTTGAGGTACTACCTCAAGAGAACCGCATGAGCTTGCCCCCAAGTGTCAGCACGGGGACGGTCAAGAGAAAGATCACCAAGAACACGATCTCTGTTTGGATTCGCAAAGTCATAGACCAAGCGTTGAACCCTGATCATTATCCACAAAAGAGAGGACCCAGAACTCATGGCGTTAGGGGCATAGGTACGTCCCTAGTGTTCAAGAAAAACTACTGTGACACTGGTCCGACAAGCGGGTTTGTGGAAGCATCAAGACGACCTTCAGCTCCCACTACCTGCAAGACATGACCCACCGGAACATTAAAACATCCTCCATTGGCCCTGTGGATGCTTCACAACAAATGGTTGAAGCACTAAAGGCTCCTTGATGGACAAGTAGCAGATGGTGGAGGGCAGAGTTACCCATGATTAAGTATGGGAAGAATGCCTGGATCTTTCTTTCATCTTCCCCTTTTCAGGGGAACAGCACCTACAGTACTCTGGAAGTTGCCCTCCCCTGCAGAAAAAACCATTTCTCTTGTGTAACCTGATATAGATACATACTTGTTGCGTCCCCATACCCCCGGGCGAGGTGGGATTGGGTAACGTCAATGGTTGGATCAATGATTCTTATGTTTCTGAGAATTCTTAACTAGACTAGTCACACTGCTAGTATCACACAAAATTGCTCGGGCTGCTAAAGCATGCCATTGCACATAGGTTTTAGCGGTGTCAGGGTTTTCCCCCCTTCTATGTCCATAGTGCAAAGGGGGAAAAACCCTGGGTCAAAAGCCTGCCAGTTGGTTAGGATTTGCACCCACCTAAGGACGAGTCTTTCCTAATGAAGAGCGAAAGGGTTTGTATTTAATGACGGAAAAAAATACAAATTTAAAGTAATTTTCATTTTCCCAAGTATACAAACCTTGAGCTCTTTATACAAATTTGGCCTGCCATCCATCACCTATTCCCCCAATAAGTCCTGCATGCCAGCAAAAGTGACGATAGAATACAGATTTGCGTGTGAGCATAGTAGCCAGTACTACCTCCTCCCCTGCTTTTGGCTAGTTTTCCAGCTTTGCCGAAAGTATATTTCCTAATAAAGAGCTCAAGGTTTTTATTGTTAGGAAAAATGCAAATTACTTTAAATTTGTCATGTTGGGATAGGAAATGGAGTGAGCGAGTGGTTTCCATTGAGAGTGGAGCTAAGACAGATATGTGTCATGTTGCTATGGTTGTTCAGTTTGTTTGTTAATGGAGCAGTAAGAAAGGTGAATGCTCAAGTGCTTGGGGGAGGATTGAAACCAATAGATGAGTGATCGTAAGCGGGAGGACTCTGGAGAAGTTGTGTTGGTTAATGAGAGTTTGGAAGTGTGCGCGAGATAAGGAAGTTGCGAGTTAATGTGGGCAAGAGTATGCTCATGGAGATATGCGAGAAGGGAGGATGGTGCTGGATTGAATGTCATGTTGAATGAAAAGATTCTGGAGGAAGTAGATATCAATTCAAGTAATGGGTTCTGTTGCTGCTTCTGCTGCTGCAAATGGTGGAGTGGAAGCAGATGTACAGCTGTGTGTGACTGAAGGATGTAAAGTGTTAGAGATAGTGAAGGGAATGGCAAATGATGAAGGGTTAGGGATGAATGCAAAGAGTTCTGTATGAGTGATTGTACCAACTATGATATATGGATCACAGTTGTGGGGAATTGAATGTGTTCAAGATGTCTGAGGAGTATGGTTGGTGTATCTCAATTGAATTAGGTTATGAATGAAGTGAGGGTTATAACAGGTTTGAGAAATAAATTAGCAGCTAGAATGGTTATGAATGTGTTGAGGTGGTTTGGCCATGTAGAGGATGGAAACTGGTTGTCTGCTGAAGAAGTTGATAAATGCCATTGTTAATTGGAGAGGTGTAAGAGGAAGGCCAAGGTTTACTTGGATGGATGCAGCACAGAAAGCCCTAGGCAACATCATGATAGATGCGAAAGGCAAAAGAGCGTGCTAGAAATAGGAATGAGTGGCAAGTGATTGTGATGCAGTTCCAATAGACCCTGCTGTTATTTTGTCACCTTCGACTGACACCCTAACAATACCAACTAAACTAGACCGTTCCTTGTCAGCTACCTCCAAAAAAGGGGAGGAAGTACCATGGTAGATAGATAGATTTTGCACAATCAAATTGTGAAAATTTTTACACATACCAAAGTCATTGCTCTAATACATTATTGTTATGTCTGCATATTTAAATTATATCATGCGCGCCGTAGGTATTGCAACTGTGTCTACTAACCAAACATTCTTTGCCGAGGCAGAAAACAAATGAATGTAATTGCAGAATTTGGAAATAATTGACAAGACAAATTAATGGTAATGGTCATTTTATAAAATTTTTATTTCTCATTACTTTAATCTTTATTCTACGAAACACTTTTATTGGTTGAAATTAGTAAATTAACTGAAGTGGACATACATATATTGTAAGG
The DNA here is from genome assembly GCF_036898095.1 of Palaemon carinicauda. NCBI lineage: Eukaryota > Metazoa > Arthropoda > Malacostraca > Decapoda > Palaemonidae > Palaemon > Palaemon carinicauda. The sequence goes on from NC_090759.1 coordinate 17,876,112, forward strand.
GAAGTGAGTCCCATAGTTCATTAAGGGGACAATAAATAACATGATTCTTGCTTGACTTTATTTTTTTTTTTTTTCCTTTTTTACTAGTGGTTACTTTGCAATTCATTAGCATTTCTCAAGAAGCAACATTTATGTTTAACAATATATACGGAAAATCAGGCATCAGAAAATCATATATAGGAATGCAACATATGTTGATTTTTCTAAATTAAATCCTCAGTACTAACATGAAAACCTAGTTAAATTACCTTCGACTCAAATATCGAACCCCCACAACTTTTAATTGCCCCATAAATTGATAGTTTAATATCAGTTGAGTAACCAACTTCGCAAGTTCTTAAGGTTGACGAGACGCAAATAAAATTTTTTCATACTAAAAATACTTTATTTTCTCAAGTTCAAATTAATTATAATTTAGAACTATAAAGAAAATGGTTGTAATTATAACTGTTATATGTCAATATTTAAGTAAGTACGCAAATAATTTTTATCTACAACTTTCTATTGCTAAAATAACAAAAAATAAAAATCGAAACAAACAATTAGATGAAGGCACCTATTGGATGAGGTACAATTTTTCAAGGAGTCCTTGATTTTGCACATGTGCATACAGACTTTAATGAGATGCGTTTTTGTTGATGGGTTATCAATTTAAATTGAGGCTTCTGGTATTTGAAAAAAAGAAGATTATTAAAGTTTAATCTTCAAAACTCAAAATCTGATGCTATAGAAATTCATTATAAAAATAACTTAATTTCCATGTCTCTGGAAGAAACTCCTTACAGTTTTAATTCAAATTGATCTTGACTACTACCTATTTAGTTTTAACTGATTCTATTCAGTCAATTCTAGTATAACATACTTGGGTATAGTTTTACAGTTAATAAACTCTCATATAGTAAACAAATTTTGTAAGACTGGCAGAGTCAAAACTCATTTTAGTAATTTCACTATACCCCAAACAGCAAATTATAAAAATGGGAACAATTCTAACCTTCCAAGACAGTCAAATAATACCTGGGTTTGTCTAAAGAAAATTAACCGAGTAACTTTTTAATGGCCTGTTTAAGTACGACTTCTAAGTATTGTCCACCTTATTCCTAAACAAAAGTGCCGCTATTTCGTGCGGACTCTTAATCTTATATGATACTATAAAGACTGCTCAAATTTCTGAACCAAATGATATTTAATATGGATATGCCTAACCAACTTGTCTTTAAACATGATTATATGCTATATTAGCATTCCAGTAACATAGTTAACTATTATGGCATAGAATTCCCAGTCCACATACACATGCAATTCAATAAGAAGAAAAAAAATACACATGTACAGTATGACTATGCGAGGATGGGTAACCCTTGTTACTTGTACAAAATAATACACGATATGGCACCACTATAACAATGCTTCAAAAGGACTGGCTGCTTTGTGATGGTAAAGGAAGGTCTGAGTCCTTAAACCCTCAATAATAATTATGAAATTTGCTAAACGATTTTATATTTCAAATACAAAGATGAAAAATAAATCACATTTCTGTGGAATTATAAAACATGACATTATGGCTTGAAAATTACATGGTAAAGGAAGGGATTTTTTATGGCTATCTTGTGCATAATAAGATTGAAGAGATCCCAAGATTTGAACATTGTATACAGTGACAACATATTGCATTTTTAAATAAGTTTATTTTACATGTCCTACTACATTAAATTAATGTATTTAGTCAGAACATCAGAACTCCACTGAACAGCAAGCACAGAACTCCTTAAATAAACAGAGTACCATAAATAAATCCTGGTCATGTTTCAACTTTAATATTTGCCCCCTTTTTTAAAAACTTTAAGCTACTATTAATGAGACATTACTAGGATAACCTCATCTTTTTCGATGCCTTGCAATCATTTTCACAATCTCCATTTTCTGCTGATACAGGAGCTAAATTGCGGAATACTCGACTTCGCGAGTAGTGTCCAAAAAGTGTTGGCAGAAGTGCAACACCATAACCTGTAGCTCGTTCTCCCTGAAACATGAACATTGATTAACATTTTGCCCAGTAAATGTTATGAAGAATGTAAAGAGTACTGTACTGTATATTTCCTATAATGGCCCTTGCTATTTTCTTCTTTTTTTTTTTTTTTTTTTTTACTACATAAGGAGCATGTTAACACCATAAGACCTCCATATGATGTAAAGGAAATATATTCTGTAAACTATGTTGGCCTAAAATTTTCTTAAATAAGTATTTACATTATAAGAATTAAATTGTCTTGAAAAAAATTTTTCTTTATGAAACAAACAAAAATTTCTCAAAGATATATAATTCTATGAGTAAAAAATATAAATAATCCTAAATTAATACAAACCATTTTCCCTTATAGGAGTATGATTTCAGCAAAACTGCAATGGCTATTAAAATTTAACTATTTAGTTATAACCACCAGCAGGCAGCAGGGAAGTAGTTAGCCAGTAAGACACTTGATGTTGACTTCAGCTACAAGCAGTACATACAGCCTCTCAAAATGACAAATTCGTAGATAATTTGTATATTTCCTAACTACAAACCTTAGCTATTTAATAGGGGTATTACTTTCGGCGTAGCTGAAATGACGAGCCATTAATTTTTAACGAGGGTTTACTACCCACACCGCTAGTTAGCGGGGGTAGGGGAGGGTAGCTTGCTACTCGCCCCCTTTCACACAACTGTGCTTGAGCTCACTTTGCTTGGAGGTAGGACTTCAAGGGGGATAAGGTTGGCGGGCAAGTTTGGTTAAATAGCTAAGGTTTGTATACTGTAGTTAGGAAACCTCGCAAATTTTTAAGTAATTTGTATTTTTCCTAACATACTTACCTAGAACTACCTTCTTAAGAGTTACTGGTAACTATACCTAACCGACCAGCTTTTTGTATAGTTTACCCTCTTTCTGTTTTCTACGGGGTCAACCTCAGGCAGTGTGATACGTGCCCTGAGGCGACCCGGGGTTGGGCAGCGTGCTAGCTCAGGTCGAATCGTCAGTAATTTTCGTTGGAACAGGTACTACTCGATCCTGCAGGTTCTCGGGGAAGGATGGGTGGGCCATAACCCGAAGGTAGTTCTAGGTAAGTATGTTAGGAAAAATATAAATTACTTAAAAATTTGTGATTTGTTCCAACACGGTTACTTACCTAGAACTACCTTCTTAGGAGACTTACACTTTAGGAGGTGGGAGTGTCCTGCAGGGATCAGAAGTAGACGGAGAGGCACGCGAGAGAGGGAACCTCTAAGTAGGTCTTGGTTCCACGACCACTAGAAAACTGCACGGAAAGTAGGGGAAACTGTCCCAAAAACTCACTTAGTGTCTAATGGTTTACCTTTTCAAAACCAACTCCGATACATGTCCTTTTGAAGGGCGTTCCTTTAAGTGACTAAGGTCTTTTCAACATCTTCCTGGCCCGGACAGTCAGGGGAAGGAAGGAAAGGGGGGTAAGGTTAAGGAAGGAACTAGTGTCTCTTGGCATTAACACCCCCGGTTACCCTGGGGCTATGACCTTAGATCTCTTGAAGGGCCGAAATGATTGGGCCAATGGAAAACCTGTCCAAGGATTTTCTCGAGCAAACTTTGAGATAGTGTTCCGTGAAGGTGAACTGTCTAGACCAGGTCCCAGCCTTCCGGATCTTTCCCACAGCCATGTTTTTCTCCAAGGCCAGGGAGGTGCTCAGACCTCTAATATCATGTGGCCTTGGTTTTCCTGGGAGAGGAGTCCCAGAAGCCTCGTAGGCCCTCTTTATCACCTGTCGCAGCCAGAAAGAGATAGAGTTCTTCGAGACCGGTTTCTTCACCCGGCCTGTTGAGATGAATAAATTTTTGATCTGAGGGCAGAATTTTGCAGTCCCCTCCAGGTATTTTCTTAATGTTATCACGGGACTTAAGAGTAGATTCTTCGGGTTGTCGGAGCGAGGGATGGCTGGCACCGAAAAACCATCAAACCGAGGATCCCAAAACGCCGGGTTCTGCGTCTTCGCCACAAAGCTAGGGACGAACCTAAAGGTAACTTCTCTCCACCCTTTGGAGTGTGAGACCTCGTAAGAGAGGCCGTGTAACTCGCTAACTCTTTTCGCCGAGGCCAGGGCTAAAAGAAATGCTGTTTTAAGGGTGAGTTCCGTCTAGTACGTCCCTGAGAGGTTCGAAGGGTGGCTCTGACAGAACCTTGAGAACTCTGGCTAGGTCCCACTGCGGAACCCGTACCTCCTGGGGGGGACATGCTTGTTCAAAACTGCGCAGAGCATAGAGATGTGCCTTGAGGCTCCCAAGTCAATGCCCCTAAGAAGGAAGACTTGACCCAGGGCTGCTCGAACTCCTTTGATGGCTGGAATGGACGAACCCACGTCGTCTCTCAGGTACACCAGAAAGTCTGCAATGTCCTAGATCGACGCCCCTAAGGGCCTGATGTTCTTGGACGCACACCACTTCACGAAGACTGCCCACTTAGCCTGGTAGACTACTGCCGAGGAATGCCGTAGATAACCCGACATCCTTGCCGCGGTTCTCGATGAGTATCCTTCTTTCTTCAGGAGCTTCTCGATTACCTCCACGCGTGAAGGCGGAGGGATCGAGGGTTTTCGTGCCACCTGTGAAAGTGAGGTTGACGCAGGAGGTCTGGCCTGTTCGGAAGCGGCCAAGGAGGACGAAGAGCTATTTCTTTTAGGTCTGCGAACCAGTCTCTCTCCGGCCACCAGGGCGCTACTAAAGTCATCGACAGGTTGGACGACACTCTCACTCTGTTCAACACTTGCCTGATCAAACTGAAGGGAGGGAAGGCGTACACATCGAGGTCATCCCAGGGATGTTGGAAGGCGTCCTCGAACGCTGCTGACGGGTTTAGGATCGGAGAACAGAACATGGGGAGTTGGGCGTTCAGACGTGTGGCGAATAAGTCTATCACTGGGGAGCCCCACATTAGGATGACTCCCGAGCTACCTCCGGGTGTAGGGTCCACTCTGAACCTATCACTTGACCCGCCCTGCTGAGGCCGTCGGCCATCACATTCCTCTTTCCTGGGATGAACCTTGCCGTCAGTTCTATCCCTTCTTCTGTCACCCACTCAAACAGTTCCGTGGCTAGGGCGCATAAGACCCTTGACTTCATGCCTCCCTGTTTCTTTACATACGCCACTACTGTGGCGTTGTCGCACATTAACGCCAGTGTTTCCTCGCAGGAAGTGTACGAACTGTCGACACGCCCTCAGAACCGCTATCATCTCCAGGATGTTTATATGGAGAGACACCTCCTCGCTGGACCACTGCCCTTTTGTAGATTCCCCTAGCAGATGTGCTCCCAAACCCTCCTTCGATGCGTCCGTGAACAACAGCATCTCCGGGGGATCGGGGGCGAAGGGCTTTCCCTTCTCTGTGTTCGACCTGATGTTCCACCAAAGAAGGGTCTCTCTCGTCTTCGGGAGGACTGGGACTATTTTGTGGGGCTCCTTGCCTTGGGTCCACGACTCCTTCAGATTCCACTGTACCGGGCGGAGCCTGAGTCTCCCTTGCGGTACTAATTTTTCCAGCGAAACCAAATGACCCAGTAACTTCTGCCAGTCCTTGGCCCTCCTGGGTTGTCCCGTCAGGAAGGGTTGAAGGATATGTTCCAGGTTGGCTAACCTCTCCCCTGAGGGGAAGGCTCTTACTAACTGGGTTATAATACCCTGCAGAGGTCGAGCAACATAACGCCTTGCTCCTTCAGTTGTTCCCTTGAGGCAGAAAGAAGCAACCAGTCGTCCAGGTACCTGAGGAGTCGTATGCCTTTCTTGTGTGCGGGGCCGTCGAAAGGCCGAAGCACGGGGTTTTGAACAGCAGGACACTGGACTCCCACTTGATTCAGAGGAACTTCCTGCCGGAGGGGTGCACGGGGATTTGAAAATAGGCATCCTTGAGGTCGAGAGACATGAGGAAATCCCCCTCCCTCAAGGCTGCTAGCACTGTCTTGGGGACGTCCATTTTGAAGTCCGTCTTTGAGACGAACTTGTTGAGGGCTGAGAGATCTATGACCGGCCTCCACCCTCCTGTCGATTTCTCCACAAGTAAGAGCCTGCTGAAGAAACCCGGCCCGGGGTTCTCCACTGTCTCTAAAGCTCCCTTGGCGACCATGGACGCTACTTCCTCTTGTAGTGCTGACCTCTTCAAGGGGTCCTTTGGAACCAGCCACTCGGCCCGATGGGCTGGGATGAGAGGGGGAGGCTCTTCTAGGAAAGGGAGTCTGTAGCCCTCTTTCAGGACCGTCACCGTCCAGGGATCCGCACCGAGATCCAGCCCTGCATGCCAAAAATGTCTGAGGCATCCCCCTACTAGGGGCTCCTGAAGGAGTAGGGGGCCTCTCTTCCTACCTCCTTCTGGAGGAGCGGCCAGAGCGACCTCTCCTAGAGTTACTGTAGGAGGGTCTGAAGGCTGACTGAGGGGCTGCGTTGGTCCTACGGGTGGGCTGCTGAGAGGTTTGAAGCCAAGGAGCTGACGGTGGGTCTCTTCGAGGCAGCAAAGGGGCGGACTGGGAGGAGTGAGGGACGTCCGCTGAGGCTCTTCTAAACATGGGCTTCCTCATAGGGGGGGGGGGGGGGGGCCCTAAGGTCCGTGTCTCTCACCCTCCTCACTTTCTCCATCGTATCCTCCACCAATATGATGGGGGAAATGTCGTTTCCCCACACGGAGGAATTCCTCAGTCTCCTAGCTTCTCTGTCCGGTAACTTCCGCACCAACTTGCTAAGGACAGTATCCCTCTTTCTAAGTACCCAGTTCGTAGCCATAGACAGGGACTGGGACGACAAAAACTTAAAGGCCTTGCCTCCCGAACTAACTAGCTCCTTCAGCGTGGCCTGATTGTCTGGAAGGGAGAGGTCGTGGGACGCCTGAAACCCCACCAAGTCGCAAGACCACCAATCCAACCAGGAGGACACGTAGACAAGGTCCTGTGCCATGTCCTCCATCCTAGAGGCTTCTGACGGGGAAAAGCACACGGGGGCAGTGGTGGCCCCGTCTTCCGAGGCTCCCTGGTTCAGTGAGGTCACCGCTATTCTACCGCACGGGGTCCGCTGCGATGTCCTTCTGGGACGTAGAAACGTTTCTGCGATTTCAGCCCTGGAAGCAGCTTGGAGGAACTCTGGCTTCTGGGGGCCTCCGCCAGTCCTGCCAGGTAGCTATCTATTTTCTCCATCCCCAACTTCACGTCCGGAGCGAGAGGGAGAGACAATGAAGGCTTTTGTTGCACAGGGTTGACAATCATTATGGACAGTCCGGAGAGCACGGCCTTTGCTGCTGAGGGCTTAGGTTTGCCTAATGAACCTTACGGTAGGAGGAGATGTCGTCAGACGAGCACTCCCCTCCTTCCACCAGGTCGTCCGTCACCAGTTCCTCCGTACGGGGGTACTCCGTGACGGTGGGAAAGGCAACGCTGGACGAGTCTGCCTGTGGTATGGGCTGCCCCGTGGGGACGAAGGTATCCATCATGGGAGTACCTTGTTCCACGGGGGACTCCGTGGATGGAGGATTCATGCGGACCGACGGGCGCCCTTGGTGCCTTAGGAAGGCCTCCAAGGTGCCCGTGGTCGACGCTAAGCCTTCCTTCATAAGATACCCGTGGTATGGGCTGCCCCGTGGGGACGAAGGTATCCGTCATGGGAGTACCTTGTTCCACGGGGGACTCCGTGGATGGGGGATCCATGTGGACCGACGGGCGCCATTGGTGCTTTAGGAAGGCCTCCAAGGTGCCCGTGGTCGACGCTAAGCCTTCCTTCATAAGATACCCGTGGTATGGGCTGCCCCGTGGGGACGAAGGTATCCGTCATGGGAGTACCTTGTTCCACGGGGGACCCCGTGGATGGGGGGATCCATGCGAACCGACGGGCGCCCTTGGTGCTTTAGGAAGGCCTCCAAGGTGCCCGTGGTCGACGCTAAGCCTTCCTTCATAAGATACCCGTGGTATGGGCTGCCCCGTGGGGACGAAGGTTTCCGTCATGGGAGTACCTTGTTCCACGGGGGACCCCGTGGATGGGGGGATCCATGCGGACCGACGGGCGCCCTTGGTGCTTTAGGAAGGCCTCCAAGGTGCCCGTGGTCGACGCTAAGCCTTCCTTCATAAGACGTACGTCCTTCCTAAGGGAAGAAGAAGCGGAGGCCACCGTTGGGTTAGTCACTACACGGGGGGCCTGGTTCGACCCCTCTTGCCGGGCGACTGGTCCGAAGGAGGAGGTAGGAGGATGAGACACAGAAGGCGAGGCTCTAGGGAGCCACCCGGAAGCGGCCGCGGCTGTGGTAACCTTAAACAGCTCGTTCCGGGGCACTGTGATGTTCACCCACTCCTTGGACTTGCTCTTCTTGGCTTCCTTCTTAGAGGAAATGTCCAAGACTGCGGGGGGTAATCCTCGACGTTTCTCAGGTGTAGGAGGCTGCAGAAACACGGGGGGGGGGGTAGCGTAGACGAGGAGCGGTTGAAGTACCTGAAATACGCCATGATGCCGGGGAAGAATCTACATTTGGTTTCCCCCACATAGGATCTTCCGAGGAGACGGGACCTGCGGGCACCAAGACCTCGCCTCCTACCCACACTACTCTCAGGCCCCACACTAGACACTTCCCCCACAGGAATATCAGACTCTTGGGGAAGGGCAATGGGCATCTTCCCCGCAACGGACTTGCCTCGTCCCCTACTCTGGGTAGGGGAAGAAGGACGGGAGCTACGGTCTGCCGAGACGTCTAGGGAAACCACAGGCGACGAGACACTGGATTCCTTAGGCGACTTCTTAGCCGCCTTCTTCTTAGTCCCGAAGAGCACCCACTGGATCTCACTCCAGTTAGCACACTCCGGGCACGTAGAGGCAGGGGAACACACTTTCCCCCTACACGTGGAGCACAAGGAGTGGGGATCAATCTCAGGTTTAGAAAGGAAAGCCCCGCAAGACTTCCCAGCCACAGGCCCGGGGCAACGACGAGGATGATCCATAACGCAACGCTAATACACCCAGAGACACAAGGATGCAAAGGGAAAGTGAAAGGGAAACACGTGGGTAACACGCGGTAAGCACAAAGGATCGGGGGACACAAAGGGTCGCACAAGGTAAAAGAGAGCGGGGCGAGATGTTGATCACGCCGTGACCAGAAACTTACTGACGATTCGACCTGAGCTAGCACGCTGCCCGACCCCGGGTCGCCTCAGGGCACGTATCACACTGCCTGAGGTTGACCCCGTAGAAAACGGAGAGGGTAAACTATACAAAAAGCTGGTCAGTTAGGTAGAGTTACCAGTAACTCCTAAGAAGGTAGTTCTAGGTAAGTAACCGTGTTGGAACAAATACAAATTATCTACGAATTTGTCATTTGTTCCGTAACTGGAATACAAACCACGCTATTTAATAGGGGTGACTCACCCATTAGGAAGGGTGGACGTCCCAGCCAGTCTGGCTTTTGGCTTTGCCCGGGGACTCCTTATTTGAGGGTGTAAACACTCAAGAAATAAGGAGTCCCTGAACCTCGGTAAAACCTTGCTACGCAAGGTCTGCGGCCTACGCAAGCTGTGTGTGAAGGTATGAAGAAGCGTGACTCGTCCTAGAAATTTGTTCTGAAATTCTATAGATGGAAACTTGTAGACTAGGACTTTCCCACTACCACCTTGTCAGGGTATGGGGACGTAACAGTATTAATATTAATACTAGGAACACAAGGGAGCATGGTTTACCTGCAGTGGTTTGATGTCAGCTATGCAGAGAACCCAGGATGCTGCTTTCCCCAAGAGAGGGATGATGAAGAAAAGAATAAGGGCCAGTCAAACCTTTTCATACATGCAGACTAAAACCGGGTAACAATGCCCTCAACCTTCTGCTACTTGTCCAATAAGGAGCTTGAGGTTTTAAACCAGCTGTTGTGCAGCCATCACAGGCCCGATAGAGAACGTATCGAGTCTCCTAGATGTTCTGGGAAGAAGGACGGGAGCTACGGTCTGCCGAGACGTCTGGGGAAACCACAGGCGACGAGACACTGGATTCCTTAGGCGACTTCTTAGCCGCCTTCTTCTTAGTCCCGAAGAGCACCCACTGGATCTCACTCCAGTTAGCACACTCCGGGCACGTAGAGGCAGGGGAACACACTTTCCCCCTACACGTGGAGCACAAGGAGTGGGGATCAATCTCAGGTTTAGAAAGGAAAGCCCCGCAAGACTTCCCAGCCACAGGCCCGGGGCAACGACGAGGATGATCCATAACGCAACGCTAATACACCCAGAGACACAAGGATGCAAAGGGAAAGTGAAAGGGAAACACGTGGGTAACACGCGGTAAGCACAAAGGATCGGGGGACACAAAGGGTCGCACAAGGTAAAAGAGAGCGGGGCGAGATGTTGATCACGCCGTGACCAGAAACTTACTGACGATTCGACCTGAGCTAGCACGCTGCCCGACCCCGGGTCGCCTCAGGGCACGTATCACACTGCCTGAGGTTGACCCCGTAGAAAACGGAGAGGGTAAACTATACAAAAAGCTGGTCAGTTAGGTAGAGTTACCAGTAACTCCTAAGAAGGTAGTTCTAGGTAAGTAACCGTGTTGGAACAAATACAAATTATCTACGAATTTGTCATTTGTTCCGTAACTGGAATACAAACCACGCTATTTAATAGGGGTGACTCACCCATTAGGAAGGGTGGACGTCCCAGCCAGTCTGGCTTTTGGCTTTGCCCGGGGACTCCTTATTTGAGGGTGTAAACACTCAAGAAATAAGGAGTCCCTGAACCTCGGTAAAACCTTGCTACGCAAGGTCTGCGGCCTACGCAAGCTGTGTGTGAAGGTATGAAGAAGCGTGACTCGTCCTAGAAATTTGTTCTGAAATTCTATAGATGGAAACTTGTAGACTAGGACTTTCCCACTACCACCTTGTCAGGGTATGGGGACGTAACAGTATTAATATTAATACTAGGAACACAAGGGAGCATGGTTTACCTGCAGTGGTTTGATGTCAGCTATGCAGAGAACCCAGGATGCTGCTTTCCCCAAGAGAGGGATGATGAAGAAAAGAATAAGGGCCAGTCAAACCTTTTCATACATGCAGACTAAAACCGGGTAACAATGCCCTCAACCTTCTGCTACTTGTCCAATAAGGAGCTTGAGGTTTTAAACCAGCTGTTGTGCAGCCATCACAGGCCCGATAGAGAACGTATCGAGTCTCCTGTGGGTCACGTCTTGCAGGTAGTGGAATGTGAACGTTGTTTGCCGTTTACACACCCCAGCTTGAAGAACTTGCATCACTGAAAAGTTTCTTTTGAAGGCCAGGGACGTAGCTATGCCCGACATCATGTGCTCTGGGGCGACATGACAGAGGAGGGTCTGGATTCAGTGCCAGGTCAATGACCCTGCGAATCCATGCAGAAATGGTGTTCTTGGCGACCCTCGTCTTAGTCCTTCCCGTGCTGGCACACGAGGACTGGCTGCGGCTGTTCTTTTGAGCTACAGCCTCAAGCTCCTTACTGGGCATAGTAAGAGATGGTCTAGGTCATCTGTTACAGTACGGAGACCTGAAATCCGGAAGGAGTCGAATTAAGGATCCGTTACTCCTGGATTCTGAATCTAAGCAATAAACTCAAAGACAAAGCTGAACGTTACCTTCCCCCATCCCCTTGAATGGGTGATGTCATACGAGAGACCATGAAGTTCGCTAACTCACTTCGCCGAGGCCAAAGCTAGCAGGAACACCGTCTTCCAGGTTAGGTGGCGATCTGATGCCTGGAGTAATGGTTCATAGGGAGGTCTCTTAAAGAGACCTGAGATCTCGAACCACGTTCCATGGGGGAGGTCTCACTTCCGACTGAGGGCAGGTAAGTTCATAACTCCGTATGAGTAGAGAAAGGAAGGTCTAATGATGAGGAAATGTCCATTCCTTTCAGCCTGAAGGCGAGGCTTAAGGCTGAGCGATAGCCTTTCACTGCCGAGACTAATAGGCGCATTTCTTCACGCAAATACACGAGGAACTACGATACTGTACTGTTGGGATAGTGGCATCGAGTGAAGAGATACCCCTTCCACGACACCAACCACAGAAGACTTTCCACTTTGCCTGGTAGACTGCTGCTAAAGAGTTTTGCAGGTGTCCAGACATCCTGATCGCAACTTGTTGCGAAAATCCTCTATAAGAGAGATGCTGGATAGTCTCCAGGCGTGAAGCTGTAATGAACCTACGGCTTTGCGGAAGATGTTGGTATGTGGTTGTTTGAGTAGATTGTGTCGTGGAGGGAGTTCTCTTGGTGGCTCCGTTGGGAGTTCTCTTGGTGGCTCCATTAGGAGTTGCAGAAGGTCCGGGAACCATTCTGCTTGATGCCATAGCGGAGCTATGAGGGTCATTGAAAGATTGACCAATGTTCTGGTCTTGTTGAGTACCCTCCTCATCAGACAGAACGGGGGGAAAGCCGTAAACGTTGATGTTGTCCCACTGTTGTTGGAAAGTATCTTGCCAGAGAGCTTTGGGGTCTGGGACTGGGGAACAGTACAGCGAGAGCCTTATGTTCAGGGCCGTTACGAAGAGCTCCACAGTCGGAGAACCCCACTAACTCAGGACTTTGTTGGCTACTAGATGATCCAAAGACCACCATGTACCCACTATCTGAGATGGTCTGCTCAGGTTGTCGGCAAGCAAATTCCTTTTGCCCGGAATGAAGCGTGCCGATAGTGGTATCTAGTGGATTTAGGCCCATCTCAGTATCTCTACTGCTAGATGGGATAGTTGCTGTGAAAAATTACCTCTTTGTTTGTTGATGTAGGCCACTACTGTGGTGTTGTCGCTCATCAACACCACAGTGTGACTTGCCAGATACTGTTGGAACTGTTGAAGGGCTAGAAAGACGGCCTTCATCTCTAGGAGATTTATGTGGAGGTACCTTTCTGACTCTGACCAGAGGCCTGAGGTTGTGTGGTGCAGTTAAATAGCTAAGGTTTGTATAGTTAGGAAAAATACAAATTATCTACGAATTTGTCATTTGTTCCGTAACTGGAATACAAACCACGCTATTTAATAGAGGTGACTCACTCATCAGGAAGGGTGGATGTCCCAGCCAGTCTGGCTTTTGGCTTTGCCCGGGGACTCCTTATTTGAGTGTGTAAGCACTCAAAAAATAAGGAGTCCCTGAACCTCGGTAAAACCTTGCTACGCAAGGTCTGCGGCCTACGCAAGCTGTGTGTGAAGGTATGATGAAGCGTGACTCGTCCTAGAAAGTTGTTCTGAAGTTCTTTAGATGGAAACTTGTAGACTAGGACTTTCACACTACCACCTCGTCAGGGTATGGGGACGTAACAGTATTAATATTAATACTAGGAATACAAGGAAGCATGGTTTACCTGCAGTGGTTTGATGTCAGCTATGCAGAGAACCCAGGATGCTGCTTTCCCCAAGAGAGGGATGATGAAGAAAAGAATAAGGGCCAGTCAAACCTTTCCATTCATGCAGACTAAAACCGGGTAACAATGCCCTCAACCTTCTGATACTTGTCCAATAAGGAGCTTGAGGTTTTAAACCAGCTGTTGTGCAGCCATCACAGGACCGATAGAGAACGTATCGAGTCGCCTGTGGGTCACATCTTGCAGGTAGTGGAATGTGAACGTTGTTTGCCGTTTACACACCCCAGCTTGAAGAACCTGCGTCACTGAAAAGTAGCTATGCCCGACATCATGTGCTCTGGGGCGACATGACGGAGGAGGGTCTGGATTCAGTGCCAGGTCAATGACCCTGCGAATCCATGCAGAGATGGTGTTCTTGGCGACCCTCCTCTTAGTCCTTCCCGTACTGACAAATAGTGCTGGCACACGAGGACTGGCTGCGGCTGTTCTTTTGAGGTACAGTCTCAAGCTCCTTACTGGGCATAGTAAGAGATGGTCTAGGTTATCTGTTACAGTACGGAGACCAGAAATCCGGAAGGAGTCGAATTGAGGATCCATTACTCCTGGATTCTGAATCTTAGCAATAAACTCAAAGACAAAGCTGAACGTTACCTTCCCCCATCCCCTTGAATGGGTGATGTCATACGAGAGACCATGAAGTTCGCTGACTCACTTGGCCGAGGCTAAAGCTAGCAGGAACACCGTCTTCCAGGTTAGGTGGCGATCAGATGCCTGGCGTAATGGTTCATAGGGAGGTCTCTTAAAGAGACCTGAGATCTCGAACCACGTTCCATGGGGGAGGTCTCACTTCCGACTGAGGGCAAGTAAGTTTATAACTCCGTATGAGTAGAGAAGGGAAGGTCTAACGATGAGGAAATGTCCATTCCTTTCAGCCTGAAGGCGAGGCTTAAGGCTGAGCGATAGCCTTTCACTGCCGAAACTAATAGGCGCATTTCTTCACGCAAATACATGAGGAACTACAATACTGTTGGGATAGTGGCATCGAGTGGAGAGATACCCCTTCCACGACACCAACCACAGAAGACTTTCCACTTTGCCTGGTAGACTGCTGCTAAAGAGTTTTGCAGGTGTCCAGACATCCTGATCGCAACTTGTTGCGAAAATCCTCTCTAAGAAAGATGCTGGTTAGTCTCCAGGCGTGAAGCCGTAGTGAACCTATGGCTTTGCGGAAGATGTTGGTATGTGGTTGTTTGAGTAGATTGTGTCGTGGAGGGAGTTCTCTTGGTGGCTCCGTTGGGAGTTCTCTTGGTGGCTCCGTTGGGAGTTCTCTTGGTGGCTCCATTAGGAGTTGCAGAAGGTCCGGGAACCATTCTGCTTGATGCCATAGCGGAGCTATGAGGGTCATTGAAAGATTGACCAATGTTCTGGTCTTGTTGAGTACCCTCCTCATCAGACAGAACGGGGGGAAAGGCGTAAACGTTGATGTTGTCCCACCGTTGTTGGAAAGTATCTTGCCAGAGAGCTTTGGGGTCTAGGACTGGGGAACAGTACAGCGAGAGCCTTATGTTCAGGGCCGTTACGAAGAGCTCCACAGTCGGAGAACCCCACAAACTCAGGACTTTGTTGGCTACTAGATGATCCAAAGACCACTAGGTACCCACTATCTGAGATGGTCTGCTCAGGTTGTCGGCGAGCACATTCCTTTTGCCCGGAATGAAGCGTGCCGATAGTGGTATAGAGTGGATTTCGGCTCATCTCAGTATCTCTACTGCTAGACGGGATAGTTGCTGCGAAAAAGTACCTCTTTATTTGTTGATGTAGGCCACTACTGTGGTGTTGTCGCTCATCAACACCACAGAGTGACTTGCCAGGTACTGTTGGAACTGTTGAAGGGCTAGAAAGACGGCCTTCATCTCTAGGAGATTTTTGTGGAGGTACCTTTCTGACTCTGACCAGAGGCCTGAGGTCGTTTGTTTGACAAACTTGTTCAGGGCTGAGAGGTCGATGACTGGTCTCGAGCCTCCAGACGCCTCCTTTACAAGAAAGTCGAGACTGAAGAAGCCTGGGGAACTGTCGAGGACCTCTTAGAGAGCGCTTTTCTTCAACAGGGTCTGGACTTCTGCCCGAAGGGCTTGCCCCCTTGCCGATCCCATGGGAAGGGAGTTCAATGACACTGGATTCGTCGTCAGGGGAGGTAGAGATGTTATGATCACGGAGATTGTCTAGGAATCGGCCCCGAGTTACTTCCACCTGTTTGAGCAACTTTGTAGGCATCCCCCACTGGTGGAAATGCAGGGGGACTGCCTATCCTAGCGTTTGCGGCCTCGGCTGCTCCCTCTAGGATTCTTGCCTCCCTGGAGGACTTTTTGCCTTTCCTTTCTTTGACACCAAGGTCTTCGCTGCTGTTGTCGTCGTAGTGGTCTTGACTGGACAGGACTGCTGTGGTGTTGGAGGCTTATAGGGCTTGGCTGTTAAAGCCCTATGAAGGAGGGAGTCTTGATGAGACTTCCTCCACCTCTCAGCTGCATGTAACACATCCTTAGGCTCAGACAGGAGGGATCCCTCTAGGGAGGAGTGTCTGAGTTTATTGATCTCGGCACTAGGGACCTTCTGATGGAATCTCTCAGCTACTGCATCCCGACATTTCAGGATGGTATTTACCCACAAGTTCGAGATTTGGTGGGCCAGAAACTCGATCGTGCGAGTACCTGTGTGCAAGAATGTTTCCATAGCCTTCCTGGTACGTTCCTTGGAAAAGTCCTCGGAACATATCAGGATACCTAAGTTCCCCAACCAAATATCGACGTGGCTTGCATAGCACACTTAGCAACTTTCTCCTGGTTGAGGATCTCGGCTGCCAAGAATAAGACCTGCCGGTTGGAGTGTCTCTCAAGAGGGACTCCCCTGGTTAGCTCTTCCAGCGAGTGGTGAAGAGGAAGAGCTAAACAAGGCTCCTCTAGGATCTCGAAGTACCTCCTCTGCTGTACGCGAGGAGCTTGTTGGTGGCACTGGAACGGTTGGAGGAGGACATCTCGGAGAGCAGTTGTGAGATCTTGTCTCTGGTACTTTTAACCCCCTGAGACCAGGGCAGGGCTGCACTGGTCTTAGAGGGTTTTTGAGTACCAAAGACACGGTCTAAGACCGTGTCTTTGCCCTCTCGAGGAGGGATCTCTGGGTCAGAAAACCCATTGAGAGCCCTCAGAGTCAGAACTTACCAAACCCCATGTTCTGACTCTTGCTGGTCTCCTCCTGCTGTAGGACTTGCAGCGAAGTCTCCTTCTATCCCTGAAGGCTCTTCTTAGGGAGAGTCGCGGACATTCTCTGAGTGGCTAGTTGGCTCCATCCTAGTCCTAGTAAAGGACTTCGGCAATGTTTTGGGAGTCTTTAGATACCTTCCTGGGAAGGATATAAGACTTCAACATTGACGAGGGTGGCATGTTCCTTCCAATCCCCGACTGAGTAGACCCCTCGGCGAGAAGAGAGGTTTCCTCCATTGGTGTGATAGGGGTTAAGTCTCTCCTCGCATGATTCCCTTTAGGGACGGGAAATCTTCGTCCGAAAGGGAAGGAGAGGCAGTCTGAGGACTAGAAGGAACCTGCTTCGAAGGTTTGCGGGGAGTTAGTTTCGCCCTTGGGGAAGTGACCGCGTCTGGAACTCCTCTTTTTCTCTTTAAAGGGGGTAGAAGAAGCCATGGTTCTGTGTCCCAATTCAGAGAAGACAGGCTTGAAAGCCTGAGTTACGGCTCTGAACCAGGGCTGTTGGCTGACAGACGAGCTATTCCTCCCATACCCCCCCTAACTAGCGGTGTGGGTAGTAAACCCTCGTTAAAAATTAATGGCTCGTCATTTCAGCTACGCCGAAAGTAATACTCCTATTAAATAGCGTGGTTTGTATTCCAGTTACGGAACAATTTTGGCTTTGGTTTCTTTCTATATTAAATGTTTAAGTGTGCAGACATGCAGTTATGTCTAGGGAAACCTGTATGAATTAAATAAAATTACAATCATAAGCAGTTGTTTCCAGATAAAGCTGTAAATGTGTGATAGGTTTATGCGCAAACCATCCATTTAAGTCGGATTTTCCTTCGGTTTTTTCTGTGTGAGGGGGGCAGGAGTGTTTGCAGTCATCCCCCTGCAATGTGTGGCTGTATGATGACAACCTGTACCTACGAAAGTTGGTCTTCTTCAGGCATCACTAGTAACATGTCATTGCGTGAAGATTTTAGTAGCTACCAGCACTTCAGAGGCTGCCAATGTGGTGTCCTCCTGACCCCTGCTTCACGTGTAGAAGAAGGACATGGCACCTACTCATGTTGTTTCTGCTGCTTTTGAATGGGCTCCTCTAGCCTTTTCCCAGTCAAATGCTGTCGTTAGTTTTAAAGATCTCAAATCTGAAGAAGGCTGGCAAGAAAAAGCATGTGCTCTACTTCATCTTTGTTAGATTCTTCAGACATGGCTCATAGATGAAGTCCAAGAATAATTATCTACAGGAGTTGTATAAAACTGACCACTCTCTTCGCCTTTGCATTTAAGAGAGACTGCAATACATACAACTAACTCAGACAGAGAAGGTGTCTCGTACAGGAGCTTATGCTCTTGCTATTTGTGCTTGGCCTTGTACCAAACAAGCATGTGCACTGTCAGCCAGAATAAATGGGGGGGGGGGGAAATAATATTGAAACCAACAGTTGTATCCTCACTTTTATGAGCAACAAGACATTCACTTGCATGAACAGCAATAATACTCAGTTTCCTTGTTATTGTTCTTCTCTTTATCCCCATGTTTCCAAGATACTACCTTCTTCAGTAGGGCACAAGATCACCTATCATCTGTTCTTTCCCTGTGCAGCTACTCCAGGCGGCAAGAATTTCTCATGGTCACATGGGACTGCAATAAAGAACAGCTGGGCATCCAGGAATGTCATTGGTGCCCTTAAGAGCACCAAGATAACTTATACCATCCTCACAACTATGAATCAGAGAATCTACTTCGTCACTCTCTGGGGATATGAGTACGCAGTTCTATTACTGTATCCTTCATCAGGATTTTTTTTTATCCAAAGAGCTTGTATTTGGAAGAAAGAGCCACGTAAGAAAAAAAAAAATTCTTAATCTTTAAAATTCACTCGTGGCACAGTTCCATTTCAGTCTGTATCCTGCTTGCTCTTTGAGGAAGGATTGTTATCCGAGGTGTTTGTTGAGAGGACCTTCCTTGAAAGGGAGTAAGAGTCCGGGCAGTTTTGACACCCCAATGATGCCCAACTTCTTTGTCAACATTCTTGACAAAAATGACCAAGAAGCAAAGGCAAAGAGGAAGACTAGCCATGACTTAATCATCCTTTGTGCAGTTACCCTAAGGGTACAGTCATGATCTTTGCCTCCAGCTGCTTCTCCCTGACTGGCTAATGCATGAGGTACAGTAGAGCCAAGATGGGAAGGAGAGGATGCCTTAGGGCCCCTGCACACAGGCCAATTTCTAGTGGATAGTGGCTGCCACAAAAAAGTGGAGTGGGAAGCTTTGAATACCCCACCATTAAAATTTGGTTTGTATGTGGGCATCTATAGAAAACACAAGTCACCGTCCACTGAAAAGTGGCCCACGTGCAGGGGCCCTTAATTTCCAGTATCCTCCTCCAGTTGCTGCAAATGTTGCGATACCTGTCACACCATTTAACAAGGTGACATCAACCTGGAATAGAGTAGTGGATTGTAAAAGTCATTTTGGGATGAATACCCCATTACCCTAAAGATTTTCTACCTTCCCTCACTAGCACTCCGATATTGTTCCATTGCTCCCTCTGAAATCACTAGTAGTTCTGAATTTGGTGGCAGAAGGGAGATCAAGGAAAAAGAATGAAATAAAATTATTTGGAGCGGGTTCTCTAGAAATAATTCGAGATGGTTCTTCAGAGTTCTATGGTGGGCTCTTCCCTGGTGGATTAGTCAACCATGGGCTGGAGACTGCTCATCAATCTCTCACTATTTGAAATTTATTCATCTAACTCTGGAGACTGAAAGTACCATATGGTTTGCTATTAGAGAGGACGAACATGTTTTTTGGTAGACCTGAAGGATATTTATTTTCAATTCCAAATGTCTATCCTTGAGTCATATGGAAGTGCCTCCACTTCATACTCACGAGAGTACTGTACCATTTCTAAGTCCTGGGCTTTAGAGTATCCACCTCTCCCCACCTTTTCACTTTGATCTCAGCTTTGTGCCACTTAAATGGAATCGGTCTGTTAAACCATCTTCACAACTGCCAGTTGCTTTGGGTTCAGTCATGATCTGGAGATCTATGTGAAAAAAGTACCGACACAGCAGCAACTATAGTCTTCTCTTCAGAAGATATCAGCAAAATTGGAGAGGAAATGCACTCATTCTTACATCAGCAGGCTTCAAAAGGTAGCACAACCTTTCTCGTAAAAGTGAGAGCTTCTGACTTGGATGTGGCAATGTCCTCTGTCACATATTTCCTTTAAGAAACTCATTTCACACAGGCATCTTCACCAGCAATTGCTTAAATAGTGTTTAAAACGTCGCTGGTCGATTGAGAGCGAGGTTCCAAGCAATTTGTTCCAGTGGAGTTCTACTGTGCACCCCACCCCCCAAAAAAGCTTCTGTTCTCGGATGCATCTAAGGAAGGGTGGGTCGCATACCTGAGGGCTAAGTAACTAATAGGGTATGATCCTCAGGAAGTTCTTGCATATCAACCTGTTGCAAATGCTATCAGTTCACTACATCAATGTTATGATGATGAGTGACAACACTACTGTTGTACCCAACATCAACAAGCAAGGAAGGACTGTCCCTGTCTTGTACAGCCCTTGTGAGTTGACTGGGTGCACATCTGGGAAATGCACAAGGCAAGATTCATTCCATATTTGTAATAGCAGAAATGCTCAGTTGCCAGGGGCAAGATGTAGCTTTGAAGAGGTCCCTTTATCCTAACGTGGCCACACAGGACAATCCTAGTGTTCTGTTTCATATTTCTGACCCATGGGATTGGTTTAAGGACATCTATGCTTTTCCCATATTTAACTCAATTTACTTACTAGTCAACCAAATATTCATCACAATAGGCCTCCAGATGACTCTGGTGGCTCTCAGATGACCACTAGAAAAGGTCCTGCTTTTTTAGCCCTTTTAGTTCAGCTCCTAAGACAACTACTCATTGGAAAACTGTTCTCCGTCATCTGCCTCGTCATAGGTGCCTTCAGTCCGTGATGTTATTTACACTGGACTGATGGAGACTTTACAGCAACTCCTCCGAGTGCAAGGCTTTTCAGAGGGACTGCTCAGATATTTGGGTACCTAATACAGTCCTCTACAGATTTGACATCATTTGAGTATTTTTCTGATCATATCTCTGGTGCAGGTTATGGACCTCCTCATTCCAGTCTCCTCTAAGAGAAGTGCATCTTAAACTGCACAGGCTTGTGCAGACTTCTGAGAAACATACACCTCTGTTCCTTGTGGGATTTGTGTTTGCTCATGATGAGCTTCAAGCAGTTGTACTCACCTTGGAACCTCAGCCCTTGCAATGGGTATGACATGTTCTAAAGTCTTTAGCCGTATCCAATACGAAGCTTTGAGATAAGCTTTGGAAAAAGATCTGACTATTATTATACTATCTAAGCTAAAACTTTAGTTAGGAAAGCAGGATGCTCTATAAGCCCAGGGCTCCAATAGGGAAAAATAGGCCTGTGAGAAAAGGAAATAAATAAACTACAAGGAATGAACAATTAAAATAAAATATTTTAACAACAGTAACCATTAAAATACAACTATCATATTTAATCTATAAAAAGCAAAAAAAAAATAGAGGAAGAGAAATAAGATGGAACAGTGTGCCCGAGTGTACCCTCAAGCAAGGGGACTCTATCCCAACCCAGCGGAAAACCATGGTACAGAGACTTTGGCTAACCTTCACCCAGAGAGTTGGCAAGCTTTTGGCTTCAATCTGAAAGAGGTCCTCTTTAGTTTGATCCTGAGTTTGTGGCAGAGACCCATCTGTTCACAATACGAGGTTAGTGTCTTTCTACATCTCCCTCTTAGGAGGCTTCTATGTTCTGCACAGGCTCTACTGTGTTATTTTAGATGTCTCTCCACTTCAGTCCTGAGCTCTAAAACATTTTACTTAGCACTGACAGAAAATGATATTCAAGAACAATATTTCTTTCAAGTTTCATGAGATTATACCGTAGTTGTGACTATACTTCAACCCCTGAGAGGGTTGTATGTCCAACTTGGGTAAGGGCTAACAAAATTAGGGCTATCATGTCCTACTTTACATTTGAGAAGCTCTTAGTGGCTCAAGAATCTAGACAAGTATGCTAATGCCCGACAAACAAACTTTACCTCTCACATGTGAGATATACCCTGGGTCCTCTGGTGTTTAGTCAACAGGTTATGTAGACAGCCTAGCTCTCACGCGAGACAAGGTGCGACTTGTAATAGATTGCGGTTTCGGCATCTAGGCTTCTAACCTTCTTTCTTACTTCTCTTTTAGGGGTGCAGCAGTTATGAGCTGGACTGGATAGCAGATGCAGGCAAGTTTTATAATGGAGTAACCTTTACAGCAGATCTGTTAAAAAGTTCCCCATTCTCTCAGATGAGTGGGAGGAGGGATAGAATTATTCAAACCCATTTCTTATAGTTATGTATACATTTGAACATATCCCATATGATGATATGGGTTCTCCTGTAAGCGAGTTATATATATTTTTGGTACGTGCCTAACTTATGTACAGATCATTTGGAGGGTTTACGTCTGTAAATTACACTCCCTGCCTCAAATTCCAGGCTAGGTCATAAGTGTCTTGCTCACTGATTGGTAGGTGGGGCATTTCAACACCTACTAGTAGCTATAACTACCCCATTTTATTTTAACTGCATTTCCAGTTTAGCTGAAGGCATACTCCTATTAAAGGATTTAAGTTTGTATAGTTAAGAAAAATTAATTCTTTTAAAATTTAAGATTTTGTCTTGAAAAAAAGTTCAAAGCACAATGTGAGGTATGATGAAATTGATTTCATCATCATCCTCTCCGCAAGAATTTCTACTTTAGGTTAGGAAATAGCTAAAAAGCTATTTACTCATTCATCTAAAACTATTCAGTTTACATAATTATATGTATATAGTTTTAATTATAGAGTATATCTTTTCTTTCATACATTTCATAAATTTATTATTTGACAAAATATAAAGACTATCTCATTGGATAAATGGCTCCATTCACATTTTACAGCTGAATTTATCTTACTGTGGGTCATCATTAACCCGCAAGTTATTAGTCAAAATCTTCTTATATTCTCAACATAAACAATACTGTATACTTACACAATGGACTGGATAGGCCATGTCAACATGAATCCAGTTACCCGGAAAATCAAACCCTAGATGAGAGGCAATAAAAAGTCCAGCACAGCTAGAAGTTGCATTGGAACGATCCTGAAAGAACAACAATATCTAGAGAATGGCAATGTTTCACAACCTCATGATCATAAGACCATTGAAAGACTTTCGAGGCAGTCTCAGTAAATTTAAGGACTTATTATATTCTGCTTCTTGTTCACTTTATAAGCATGCTTTATTTCAAACTAAGTTTCAATGTTATTCTTTCCTTCACCAAATAATTCTAAAACACATGGAAATAATGTAATCTACTCTACATTCCCTCAGGGCGCAGCTTCTAAAATGCTATTTCCATTTATTATTGATAACTGAAAAATTTTATTTAAAAAGATACTTGTCAATGAAAATATGACAAAAATCAAATGTTCAATAAATATATTTCAATACTTTTCAAAAATTTCTTTGCTATATGCACTCAGAGCATGAGCTTTTTGGGTGGAAAAAAAATAGCCCTCATGGAATCGCCTAATAGCATCATATAAATGTTTTTTTACTCTAAAACATATTCATACATGAATATAAATATGTTACAAGTGGAGAGGGGGTGGAATCAAATTGAATCAATGTAAGTTTTGGATTAGTTTTTCAAAAGAATCAATAAATTCAAAAATTTTCACTAAATAAATTTTGCTGATCACCATATTTACTAGAATGGAGTAAATGTTGCTGTGCTGTAACATTATTAAAAGAGGAGTGGGGTGTGTGTTGACATAAGAAAAACTTATTCATGGGGAGGTGGTGCTGTGTTGTCCCAAGGACTTTCTGATTAAAAGATAAAACAGGGGATCCAATTCAACTTGAAATACTTTAGAAATATCATCTTCCATCCCAGGCCATCTTTCAACGTGCAAAGCAAGGACTCAGTGTCTATAAGGGAGAGCTACGGGTTGGGGAAAAAAGTAAAAAAAAATATTAATGAAAGAAATGCTATGGCATTACAGTAAGGTTTTAGCTGGGGGAAAGAAGCCAAGAGATAAAATAAAAATCATTGAATCTATCTGATTACTAACTGCAACAGAATTCTTCATATCTGCAACAGCAGATGCAAATTCTGCAAAGTGAAGTTCTGGTGAGTATGGAAGAGGATGGACTAGATCACCTGAGATTTGACCTGCACTTATAATGGCTTCTTCCCAATCTTGGCTATTTGTTAAAACTGCCCCGTGGTACTTTCCTGGAAAAAATTTAATGTTACATTTGGTAAATGATATATCTGCAGATTTTCTGCTATTAATTATTACATTATTATTTGCACGAATACATTACACATTATACAATTTTCAATTAAAAGGGAAATGTTCTCAGACTAAAAGAATGAGAAATATTTATGCAATAAAACCCAAAAATTTGTATTGCTTGGATTCCCTTCAGGTTAAGGCTATTACCTATTCTATTTAATTTCTGGTGCTCCAAAGGAATGACTAAACTGTTAGCATATTAAAGTTTGGAAAATTAAGTATTTTCAGCATTAGTTAACATCAGGAATTATTAAGTAACATTCTATTAAAGTTGATAGTATATAAGTAATGATAAAAACAAACAAAAGAAGCTAAATAGGTTGAGGCCTATCAAAACTTGACTGATTGTGTGTGCAGTAGAACGATGCTGGCATGTCACAGTCGTCACCATCCCTATTATAAAGAACTAGCCATCTACTCTGAATTGACCCCTGAACTAAAAGCAAGTTTCACTAGAAATAGAACTTAAGACTTTCAGTGACGAAAAGTGAGGCAGTTGGACTTCTCATAATGGCAATTTAAATTGCAGTATTATCCCTGTTCAGTAATTGCTAAAAAATCCAAAAGGCAACTTAAAAATCACATCAAAACTTATAAACAATCTGGAAGAAGAGGTTTACTGTACATCAAACTAATGAGACAGGCAAACTGGTATAATTAAAGGGCTTGGACACTGCTTCTTACCAATAACTGCTAGTGTCTCTCATTAGTAGGGGCATGTGTCTATGGAAAGGAACAAGAATTTTCTTTTAAGTTTAGGGGTAAATGTTGATAAATCAAGCTTTTAGAGAAGCAATATGAACATCATGGGAGGCTCATAGAAATAGTAGATTATTTCAATACCTACCTGCGATTCATGTGCTATTCATTTAAAGAAAGAAGTGCTTGACTAAAATAAAATGAAAGATAAAACTTTTCCCAAGTAAAAGGAACAAAATAGTAAACAGTGTCCTACATAACCCAATTCCTTCCACATTATGAACGTATACAGAAAAACAGTTTACACCTTAAGTAGGGAGGCAAGTGGGAACTTGCACAAATCCCACTAAATATTGAATTAATTTAGTTAAAATATTTTTATTTTGATAAAATTACCTGAGAATCATGTTTCCCTTTTCAAGCCTTTCAGATCTCATTTCTGGAAGACATGTAGTGAAAACCATTAAAGTGGATAGAGTGAAAACATTAGAATGGGTAGATATCACATAAATATCACTATATTATCAGGATATAATTCCAAAATCCTATTCACAAGTTTACAAAAAGGAGTTTCCTAAATTTATTCCTTTGATTGTAAGAATACCTGATTATACTGTAAATGTGACATTATTGAGCTGTACATTTACCTTTAAACTCCTTGTTATGGAAATTCATGGGTGGGAATCACATTTTTAACAGGTGCAATAGTAAACTTTGGCTATAAGACAAGAGCCCTAAACATCCTCCCTTTGTCAAAAGTAACAAGATATACTAATTCTTTTCTTGGAATGTAAACAACAAGACTTCCAGAACTCATGTGATGATATTTAAATCTTCTTTGGGAACTTTGCTATGACCTGAGAACTTGGCATTAGAAGGAAACTGTTTGAATGCAGAGTTTGGTGCAATAATCTTAAGAAAATCAACTTCCTTGTTGTTTTTTAATTTATTTTTCTAAAATTTCCAAACTCTTCCTCTGAAGAGAAGAGAAACTTTCCAATATTAAACGAATCAACTTATGCTCTAAATATGGGGAGTTTAAGACCCTTTCCAAAAAACTAAATGCGGAATAAGCTCATAAATATTTGAAACCACAATAATAGGATGTTTAGAATTTTCAAGTTCCGTTAAACATACTTGAAGATATTCCTATTTTTTTTAATATTCCAAACCCAGCACTACTAATAAAGCATGAAAATTAAGAGGTAAAAAATAAATATAAGCATGACTTTGAATGAAGAGAGTAAAGTATACCAAACCTAGTACTACTAATAAAGCATGAAAATTAAATGGAAAAAAGATAGCCATGACTTTGAATGAAGAGAGTAAAGTATGAATATAAAAGCTGGGAGGTTAGAGAGGATTATGTGCTTGTTTTTGTTTGTGATTCAGTTAATGATAGTGAACATCTTTCAAGAGAGAGAAGTTCCAATATCTTATGAGAAATGGTCATGGAGGGAGATTCTCCTTCCAGGCAGTCACCACCACCTCCTCTTATCTTCCTTATGCCAGCAACAACCTCCTCCTCCTCTCATCTCCCTCATGCCAGCAACAATCTCCTACTCCTCCTCTTGTCTCCCTTATGCCAATAACAATTCTCTTCAAAGTTAATTTGTCAATATATCTTTTTTGATAGAAAATTATTAAGATCTATAATTTGTTCACTACACTCCAAAAGTCTTCAAAAAGAATATGTGGAATATATCGATTGAATTTCCTTTAATTCTTATGAGAAGAATTGTTATAGGATATGAGCTCTTTAGGTTACAAGCTCGCTTTTGGAATGAATTGAAACTCTTAAACTGAGGTAAAACTATACCACAAATGTGGAGATGTGTAATTTACAATGAAATTGCCCTTTGGATTTAAGAACAAACATGAACAGATTCCTACGAGTCAAATACCAATTCAAGAGAAGGTCAAGTCTCTTTTTTTTTTGAGAACCTACATAACCAGGCTCAGAATCTAATATTACTACTACAGTACTATACAATTTCATAAAATTGCAGTTTGTAAGTCTGCTACAAATTTACACTGACTGCCAATGATGGTAATTTATTAAATACAATGCTAATATCAATACTCTGAAATCCCTCTGGTAAAATTAAAAATATTTTAAACTCACCAGTGGCTGTTCCCTGAGCACCAGTTAGAGTTGCCAAGTCTAGAATTGTAGTGCAATGCAGATCTTTAGCTGCATATGCTACACCATCACTTAGGACTAACCGACCCTCTGCATCTGTATTGTTTATTTCTACAGTTCTGAAAAATCAATGTATACTGTACACTGTTTACCTCTAATATAGGGACAAAAAAGGCAGTATAAACCAGGTTCACGGCAAGATTAGGAGAGAGGGCACCTTATGATGTCCTTAATCAACTAATAGAGAGTTATGTTGGGAATACAAATGCCAAAATACTGGAGAGATTTAAATAGATATTTCATTTGAAACTAAACTTGAGCCAAAGATCTTTTAAAATTATTCAGTTTTCCTCAATAAATATATTCAGAGATGCCTTTCCAAATGTTTCATTGTGCTAAGCTTTCTTTGTTTCCAGTATCAATGATTGAAATACAAAAGATGAACTGCATTTTAGTTACATGAATATCTATGACATAACATATTAAGTAATATGTTATTTAAAACCAATTTTCTATAGATGAGTATAAAAATATTAAAGACGGCACCTCCAGATAACTGTACAAATATCATTTTAACAACAAGCTACATTGAATATAAATAATTTTGACCCAAAAGTTATATAAATGTGATTAAATAAGTATATTTAGACTTTCCTGTTACAAATTAGTTCTAATCAGCAAGAACTCAATATATGACTGGGTGTTAGGTGGTAGGAACAGAATCCCCTAATAACTTCAATAAAACTGAAGGTTTGTCCTGTGCCTGTATAAAAATGTAGTCATTGGTGTTTTACATATGTAACAAAGTCAAAACTGAAACATAGTTGCATGAAAAAAAACTACACTACCAGTGTCAAGCATTAAATTTTCATATCAAGTCAACCATCAAGTAATTATATATGAAAAAATTATACTGATGTCTATGAAGCTATTTTGACATTACAGAATCGTACACAAAAATGTAGGATCATCCAAGATAAATGATTAGGTATAACCCCCAAATTAACCTGGCTTTGTTTTCCTGAGATAGGCAATTTGTGCAGAATCTCTAAATGATATGATTCCATGATTTATAGGAGATTAAGGTTACTCTGTACAAATAATTTAATTTTCAATACAGAAATATGTCTTTCAACCATTTTTCAGATATTAACTTTTATAGTGTCCATAAATTCGAGTCTTAGTTTTAATGCCCTATTATAAAAATATTAATGACTTTTCAGTGAAAAGAATTGTTCTAAATTATTTAGAAAACTCACAAGTTTTGCCTCATATGCAATTTGTTTGGTTTGGGGTGTGTTTTGACGGGAATCAGAGAAAACTTGTCTGCAGTCTGTCCCTTTAAATGACAGATGCAACGGATAAACTTGTAATTAATCAGTGCATTAACCCTTTTACCCCCAAAGGACGTACTGGTACGTTTCACAAAAGCCATCCCTTTACCCCCATGGATGTACCGGTACGTCCTTGCAAAAAAATGCTAAAATTTTTTTTTTTTTTCATATTTTTGATATTTTTTTGAGAAAATTCAGGCATTTTCCAAGAGAATGAGACCAACCTGACCTCTCTATGATAAAAATTAAGGCTGTTAGAGCAATTTGAAAAAAATATACTACAAAATGTGCTGGGAAAAAAATAACCCCCTGGGGGTTAAGGGTTGGAAATTTCCAAAAAGCCTGGGGGTAAAAGGGTTAAAAAATTTAAACGGGTATGCATTTTGATTTACCTTAATTAACATATCCTAAAAAATCTCATATGCATTTTGATTTACCGTAATTAACATATCCTAAAAAATCTTATAAATTTTTAGAAAAGGATACTAGACTAAATGGGTATGAATATGTTATATTAATATAAAAACATTAAAACCAAGACACTAATTTACGGACACCCAATATAAAATGATTTATCCTCTAAATTATTTTGAACATGAGACAACGTAGCTTTTTTTCTGCAAGACAAAGTGGTTTGACTATATGTAATATAATCCCAAAATATAAAATAAGAACCAGAACTTGGCAGCAATCTAAATGATAGCTGACCTTTAAAAAGCTAATACAATACAGTAATTAACTTTTCATTCAAGTTTATGTATGGAATACATGTAAATATAACACAAGAATTGAAGGATGATACAATTAGTCACCCATTTCTTCAAGCAATATGACAACCAGTACTCCAGTACAATCTTCATAAGCTATCAGCCATGAGTTAAGGGGAACCAATTGAACCAATTATTATGCCACCTCTTTTTCCAAAGTCAACTTAATTTGAAATGGAAGTAATATCTACTGCAAATACTAGAATGAGTCTTTAGTTAATTGTTTGAGATTCTGGGATCTAGCCTTGCATATACAGCAACAACCAGTACCTATGTTATTTGTACGAAGGTAAGTATGAATGGGCTGATTAATAGTACATGGATTTATCATGAAACAATTTTCAATTATCAAACAAACAAATGGACTGGACTTGAGTAAATACAATTATATGCCATACACATTAGTAATAGTAAAACTGGTATAAAACCGATAATTAATCCTGGCTTGTTTATACCAAAAATATATCGACTAAAATCCGAGGTTAGGTCAGCCACATATCAATTTGTTGAACTCTAATATTGAATTATTGGCTATGAGATGTATGATGCAACTGAAACAAACAACAATTGAACAAATCAATATTTTAGTACCTTCCTGAATAAAGCGTATGAATATCGTCTGGCTTTGTTGCAGTGGGTCCTACTGCATTCTCTGCTAGACAAAAAATGGCATGGAGGTTCTGGGTAAAACCTGCCTGAACAGCCAAATAAAATGCTCCTAGTATTGCAGCAGCACCACCACAATCTCGTTTCATACCAGGCATACTAGTCTGTAGAAAACAGAAAAATAAACACCTTACCAAGTTACGAATTACACAATAACTCCAGATTTAAATTTTTTTATGGTGTATGTATCTTTTCTTATAATAATTCATACAAAACGATTATAGTGGACATGATCTTCCTAAGTAATTGAACTTTACATGTTCAAACTTGGTAAAAAAAAAAAGCTTTTGTCCTAAGTAGAATGACAATTTCATTTCAGAATTTATCTGTTGTTATTATCATTATCTCCTGTATTATAATCCTGTGAGACATCAAAGAGGTGGAGCTGGGGGGAGAGTGACTGCTCCCCGCACTCTAGTTTTGGGGTCTTTGAATGTGCGTGGATGCAGTACGATAGAGAGTAAGAGATGTGAGATTGGAAGTATGTTTAGGAATAGAAAGATGGATATCTTGGCTTTGTGTGAGACAAAGATAAAAGGGAAAGGTGAAGTGATGTTTGGTGAAATGTCTGGTAGAGTGTCTGGGATTGAAAGGGGAAGAGCAAGAGAAGGTGTGGCTTTATTGCTGAGTGAATGGATGACAGGTAAAGTAGCGGAATGGAAGGAGATATCATCTAGGTTAATGTGGGTAAGGGTTAGGTTGGGTAGGGAATGTTGGGCTTATGTCAGTGCGTATGGGCCAGGTTGTGAGAAAAGTGAAGAGCGGAATGAGTTCTGGAATGAATTAACTAGGTGTGTAGAAGGACTGGGTAGAAGGAATTATGTAGTTGTCATGGGTGACTTAAATGCTAGAGTGGGCACTGGAGAGGTAGAAGGTGACATTGGGAAGTATGGCATACCAGGTGAAAATGAGAGTGGTGAGAGACTGGTAGATATGAGTGTTGAGCAAGATATGGTGATAAGTTCTATTTTTTTTCAAAAATCAAGATAAAAACAAGTATACATGGGTAAGAGTGTCAAATGGAAGAGTGGTAGAAAGGGCGTTAGTGGATTATGTGTTGATAACTAAAAGAATGTTTGGAAGATTGAAAGGCGTGCACGTGTTTAGGGGTATGGCTAATGGTATGTCTGATCATTTTTTTGGGGAAGGAAAATTAGTTGTAGCAAAAGTGTGGGGGAATAGAGTAGGTGGGTGTAAAAGGGAACTAGTAAAGTTTAAAGGTTGAAGAGCTAATAAAACCGGGGGTAAAAAGTATTTATCAAGAAAGGTTGAAAATGGCATATGACACAGTGAAAGTAAGAGAACCAGGTAATTTAGAAAAGGAGTGGAAGTTGGTAAAAAAAAATTTTTGTTGGGATTGCAAGTGATGTGTGTAGCAAGAAGTTTGTTGGAGGCAGCATGAGGAAGGGCAGTGAATGGTGGAAAGGAGTGAAGGTAAAAGTGGAAGAGAAAAAGAGGGCTTTTGAAGAATGGCTGCAGAGTAATAGTGTAGAGACGTATGAAAGATAGAGAGAGAAAAATGTGGAAGTAAAACGCAAGGTAAGTGAGGCAAAAAGAGCAGCTGACCTGAGGTGGGGTCAGGGATTGGGTCAGTCATATGAAGAGAATAACAAGAAGTTTTGGAAAGAAGTGAAGAAAGTAAGGAAGGCTGGTTCAAGAATTGAAGAGAGAGTGAGAAATGGAAATGGAAGGTAGTTAAAAGGAGAGGAGGCAAGGAAAAGGTGGGCGGAATATTCTGAAAGTTAATTGAATGTTGAGGATAACAGGGAGGCAGATATAACTGCTGTAACAGGTGTTGAGGTGCCAGTGATGGGAGATGAGAATGAGAGAGAGATTACAAGAGAGGAAGTGAGGAGAACACTAGATGAAACGAGAGTAGGAAAGGCATCTGGTATGGATGGTGTGAGAGCTGAGATGTTGAATGAAGGGGGTGTGACTGTACTTGAATGGTTGGTGAGATTGTTTAATATGTGTTTTGTGTTGTCAATGGTACCAGTAGATTGGGTTTGTGCATGTATTGTACCACTATATAAGGGTAAGGGAGATGTGCCTGAGTGTTGTAATTCAAGGGGTATTAGTTTGTTGAGTGTAGTTGGAAAAGCGTATGGTAGAGTACCGATTAATAGGATTAAGGATAAAACAGAGAATGCAATCTTAGAAGTACAGGGTGGTTTTAGAAGAGGTAGGGGTTGAAAGAATCAGGTTTCTACAGTTAGGCAGATATGCGAGAAATATTTAGCAAAAGGTAAGGTGTATGTTGCGTTTATGGATCTGGAGAAAGCGTATGATAAGAGTTGATAGGGAAGCAAGGTGGAATGTGATGAGGTTATATGGAATTGGTGAAAGGTTGTTGCAAGCAGTGAAAAGTTTCTACAAAGGTAGTAAAGCATGTGTTAGGATAGGAAATAAAGTGAGCGATTGGTTTCCGGTGAGTGGGGCTGAGACAGGGATATGTGATGTTGCCGTGGTTGTTTAACTTGTATGTTGATGTAGTGGTGAGAGAGGTGAATGCTCGAGTGCTGGGATGAGGATTGAAACTGATAGACGAGAATGACCATGAATGGGAGGTAAATCAGTTGTTGTTTGCGGATGATACTGTACTGGTTGCGGACGCAGAAGAGAAACTTGGCCGATTAGTGACAGAATTTGGAAGGGTGTGTGAAAGAAGGAAGTTGAGAGTTAATGTGGGAAAGAGTAAGGTTTGAGATGTACGAGAAGGGAAGGTGGTGCGAGGTTGAATGTCATGTTGAATGGAGAGTTACTTGAGGAGGTGGATCAGTTTAAGTACTGTTGTTGCAGCAAATGGCGGAGTGGACGCAGATGTACGCCAGGGAGTGAATGAAGGATGCAAAGTTTTGGGGGCAGTTAAGAGAGTAGTGAACAATAGAGGGTTGGGCATGAATGTAGAGAGAGTTCTGTATGAGAAAGTGATTGTACCAACTGTGATATATGGATCGGAATTGTGGGGAATGAAAGTGACGGAGAGACAGAAATTGAATGAGTTTGAGATGAAGTGACTAAGGAGTACGGCTGGTGTATCTCGAGTAGATAGGATTAGGAACGAAGTAGTGAGGGTGAGAACGAGTGTAAGAAATGAGTTAGCAGCTAGAGTGGATATGAATGTGTTGAGGTGGTTTGGCCATGTTGAAAGAATGGAAAATAGCTGTCTGCTAAAGAAAGTGACGAATGCAATAGCTGATGGGAGAAGTACAAGAGGAAGGCTAAGGTTTGGGTAGATGGATGGAGTGAAAGAAGCTCTGGGTGATAGGAGGATAGATATGAGAGAGGCAAGAGAGCTTGCTCGAAATAGGAATGAATAGTGAGCGATTGTGACGCAGTTCCGGTAGGCCCTGCTGCTTCCTCCGGTGCTTTGGTTGACCACAGAGGTAGCAGCAGTAAAGGATTTAGCGTTATGAAGCTTCAACTGTGGTGGATAACGGGGAGGGCGCGCTGTGACACCCTAGCAGTACCAGCCGAACTCGGTTGAGTCCCTTGTCAGGCTGGGAGGAACGTAGAGAGGAGAGGTCCCCTTTTTTGTTTCATTTGTTTGATGTCAGCTACCCCTCCCCCCAAAAAAAAATTGGGGGAAATGCCTTGGTGTATGTGTGTATGTATGTATGTATGTATGTATGTATGTATGTATGTATGTATGTATGTATGTATGTATTTATTTATGTATGTATGTATTATTATTATTATTATTGCTTACTAAGCTACAACCCTAGTTGGAAAAAAAGGATGCTATAAGACCAGGGACTCCAACAAGGAAAATAGCCCAGTGAGGAAAGGAAACAAGGAAAATAAAATATTTTAAGAACAGTAACATTAAAATAAATATCTCCTATATAAACCATAAAAACTTTCACAAAACAAGAGAAAGAGAAATAAGATGGAATAGTATGCCCCAGTGTACCCTCAAGCAAAGCGAACTCTATCCCAAGACAGTGGAAGACCATGGTACAGAGTCTATTGTACTACCTAAGACTGGAGAACAATAGTTTGATTTTGAAGTGTCCTTCTCCTAAAAGAGCTGCTTACCATAGCTAAAGAGTCTCTTCTACCCTTACCTAGAGGAAAGTGGTCACTGAACAATGACAAAAGCCAGACAGTACTACATAAGACCCTTCTCTCTAGTTACGGTTCTTTCCCTTTGCCTACAGAGACACCGAATAGTCTGGCCTATTCTTTACAGATTCTCCTTTGTCCTCATACACCTGACAACACTGAGATTGCCAAATAATTCTTCTTCACCCAAGGGGTTAACTACTGCACTTTAATTGTTCAGTGGCTACTTTCCTCTTGGTAAGGGTAGAAGAGACTCTTAAGCTATGGTAAGCAACTCTTCTAGGAGAAGGACACTCCAAAATCAAACCATTGTTCTCTAGTCTTGGGTAGTGACATACCCTCTGTACCATGGTCTTCCACTGTCTTGGGTTAGAGTTCTCTTGCTTGAGGGTACACTCGGGCACACTGTCCTATCTAGTTTCTCTTCCTCTTGTTTTGTTAAGTTTTTATAGTTTATATAGGAAATATTTATTTTGATGTTACTTTTCTTAAAATATTTAATTTTTCCTTATTTCCTTTCCTCACTGGGCTATTTTCCCTGTTGGGGCCCCTGGGCTTATAGTGTCCTGCTTTTCCAAATAGGGTTGTAGATTAGCATTTAATAATAATAATAATAATAATAATAATAATAATAATAATAATAATAATAATAATAATAATAATAATAATTCCTAGGGTGAAAAATTGTTTGGTAATCTCTGTGTTGTCAGGTGTATGCAGACAGGAGAATATGTAAGTAATATGCCAGACTATTCGTTGTATGTGTGGACAAAGGGAAAATGTACCGTAACCAGAGAGAAGGATCCAATGTAGTACTGTCTGGCCAGTCAAAGGACTCCATAACTCTCTAGTGGTGGTATCTCAACTAGTGGTTGATGCCTTGGCCAATATACTTAGTCATATAATTTTAATATAACTGTTTAGTTTTTTTAGCTATTTTTTTCCAGATCAGATTTTTCCGCAGTGGGCTGCATCCATATTTAGGCCCTTGAGTTTATAGCATTCTGCTTTTTCTAGTCAGGTTAGGTTGCAAGAACACTGAGCAAGCACATTCAACTTTTACTACAATGATGTCTAGGTTTCACGGTTAATACAAATTTAGGTTAATATTAATGAATGTTTTGTTAGAAAACAATCTAAGACAAGAAAATGGAGGTTATCAATGGATACCAACATTATTAAATGAGGCATTAGTAGACATTGCCTAATATTTCTATGTATCAAATAAAAAAAAAAATAATAATGGGCTGCTGATACTTATACATATACCAAGGCAGTTCCCCCATTTCAGGGGGTAGCAGACATCAAACAAATGTAAAAAAGGGGACCTTTCCTCTCTACGTTCCTCCCAGCCTGACAAGGTACTCAACCAAGTTCAGCTGGTACTGCTATGGTGCCACAGCCCACCCTCCCCCGTTATCCACCCCAGATGAAGCTTTATAACGCTGAATCCAGTACTGCTGCTACCTCCGTGGTCATCCTAGGCGACCGGAGGAAGCAACAGGGCCTACTGGAACTGCGTCACAATCGCTCGCCATTTATTCCTTTTCTAGCACGGTCTCTTGCCTCTCTCAAATCTATCCTCCTATCACATAGAGCTTTCTTCACTCCATCTATTCACCCAAACCTTGGCCTTCCTCTTGTACTTCTCCTATCAACTCTTGCATTCATCATCTTCTTTAGCAGACAGCCATTTTCCATTCTCTCAACATGGCCAAACCACCTCACATTCATATCCACTCTAGCTGCTAACTCATTTTTTATACTTATACTAACACTAGTACTTATACATACATATACCAAGGCACTTCCCCCAATTTTGGGGGGTAGCCGACATCAACAAAGAAACAAAAACAAAAAGGGGACCTCTACTCTCTACGTTCCTCCCAGCCTAACAAGGGACTCAACCGAGTTCAGCTGGTACTGCTAGGGTGTCACAGCCCACCCTCCCACATTATCCACCGCAGATGAAGCTTCATAATGCTGAATCCCCTACTGCTGCTACCTCCGCGGTCATCTAAGGCATCGGAGGCAGCAGCAGGGCCTACCGGAACTGCGTCACAATCGCTCGCCATTCATTCCTATTTCTAGCACGCTCTCTTGCCTCTCTCACATCTATCCTCCTATCACCCAGAGCTTCCTTCACTCCATCCATCCACCCAAACCTTGGCCTTCCTCTCGTACTTCTCCCATCAACTTCTTTAGCAGACAGCCATTTTCCATTCTCTCAACATGGCCAAACCACCTCAACACATTCATAACCACTCTAGCTGCTAACTCATTTCTTACACCCGTTCTCACCCTCACCACTTCATTCCTAACCCTATTTACTCGAGATACACCAGCCATACTCCTTAGACACTTCATCTCAAACACGTTCAATTTCTGTCTCTCAATCACTTTCATTCCCCACAACTCCGATCCATACATCACAGTTGGTACAATCACTTTCTCATACAGAACTCTCTTTACATTCATGCCCAACCCTCTATTTTTTACTACTCCCTTAACTGCCCTCAACACTTTGCAACCTTCATTCACTCTCTGACGTACATCTACTTCCACTCCACTATTTGCTGCAATAACAGAGACCCCAAGTATTTAAACTGATCCACCTCCTCAAGTAACTCTCCATTCAACATGACATTCAACCTTGCACCGCCTTCCCTTCTCGTACATCTCATAACCTTACTCTTACCCACATTAACTCTCTACTTCCTTCTCTCACACTCTCTTCCAAATTCTGTCACTAATCGTCCAAGCTTCTCTTCTGTGTCTGCAACCAGTACAGTATCATCCGCAAACAAACTGATTTACCTCCCATTCATGGTCATTCTCGTCTACCAGTTTTAATCCTCGTCCAAGCACTCGAGCATTCACCTCTCTCACCACTCCATCAACATACAAGTTAAACAACCACGGTGACATCACACATCCCTGTCTCAGCCCCACTCTCACCGGAAACCAATCACTCACTTCATTTCCTATCCTAACACATGCTTTACTACCTTTGTAGAAACTTTTCACTGCTTGCAACAACCTTCCACCAACTCCATATAACCTCATCACATTCCACATTGCTTCCCTATCAACTCTATCATACAGAGTACTGTACTTATACTAAACCTTAATTTGTCAAATACAAAATAAATTTTGTCCTTGCTTGGAAAGGCATCTTACCTTTGTTTTAATACTGAGTCCACCAGTGTCATAGACAATCCCTTTGCCCACCCAGGCCACATTTTCTGTGCCTCCTGGTGGTGTATGAGATAAGACAACCAGGGCTGGGGGGTGTACTGCAGCTTTCCCAACACCATATATTCCACCGAATCCTTTAGTTGCTAACTCCTCTCCACGGATTATGGAAGGTTTAATCCCCAAAATCTGGCCTACTTTTTGAACCTCCTGTTGAAAGAATATGATTGTCAGATTTACAGGTACTGTAGCAGAGAATTTATTAAAGATAATAATACTACAACCTATGAATTATGAAAACAGGTATCAAAATATTTCAATTGTTGGAATTTTGTTTTACCCTATTTTGACACAAAGGGACAGTTAAGGGAGTAACAATTATCATTAAATATAACCTGTTGCCTGATAACAGTCAATTTAATCTTATGACACTACAGTACAGTACTGATAGATTTTACCCAAACTCGAGGTTGGAAATTTAATAGGTTTAATCTGAATAGTATAGAGAATAAATGAAATGTGGAAGATGGAAAGGTAGCAGTTAGAGAGACAATATAATAAATAGAAGTTAGTTGTACCTACAGAATGAGGTTCCTCCTTCATGCAAGCTACAAATTATTAAATAGTTTTACCAGTCCACCTAGTAACGACACCCAATTCTTACTGGGCTAGCCATGGCAAAGAAGCATCATCAAAAGAATGAACAGGGGAAAAAAAGTGCTGTTGAAAGAATAGGATGGAAAAGAAGTGCCATTGAAAGGCATCAGAGACAAATTACTATCAATATTCTTATTAGTTAGTTTAGCCATATGGATAAACTAAAGTTTTTGAAATTTTTCTTTAAGTAATTTCAACTTTTCCTAGTTGTACAAACTCAAGTCCTTTGAATTATGGAATGTCTTCAGCAGAGATAAATTGGACACTGAAATCATTATTGAGGGAGTTAACGACAAACATTTGATGACAAGTCTAATAAGAACAGTGCTCAGAAATGTAGCTTACCAGCATCAAAGTCAGATCCACAGTGTAACAGTAAGGAAGCTTGATCCCCAAACGAAGGGAAGGAAAGAGGTATAAGAGCCAGACACTACCTTCCCTTCAGAGTTGCATCGAACACGTTACCCTAGATAAGATGGTTCCTGTCTAGTGTGGGAGATGGGGTAGCTACACAACTACTAAAGGCACCAACAGGGGCAAAAATGAAAATGCTGAGGGCGGTAAAGAATGTTTGGCACTTCCAAACTCCTTCATCACCTGTCTAACTACAACATTCTTTGGAGTCTAAAGCAGGATAAATACCCATGACTTTATGAGCTACAATTAATAAATGGTACCTCGACCTCTTCAATAGACAAAGCACATGCTCATAATTGTCTCATAAAGCCAGAAAGAGACAGCTCTTCACTCTTCACACCTCTTTCTTGTTCCTGCCAGTTCAACGGAAGAATCTCTGACACTCAAGCCTGAAGTGTTTACACGTCTTCCAATAGCAATGTGGAGCCCTTGGGGGACACGAAAGCATCTCCTCTTGATTAATGCTTGATGCTTAATGAAGTGAGGGGATGGAGAATGTTTCGAGATGGGGTCATGTGTCAACGGGTTCTGGATTTAGTCACGAATTTGGACACAAAACTAAGAGACCTTTTCCACTCTACTAACTAAACAAGAGTCTGTGATAGTCGTCAATTCTCTTCACCAATACTACTGCAAGCAAAAAAAGGCAGTCTTGAGAGTTTGAACTCTGTCTGATGACCTTCTCAAAGGCAGATCCTGAGGTTCTGGGGTGGGCAAAACTGCTCAAAGCTCTTTACAAATATATACAACTCCCATGAGGAGGAGCAGTTTATGCTCTTCAGCCAGAAGACAAGGCTCAAGGCTGAGAAGTGGCCTTCCACAGACCACAGAGAGGTGCTACTTGCTAAAGATTGACAAATAAGTCTGCGATGAAGATAAAAATAAATAGCGACAGCATTCGGTTGTGGTCATCTCACGAGCAGCCAGGTTCATCAGAGACTTGGCATGATCATCACTGTTGATCAGCCTAAATGGGAGAATGGCGGAGTTTCGCCGAATGTATCTCGCCGACAGCTCTACAGCATAACACACCACCCAGATGTACATTTATTTTGTGCATGACCCAGCATGGGGATGTGTATCCACCTCCAGCCTGACGATCAGGGTAGTCAGACCAGTGACCAAGTACCCAGCCCAATGACAGGACACCTATTCTTGCGACTACAATCGGCCTCCTTGGACTACTTCCTGGAAGGGCAGGAATCAGGAGTGAATCTCCTACCTTTTACAAACTTTCTGCAATCAAAGAAAATCTCTGAGCAACCATACTACTGGGAATCACTGTCACAGGAAAAGTGGTAGGCACTCTCACCAGCATCTCATATTTCACTCCATGGACTACTTCCTGTTAGAATGGTCAGAATCAGAAGGATTAGAGCTGGTGATAGTGAATTCCCTTCTATTTCTCACCAACTTTTCCCTCAGGTCCTTTACATAAGCAAAGACAACCTCTGAGCGACCATCGGCAACAATGTTTCACCTAGGAGAGAACTACAGGGATTCCTCCAACAGGAACCACAACATAGGGAATCACTGTCATGGCTGAAGTGGAGGGGCAACAAGCCTGGGGTCACTGGTACACGGGGGAGTATGGGAGATAGGGGCCCTGAGGTAGCAGGAACAGGAGTCAATGGTACTGCGAGATGGGCACTGGGATGGCACCAACAGGTTTACCACCCTTAGAAAATTCTTACACCCTTTTGGCTTAGGCACTACCATGAAGGCAGAACCCTTCTTAGCTGCTTTCTTGCCCTAGGACACATAGCAATGATCACCACTGGGGTCACTGGCACTGGGGACATGGGGAGGGGAATAGCCCCACCTACCAGCTCCCTCAAAATTATAAGGGCCTACCTGCATGACCTATGGACATTCATCTATGGGGGTTGCAAGTTAGAGCTTTCAGTACAAGATGGACTG
This sequence comes from Palaemon carinicauda, assembly GCF_036898095.1. Taxonomy (NCBI): domain Eukaryota; kingdom Metazoa; phylum Arthropoda; class Malacostraca; order Decapoda; family Palaemonidae; genus Palaemon; species Palaemon carinicauda. The sequence goes on from NC_090759.1 coordinate 17,915,964, forward strand.
TAGTGATGATCACCTCACATTCCATCAACCCAGCAAAAACTCCCTGATGTAGATCCAAGTTCTGACCTCTACATACTCCTGACACATGCTCCCCAAGAAGAAGCTAGGGGCATATACACAAAAGTTTCAGAATACAGCAAACTCAATGAGGTGCGTAAAGTGATAAGTCACTGGCATTATCATGGCTGTCGCCAAGAATGATCCTGGAGGAGACTTAGCTTTTCTGCTCCTTAAAGAGTAAATCAGCCTTTACTGGGAGGCCACAATCAACTCTTGGGATATGGAGATGATCGAGAGCAATCATGCCACTAAGGTGTACAGTGAGTGGATTTATTGTCCGTTAGCCATAAACTGATGCAGTGTCCAAAATCAACCATTCAAACTAAAAAGAGTGAGAAATAGATCAAACAGCCTTGGATAGGACACAACAGTACTACTCGTTGCAGCCAAAGACAAAAGTAAACTTTTGATAAGAGTTAACCACCTGTTGTTAACTACCTTATCAAGAATTTCAACAGCAGTTCTAGCTCCACCGAGAGACATTCCCCCAATGCCAGGAGAAAACGGTGTGAGAATTAGAGAAAAATTACGGTAACTTGGAAATGAGAAATATATCTCTCAAGACAAAGAGCAAGAAAGGAGGAGGAATAACATGATACCTAAATTTTGGATGAAATCAATAGAAAAAGAGAGGTTTACAGATTAACGAGATTCATGGCTACAATAAACACTGCAACACACTGAGTCTGTCCTCCATTCACTCTAGTAAGACAGTTGAGCAATTTCCCACTAATTTTAAAACCCTATGTGTTGGTTCAAATTTGAATGTCATGTGATATTCATAAGAGGTAATCCAAAATAAATGGTATATTCGACAAATATTTACCTACCAGGATTTCAATTCATAAATTCAATTTTAGTTTGCAAAGTTCAGTACTGTGAGTCACAACTGCTCTGAACTACAAATACAGTTTACAGCTAACTTTAAGGGGACCGTCCGCCATGGTGTTTTGACATAACTTTCAGAAATCGAAAATTGTTTTATTATTTCTATGTATACAGAAACATATCGTACATGCTCTCCAGAAGTTTCAGCCAATTATTTTTACAAATAATGAAGATGTAGCGGTCTTTAAATGATGACGTCATCCTTACTGCGTCGTTTGCATGACTGAGTTTGACAGAATCATCTTGTGTTTATTTTTGCATATGTATAGGGATTTTTTCACTTATGTTTTGAAATCTCGTACGTCTGGCAGCAATGGAAGGCTACAAGTTTCCAAAGATGTATAGAAGTTATAATGCATGTGTTGTTTACTTTCACTTCGTATGTACATTGTGTTTTCACAACGTCCTTGGGAACTTTATAGGAAGGCCAATGCACCTAAGGTCATAGAAAGACAAAAATTAAGCAGAGAGCAAGAAAAAAGAATAAAAAAGAGAGGGAAACATGAATAAGAGTACAAAGCTGGAACATGCTAACTAAAACTCTGGCAACAATGCGAGGCCGCTGGCCACTCATGACACCCTTATGCCAAGTGTATTAGAAAAAGACCATTAAAAAGAGGAATAAAATTTCCACTAATTTTTTGTACCAGAATTTTTATTTTCCTTTTTATCTTTTTTTCATGAATATTTTACTTCAATATCAAGGAAATTAAGGAAAAAAAATCATTAAAAAAATAAAAAATCTGTCACAGAATTATTCGATTTATAAAGAAGTTTTGATGGTATGATTTTTCAAAACAATTGGTGTCACATTAGTGGAGAAAAATGTACCTAAATTCTTTTTTTAAATCATGATATTTGCTAATACTGTATATAAAAATTTTTTTGATCAAATTACTTTTAATTTTTATATGATGAAGGTTTTATATATGTCAGAAACATATACAGAAATTATGTATTTTGAATAAAAAAAAAAAAAATTCATGGCATGGCGGATGGTCCTCTTAAATGAAATCACCATACATGATAAACAAAAAAATTTTCAATACTCGTTGTGTCCGTGTATGTAGCTATGCATCAAATGCATCTATCCCTCTAAAAATATGTTGAGAAATATTGAAGCAAGTTTATGTACATTTCTGTGATTAAAAATAAACTTCCTTGACTAATGCAAGAATACCGCTACTAAAAATTATATGTAAAACAACTATATAAAAAAAAAAATTGCCAGAAAGCTAATAAATCCTTTATAAACTATACCTTGAATTCCTTAAGAATTACTACAGATTAGTAAAGAAAATATAATACAATTTCAGTTCCCCTGAAAATACTGACCTCAATAAAACCATCAGTATGCATTTCATTGGCAGGACTATCAACAATTTTGGCAGAAAGTCGAACAGCAAATACAGAGTCATTCAAAACCTGAAAAGGAAAAGCAGTACATATTTTACTATAACTAAACAGCAGGCTCATAATTCCAAGTATAAATTAATCAGTTCAAAGTACTATTGAAATAAGAAATAAATGTTTTTATCAACTAGATCATGATACTGTATCTCTACCATGAAACTGTATCTCTAACAAAATTGTATTAGGGGGTATCACAAAAGTGTGCCCTGTGTGATACACTACTAAAAGTATAAAATGCTATGTAACTACCTTTTTGATCTAGAGACACTGCTTTCTGTTATCTACTTTTCATTTGTTCTCTTTATTATCTCTCTACTTAGCTTTCAAACTTATTTCCAATTTTCTATTCAGCACCAAATACTTTGCATGAGCCCAGCATAGATATGGAACTTTAATTGGTTTCAAAGTAATTTAATACCAAAAGTAAAATCAATTAATGAAATACAATCAAATTTCTTGGTGAAGTACGTAAAAGTCACTGATGAAAATATTCAAAATATAGTCCAAGATTATAGCAGCACTTACTCTAATATCTTCCTCAGATAGTGGTGAATCACCAGTGCCAACAAATAGCACCTCAACTGTTACATTATGGTCAGATGAAGACCCGGCGGCTGTTTTGCGAGAAAAGAGTGGGTAGGCCCTTGCTACACCACATACACTAGCAAATACATCAGAACGTTCACAAACTAGCTGAAAGGATTCATAGAATTATGTTAAATCTGTATAATTTATTATTGTGAAAATAGACTAGAAAAACAAAGCAAAATTATACACTGCAAGGAAAAAGGAGGATGAGCAGTAAATTTCAGAAAAAAACTATTATAAAAAGGTACTAAAATAGTGAAGGATACACAATTCTAAAGATGGAAAGGGAATGAAACCATTAAAATTATTGCAAATGCATAAGACCTCAACTTTGAACTAGACTTTGGGTTAATGCCTTCTTGAGTATTGACCCTCAATACCATAAACAATCATTATAATACAATATTGTCCTCTTACATGTAGGAAGGAAAGTATAAGGACAATAAAAGCGTGCATTATAATTGAATAATATAAGATGGGGAACGGTGCATGAATTTTTCTACCCTCATAATTTCCACTAAAATAACTCTAAAAGTTACATATAGGAAATATTCTTAGCTCTTAATGTTTTTATATGTATTATTTTATCTATTTATAGAAGTCACTTTCAAAGATTGATTGATCGATTGAATTCAAGTTATCTAGCATCCTGACATTGAACACTTTTAAAGGTGACTATTTTCTATTTGGATATTTTTAGCTTCATGAAAAGTTATAAAAAGATTGCAGGCTACAATAGAGAGTATGAAAGAGGGCAAAATAACAACATACCTAAATTTTGCAAGAAATTAAGAGATTGTGGGCTATAAGAGACAAAAATGACAAAAATCATTTCATATTAAAGAAATTTTCGAAAATTTCAAGTTTTGAGAAATATGGTTTCAAAGATTTTTTTTGTAGAGATTGGTAGATTTTATTTTAGTATGCATAATTAGTGTATGGTCTTTTAGCAATAATTTTCCCCACCCCTGGAGATCATAAGGAAATACCATATTTCAGAGTTATGTACTATGCAGTGGTGAGTCCCTTTCCTCAAATCCAGAAATACATATGCTAGATGTACAAAATCCTAACATGAGTAAAATATGGTTAGCATAACACATTCATCTGCATATTTTTCATGCCAAATTTTACTTTTGGCATACTTTGTTATCGCCTAACAACTTATACATCTTTCACCATAACCATCATATAAAATATGTAAATATATAAAAGAGCAGGAAAACAAATATGATGAATATAACTGAGAGAGACATGCTGCAAATGTTTATGAATACCAGGTATAATGTATAGCAAAGCTGATAAGCCATTCCTCAGGAAATCATAAAATGGTGGAGTTACTGTACATGGGTTACTAAAATAGTTTTTCTAGGAATTCTTAAAGAAAACGTAAATAAATTGGGACTCTGCTCAGAAAAGTGTTGTGCACAGGACCGAACGTGCTTCCATACATATATAAAAGGGACTTTTTAGCAATACAACTAATTGTTTTGATAATAAAAATTATTTCACATGCAAGCTAAAAATGCAATAATGACAATTTCCTAGATAATTTTTCCTAACTATACAAACCTTAGCTATTTATTATTGTTATTACTTTCGGCATAGCTGAAATGACGAACCATTAAAGTTTAGCGAGGGATAACTACCCACACCGCTAGTTAGCAGGGGGAGGGGGTGGGGGGGGGTAACTTGCTACCGCTCCCCCTCACACACCAGTGATTTAGCTCACTTTGCTTGGAAGTAGGACTTCAATGGGAATAGGGCTGACGGGCAAGTTTGTATAAATAGCTAAGGTTTGTATAGTTAGAGAAAACACAAATTATCTACGAATTTGTCATTTGTTCCGTAACTGGAATACATAACACGCTATTTATTAGGGGTGACTCACTCCTTAGGAAGGGTGGACATCCCTGTCAATTTGGCTTTTGGCTTTACCCGGGGGCTCCTTATTTAAGTATGTCAGTACTGGAAAATAAGTCCCTGCACCTCGCTAAAACCTTGCTACACAAGGTCCATGGCCTAAGCAAGGTGTGTGTTGAGGTATATAGAAGTGTGACCATCCAGGTAAAGTTATTCAGAGTCTTTAGGAGGGAAAACTGTTGTAACCAAGATACACCACCTCGCCAGGGTATGGGGATGCAACAGTATTAGTCTTAATACTAGGTACACAAGGGAGCATGATTTACCTGCAGTGGTTTGAGGTCAGCTGTGCAGAGAACCAAGGATGCTGCTTTCCCTAAGAGAGCGGAGGATGAAGAAAAGAAGAAGAGCCAGTCAAAAGTTCTCATTCACGCAGACTGCAGCCGGGTAACAATGCCCACAACCTTCTGCTACTTGTCCTATAAGGAGCTTGAGGTCTTAAACCAGCTGTTGTGCTGCCACCACAGGACTGATAGAGAACGTATCGAGTCTCCTGTGGGTCACGTCTTGCAGGTAGTGGGATGTGAATGTGGTCTGACGATTCCACATCCCAGCTTGAAGAACCTGCATCACCGAGAAGTTTCTCTTGCATGACAAGGACGTAGCTACGCCCCTGACATCATGAGCTCTGAGGCGACGTGAAGGAGGAGGGTCTGGATTCAATGCATGGTCTATGACCTTGCGAATCCATGCTGAGACGGTGTTCTTGGTGACCCTCCTCTTGGTCCTTCCTGTGCCGATGAATAGTGCAGGCACACGAAGACAGCCTGAGGCTGTTCTCTTGAGGTACAGCGTCAAACTCCTCACTGGGATTAATAAGTGATGGTCTGGGTCATCTGTTACAGAACGAAGACTCAAAATCCGGAAGGAGTTGAATCGTGGATCCGCTACTCCCGGGTTCCGAGTCTTAGCAATAACCTCAGGGACGAAGCTGAACGTTACCTCTCCCCATCCCCTTGTTCAGGCCTGAGAGGTCGATGACTGGTCTCCAGCCTCCAGACACCTTTCTTACAAGAAAGTCTACTGAAGAAGCCTGGGGACCCGTCGAGGACATCTTGGAGAGCGCCCTTCTTCAACAGGGTCAGGACTTCTGCCCGAAGGGCCAGCCACCCTTGCTGATCCCATGGAAAGGGAGTCTATCGACACAGAATTCCTGGTCAGGGGAGGGAGAGATGTTAGGAACGGGACGCGATATCCTAGACGAATCACGGAGATTGTCCAGGGATCAGTCCCGAGTTGCTTCCACCTGTCTGTCCGAGCAACTTTGTAGACATCCCCCCATTGGTGGAGAAGCAGGGGGAAGTGCCTATCCTAGCGTTTGTGGCCTCGGCTGCTCCCTCTAGGATTTTTCCCTCCCCTGGAGGACTTCCTTCCTTTCTTGTCCTTGACCGGAAAGGACTTATTAGACACCACTGTCTTCGCTGCTGTTTTTGTTGTTGTGGTCTTGGTTGGACGGGACTGCTGAGGTGCTGGAGGTTTATGAGGCTTGGATGCCATAGCCCTATGGAGGAGGGAGTCCTGAAGAGACTCCTCCACCTCTCGGCAGCAAATTCCACGTCCTTAGGCTCAAAAAGGTAGGCTCCGTCTAGAGAGGAATGTCTGAGCCTAATTACCTCGACGTTGGGGACCTACTGGTGGAATTTCTCAGACACCGCATCTCGACGTTTCAAGATGGTGTTTGCACACAAGTTTGAAACTTGGTGGGCAAGAAACTCGATCGTGCGAGTGCCTGAGAGAAGGAAGGTCTCCAATTACCTTCCTGGTACGGTCCTTGGAGAAATCCTCGGTTTGTACCAGGATTCCCAAGATCGCTAACCAGATATCCAGCCACAAAGTAGCCTGCATCAAATACTTTGTGACCTTTTCCTGGTTAAGGACTTTGGCCGCCAAGAAAGAGATCTGCCGGCTGGAGTCTCTCTCAAGAGAGATCCCCTTAGTTAGCTCTTCCAGAGAGTGGTGAAGAGGAAGAACTGAACTGGGCTCCTCCAGGATCTCAAAGTACCTCCTCTGTTGTACACGAGGAAGTGGGAGGAGCTTATTAGTAGAGCCGGAACGGTTGGAGGAGGCAAACTCTGAGAGCTGTTGGGCAATCTTAGCCCTGGCACCCTTCAACCCTTGAAACCAGGGCAGGGCTGCACTGGTCTTTGAGAGTTTCTGGGTGCCGAAGACACGGTCTAAGACCGTGTCCTTGCCCTCCCGAGGGGATATCTCTGGGTTGGGTCGGAAAACCCGTCGAGAACCCTAATAGGAGTCAAGACCTGCGAGAATGCATGTTCTGACTCTTGTTGCTCTCCTTCTGACATCGGACTTGTAGCGAAGTCTCCATGTTCCATCCCAGAGAACTCTTCCCGGGGTGGGTCGCGGACATCCCTCAAGTGGCTGGCTGTATCCGTCTTTGTAGTCCTGGCAGAGGACTTTGGCAGGGTCTTGGAGTCTTTGGACTCCTTCCGAGGAAGGAGATAAGACTCCAACATCGAAGGCCTGGATGTTGTGTCCCTCCTGATCTCTGACTGTGGGGAATCCTCAGTTTGAAGGGAGGTTTCCTCCGACGGTAGAATGGAGGAGGGCCTTTCCTCACGTGACTCCCTTGGGAAAGCGATGTGGGAGAGTATCCCTGGGGAGATACTGGAGGGACTAGCCTTGATGGACTGATTGGAGTCAGTTCTACCCTCGAGGAAGTGACCGCGTTGGAAATTCTTCTTTTCCTCTTCAATGGGGTAGAGGAAGCCATGGTTTCGTGTCGAGAGTCTAGAGCTATAGGCTGCTCTGATGAGCAGCCTGACAGGGCAGGATTGAATGCCTGTGCTACAGCTCTGACTAGGGCACTGAACCAAGGCTGCTGACTGACCAAAGCACTGTCAGTCAGATCCCCTGAAGGGAACGAGACCGAAGGTTCGAAGGTTCCCTACGAGTAGTTACCGTAATAAGTGGGTCAGCATTAGAAGAAGGCAATTTCAGGATCCTGAACCCCTATGCTAACGCCTGTTCCCCTTTTCCCGAAGGGCGCACTGAAATGCGTTTGCGGGGAGGGGAATGAGGCGATGGTGACCTGGCCGGGTGTAGTTCCTGTGCATGTGCCTGTTGGTGCGTGCGCGTGGGCGAAAGTTGGCCCACATGTGATAGCTGGCGCGTTGGCGAGTGTTGGTGCGCACGGGCGTGTCGGACGCGCATGTCCTGGTGTGTACGGGAGAGACTTGGCGCAGAGGAGTGTGCTGGATTGAGCGTCTTGTTTGTACGAGCGTGCTGGCGCATAGGAGACCCCAAGGGGTCAACATGACTAGAACCCTGAGGTTCAAAAAGGTGTCTCCTGACAGCTCTAGGAACAGTGAGCCGAGGATGGAGAGGGATGACAAACGTCTCCAACTGACGGACCTCTGGAGAGGAACATCCAGTAGGGTCCTCCCGAGGGGAAGTCTGCATCAGCTCAATAGCTGCCTCTCTCCTGGGGGGAGACTTGTTCGCCCGAGGGTGAACTAAGCTCAAGAACGGCTTCTACCTCCGCCCTAGAAGAAACATGAGTGTCTTTATGCCGCCGTTGCCCTTTGGCGGCTCTTTCTCGCAAACAAGAGATGTGTTCCCGGCAGGGGAAACACTGGGAGAGTGAGCGGCCACCACCCCTGGTGGATCAGCAACACCCTCAAAGTCAGTTGCTGGAGACTGACGCGCTGCAGCACCTGTACCCACGGAAGGAAGAGAACCTCCGTGGAGGAAGGAGACAAGCCTACCCTCTGATCCCCTCTGAAGTCAAAGAGAACCTCCTTCGAGGGAGGCTACCAACGCCCAGTGATGGCCACAAAAAAAACATATCAGACATAGCACAGGCGGCCCCTGCAGGAAGGGGGAGGAGCCGACTAACAAGGGAAGTCAACACCGTCCCCCCCTTGCAAGGTTGACCTGGTGTAACAAAGGCTGCACTAATACTTGGGGTTTCTTCGGAGCAGCAGCTTTGGGAAGCGATTGAGGGGTAGAAGACCAGTGTTTCTTCAACTTCGAGGAAGACACTGTAGGTGAAGAATCACGCTTGGACTTCTTCCATCGCCCAAACCTCTCCCACTGGGAGATAGACCACTCCCTACACTCTATGCAAGTATCGTCCCTTGAACACTGGCGGCCCCGACAGGTCGGGCACAGCAAGCGGGGATCCGTCCCAAGGCAATACATGAAGGTACCGCAATCGCGGCATTCAGGACCTAAACACGAACGCATGGGACAAGTTGCACACACACACAATCTGAGAAGAAAAAGACAAAGCGATTATCAAAAGCCAGTTGAATAGGTAGAGCGCAGGCAGTATGTCCTACCAAGAAAGCAAACTGGTTACTCAACCCAGGTGTGTGAGTGAGCAGGGTAGGCGGCTACCCCAACTCCACCCCCTAACTAGTGGGTGCGATAGTTATCCCTCACTAAAAATGATCATGGCTAGTTCAGCTTTGCCAAAATTAATATACCCAATATAAATACAGTAGTAGAAAGATTGTATTTGCGCTGGAATGAAGTGAAGAGAGCAAGGAAGGCTGGCTCAAGAATTGAAGAGACAGTGAAAGATGGAAATGGAAGGTTGTTAAAAGGAGAGGAGGCAAGGAAAAGGTGGGCGGAATATTTTGAAAGTTTACTGAATGTAGAGGATAATAGGGAGGCAGATATAATTACTGTTGCAGATGTTGAGGTGCTTGGAGATGAGAATGAGGGAGAGATTACAATAGAGGAAGTGAGGAGAGCACTAGATGAAACGAGTAGGAAAAGCGTCTGGTATGGATGGTGTGAGAGCTGAGATGTTGAAGGAAGGGGGTGTGACTGTACTTGAATGGTTGGTGAGATTGTTTAATGTGTGTTTTGTGTTGTCAATGGTACCAGTAGATTGGGTTTGTGCAAGTATTGTACCACTACATAAGGTTAAGGGAGATGTGCATGAATGTTGTAATTCAAGAGGTATTAGTTTGTTGAGTGTAGTTGGAAACGTGTATGGTAGAGTATTGATTAATAGGATTAAGGATAAAACAGAGAATGCAATCTTAGAAGTACAGTACAGGGCGGTTTTAGAAGAGGTAGGGGTTGTATGAATCAGATTTTTACAGTTAGGCAGATATGCGAAAAATATTTAGCAAAAGGTAAGGAGGTGTATGTTGCGTCTATGGATCTGGAGAAAGCGTACGATAAGAGTTGATAGGGAAGCAATGTGAAATGTGATGAGGTTATATGCAGTTGGTGAAAGGTTGTTGCAAGCAGTGAAAAGTTTCTACAAAGGTAGTAAAGCATGTGTTAGAATAGGAAATGAAATGAGTGATTGGTTTCCGGTGAGAGTGGGGCTGAGACAGGGATGTGTGATGTGTTGATGGAGTGGTGAGAGAGGTGAATGCTCGAGTGCTTGGACGACGATTAAAACTGGTAGACGAGAATGACCATGAATGGGAGGTAAATCAGTTGTTGTTTGCGGATGATACTGTACTGGTTGCAGACACAGAAGAGAAGCTTGACTGACTAGTGACAGAATTTGGAAGGGTGTGTGAGAGAAGGAAGTTGAGAGTTAATGTGGGTAAGAGTAAGGTTATGAGATGTACGAGAAGGGAAGGTGGTGAGAGGTTGAATGTCATGTTGAATGGAGAGTTACTTGAGGAGGTGGATCAGTTTAAGTACTTGGGGTCTGTTGTTGCAGCAAATGGTGGAGTGGAAGCAGATGTACGTCAGAGAGTGAATGAAGGTTGCAAAATGTTGGGGGCAGTTAAGGGAGTAGTAAAAAATAGAGGGTTGGGCATGAATGTAAAGAGAGTTCTATATGAGAAAGGGATTGTACCAACTGTGATGTATGGATCGGAGTAGTGGGGAATGAAAGTGATGGAGAAACAGAATTGAATGTGTTTGAGATGAAGTGTCTAAGGAGTATGGCTGGTGTATCTTGAGTAGATAGGGTTAGGAACGAAGTGATGAGGGTGAGAACGGGTGTAAGAAATGAGTTAGCAGCTAGAGTGGATATGAATGTGTTGAGGTGGTTTGGCCATGTTGAGAGAATGGAAAATGGCTGTCTGCTAAAGAAGGTGATGAATGCAAGAGTTGATGGGAGAAGTACAAGAGGAAGGCCAAGGTTTGGATGGATGGATGGAGTGAAGAAAGCTCTGGGTGATAGGATAGATATGAAAGAGGCAAGAGAGCGTGCTAGAAATAGGAATGAATGGCGAGCGATTGTGATGCAGTTCCGGTAGGCCCTGCTGCTTCCTCCGGTGCCTTAGATGTCCGCGGAGGTAGCAGCAGTAGGGGATTCAGCATTATGAAGCTTCATCTGTGGTGGATAACGGGGGAGGGTGGGCTGTGGCACCCTAGCAGTACCAGCTTAACTCGGTTGAGTCCCTTGTCAGGCTGGGAGTGGGAGGAATGTTGAGAGTAGAGGTCCCCTTTTTGTTTTGTTTCATTTGTTGATGACGGCTACCCCCCAAAATTGGGGAAAGTGCCTTGGTATATGTATGTATAATTCTTCAAGAATCCTGATTTTTCTCCACTATCAGATTAAGATAACTTTACAATGCCAAGTCTTTTGAGGATTACTGAACCCATCTCTTGTGCAGGTACTATCATTGAAGTTATTGTGGTCTTCTAAAGTAAGTGAAAACTATCAAAAATACTTTTGTAAAGTATAACCCTCAAAAATTTGTCGAATAGATTTATGTGGATATCTGAAATCCTTCTGTATCTTTATGCAGTGCATTTTAAAGAAATGCCTTTAAAATTATATATTCACAGGGTCATATTCTCTTCCTAGTGAATTCTTGAAAATGAAAATCAGTAACGTTTTACTGCAGGTACAGGTCATCCTTTCTTCCTGCGTAAATTAATAAAAGATATTTCAACAGAGAGAATGGGAGGGGAGAAATTCCTTATGGGACACCTATGAGAATTGCAAAACAATATTTGCGTGTTCGAACGAAATTGCTTACAACTGCAAGAAAAAAGGGTCACTCGAAACAGGCAGATAACTACCAAAATGTCAAGGTTCAATGCTTAGGTGTGGCACATTAACTGTAATAGTCAATATATAGTCTGTATTTCTCCTGGACAGTTTGTCAGTAGTATGAAGTCTATGAACCATAGTAGGAAGCCATTGATTTTAGCCATTTGGATACTTCTTGTTGATCAATAGCCTTAACAAAATGAACCATGATGAAATCAGATTTCTCTTTCACGCTTGAACGTAGTATAAACATGGTCATTATTTAAACTTATGACTAACAATAGTATTGTAATCCAGAACCTATTCATAGCCAAGGGAGTGATTGTAAAATAACTACTGGAACATTAAATTAACTCTTGTCTCATGCCACTTTTGACACTGTCAAGGTTTCAAATAATTTCTGTGATTGGAATAAAAAATGAAAATAACTCAGCATTCATCAAAATCAAACCAATGGAGAAAACTGTGAAGTAATACGCAGAATACAGATATTGAAAGGAGGCATACTTACAACAATACATTCATCAGTCCCAGTAGAATGAGTTTTGATAATCTTTGTAATAGAATGGGTTCGAGAGGGTGTATTGTGCCTTGAACACTTCACTGGCAATGCAGCTACCGTAGCTAAGTTGAGGTATAACGAGCAGTAATCGGTAGGCGATGGTTGCAAACTGTTCACAGAGATGTTCCAAGCCTGTTATTTAGAAAACAATACATAGGTGATGTACATAAATTATAAAATATTTCAATGATCTAACAGAATACCAAATATAAACCACTACCTGCTACATCATATTACTATGGTATACAAATATATTCAACTAGCTATTCATGAAAATAGTAATACCAAGTGAAAACCAAGATAAAGTTCATATAGAAATGTGAAAGAACTAGAAATAATAATTTATGATAGCATTTATTAAAATACAAAACACATGAAGTTCCACTAAAACACACAAGATGGACAGACATCAAGGAAATATTAGATGCATGCAAACCATGAATTTAGGACCAGGATTTAGGTTAAGCTTTTACTAGAAACCTCAACCTCCACTTCTGTTTAATTGTTGATTTTGTTGAAGTGTAAGGTTATGCAGCCCCAATACAATTTCCTTTTCAAGTTATTTAACATTTGGCAGTTTGGGTACAGCCATGATCCCACATACATTGCTTAATTGGGAACACTTACCAAGATTGATTATACACCAGCCATGATCTCTGGTGACCACAGAGGAGGGCTAACATATAACAACTTATTAGATATTTGACATGGACCTCTTAGTATTCATGTTACACTAGACTCAAAGTCAAAAGAGCAAATGTATTCAATCTACTGTATTTACAGACAACTATTATTCAACCATTATGTACCAACACATTTTGTAAGCATCAGAAAAAAGTTAACTCAAAACCACCACAACCATCGAGAGACAACACAGGGTTTTGAGTAGAAACTTCAGTATGAGAGAATATCACTTACAAAAATCTAGGACATACCTTCAAATATAGCATAAGGATTCCAAATACAGATGCACTAATATGTAATAAGTTTTCAGTGAATGATTTACTAACCAAAAATTTATGGCTTTCATTATTATCACGTAAAATATGCACTATACTGCAATTTGTCTAAAACCACAATGATAAAATACATACTTGTGAGTTTTTTAAAAAATTCTAGTTGAATAAGCTCAAAATTGGATTGACAAATTCCTAAACTAACTTAATGAGAAAACTTTAAGACCTTTGCTGTTGAACTGAAATGGATTTAGGAATTGTAGTCAACAGCCAAGTGCTGGGGTCATGGAAGCCATTCAGTGCCCAAGTGTAACAAAGTAAAAATCTACTGTTACTATTGTGCAATCTCTGCATGCTCACATGCTATTCATCAAATATCCTTAAGTGAATCAATCATATGAATACTTCATTGAACAGAACATAAAAAAATGTCATTATAATTCCAAAAATTTAATTTGTCCATTGACAACTACTCTTTGCAATCCATTAGCTTACAATTCAATAATGACACTAAGAAATTATGAATCAGCTTCCACATGTTTACATTTGATAATGAGGGTCTCTATGATTAACATGGACAACAACAAAATCAATCCTACAAACTTCATGACCTTAATTACAAGATTTTTTCAAATACTGTACAGTACTAAAAACTGTAAGAAGTGCATAACAAGCAACAAGAACCTTACAGAAAGAAGCCAAACTGTAAAAACAGTACAGTGCAGGTACAGTATATGATTACTTTCAGCACATCCATTGAGAATTTTGCTAAAATCATAAAGGTAATATGGAAGCTTTGGATAATAGGTGGTGATCACTAGGAGGTCTAATGCAGTAGTATTACCAATGTATGACTTATGCTGTGAACGAGATAGAAGCAAGACATTGCATTATATTAAAAAATTACCTATTTTGGCTGGAGTATCTGTTCACCAAGCATAAAGAACATTAATCATATGAAACAGAATAAAGATGGTATAAACTACCCACTTTTCATGAATATTCAAGTATCATAAAAAAAAGATGCCTGCCAAGGTATAACTGAACAGAATTTGCAAAACCAAGAGATTTTAACATTTCAGTTGAATGGGTGGGAGCAATAACTGTTTGTATTGGATTAAAAACTCTCCTTGATGTGTCCAATCAGGTTATTTGAAGGCCTTCAATGATGCCTCTACACCACAGACGATTATGGAAGAGCAGCAAGTTATTGGAAAGAAAGTGAAGAAGTCCTCCTCATTGTATAAGAATGGGTTGGCTAAAGAATACCAACAAACTTGCATGTTTGGTTACCTCTTTGACCATTAGATATAAATAAAACTTTATGAGAATAAAAAATTAAAGTTTCTCTAACTAGGGTATAATAAAGTATACAACATACAGAACATGAAGCGAGAAGGAGAGCGTGCGTAAGTAGATGAAGACTCAGGGACTGATAAATATATGTTAACTGGGGAGTGCATAGAGTGCGCATGTACTATAAGAGAATGTGGGCCAACAGCTTAGCACATTCGCAAGGAAGTGAAGTGAGTGCACTAAGTGGAGAGCATGGCTGCAAGCAAGTGAATGCTCAAAATTAGAAGAATGCAATCGAAGTGGAGAGGCATGCACATGTGAGTAGGCGAGTATTTAAAACCAGAAAAACATATGCCAAGCGTAGAATGCACATTCTGAAGAGCTAACGAACAGGTGAGCACGATCTAGTAGGAAAATGTGTGTAAGCAGGTGACTGTTCATATGCATGAGAGCACATATTGTCGCTTGTAGTTTTCATAGGATCTCTCTTCCTCTATGGAGTGAAGATTCATCTTCAGAGGATGTATGAATACATCTCTTGACAGTTGGAGAGGGTGGATCCTTGGGAGAGGAAATGACATCTTCATCATGCTTTCAAGAAATTGGCAGCCTATATAGAAAGGGATTGCTTCTCGGCTTCTTTTTGTTTTAAGAAGATGAGCAGAAAAAGGCAAAACCATAGCAGCTGACGAGATTGCATGGAAGGGGCTGGTAAGCAAAGGAGGCCACAGATGCTGCCTTCTCTTACCTGAAGACATCAAATCTGAAGGTGATTGTGCCTCTGAGGGCAAGGATCAGCAATTAACTAAGCTTCCAGGGGAATTGGGCAGGTCGAGTCAGATGATTTTGTCTTAGAGGTTGCAAGGGCTTGCTAAAATATTGCCCGGGACAGAATACCCTCTAACGTAAGGACAATGCCCTAAGGGCTATGTGTCCTCAGAGCATCACCCTCAGCTACTTCTGAACTTAAGTAATACTTCAGGTTCACCCCAAGAAGGAATACCTGCATCTCTATGGAATTACATAAAGCCGACTCCCTCTGGGCTTGCCCTAGGGTTAGATCAATGTCATTGTCCTTCATCACCTTCCTCCCAGAGATGGGGGACAGCAAAGGATCAGAAGCAAGGAAGCCAGCGCACCAGGGGGGGAGGGGGGAGAGGAAAGGTCCAGCAGATTTCTTAGACTTTGAGAAAGATACTGAAAACAAGGAATCTCTTCTTGAAATTATTCTTCATCCTCTATCTGTACTTTACCACTGGGAGGCAAAATATGAGAAACTTCAGAAATGCACAGAACAAATGGCAGGGAGAAGGGGTACTGAAATCATACTCCTATTTTTGGATGGGTATTTGTATCCGCGTAGGGACAAATTAACCTCACATCTACTCTACTGAAACAAGAAAAATATCAGAAGGTAGTCTCTACTAACCATGGGGAAAACACATGGACATACAGTAAGTCAAATATGAGAAACTGTTCAGAAATGCACAGAGCAAACATAAGGAAGAAGGGGTACAAACATTTCAGAGTAATAAATTGGCATACTGAATAACTGTTGCAAATGGACTAGAACTCTGATAAGAACTGTGTATAAACTAGGAGGTCTGAGCAAAATTAAAAGGTGGGAGAGGCAGGAGGAGGTGCATACCTTATTTACATGTAATCAGGAAACTTTGCTAATTTTGCTTGATAAATTTTGTATCATTTTCCCTTTGATATGACAATATATTTTGCATGATTTGCTCTCTTGATACTGTATCAATATTTTACATAATTTGCCCTCTTGATACAGTATCAATAAATTCTGCATGCTTTGTCACTTGATAAGCCAAAGAGCAAACAATTGGCACTTGTTCTAACTTAAGACTTCACAGTAATAACAACAAGCAAACTGGGAAGTATTTACTTCAGAACATACAATAAAATACTATTAAAACAGGTTTTACAAAAGCATTGATACCTGGTAAAAGGAATAATCTACCAAATGTTGGAACATGCAATATTCTATAAAACAATATTTTTTTTCTAAAGCAAAAACAAATAAATAATAAAAGTTATTTAAGTTTTATAATGTAATAAAATCACTAACACAAAGATTAACAGAAGGCGTTGCAATTCCATATAAAATATATAACATACCTCTTCATCGACTCTAGGTTGCAACTTCATTGCAACATCACTAAATGGCAGTGCAGTAAGGTGACGGAGTTGGCCAATTACAAGAACTGGACATTTACGGGGATCTGAGGTAGTCAGAGACCCCTTGATTTGGATCTTCGGACCCCCCATCATTCAACAACTAAACAAAATCTAAACTCTGAAACAGATAGAATAAACCATTAATAAGGAGTACTCTGGAACAGTAAAATTCTTACACAATATTGCTCAACAGATAATGTACAGCTAAATATTAGATTAGATTTAATTCTTCTTAAAATATACTGTACTAGATATCTTAAATTTTTCATCTAGCACTGTATAACTTTCCAATATGCAAATGAGGTACTCTACACATACTATACTTTTGAAAAAAGACTGAGACACTGAACATTCCAGCACCCATACCCCATATAGGCTATACACAGCCAATATCTGAGTTTATCAAAAATCATATTCAACTAGTTACTGTAAAAGTTGAACTTTTTTGTTTAACTCATAGTTCGTACTTGCGAAAGACATTTTATTGAAGTTGTTCTGTAAAAATTTAATTCAATTTTTTTTTTTACATCTCGTTTGCCTCTTTCCTACAATTGTGTCTCATTTTGCAGGTTGAGCTGATCTGATATGCACTTTCTTTGTAAGACACCCAATTTGACTGGTTTTGGGACCTGTTTGTTCACACAATAAGAAAAGTAACAGATTCTTTAGTAGGGCTATGTGGTCCAGATCACTGACCTCTTATTATAAAATCTTAAGGTTTATTCTTCTATCTTCCTATAGTAAAATCATACCCATGAAAACAAATATTCTTAAAAGACTGCCATGACACATATTGCACAGTAAAAGTGATCCTCTTCCACACACACAGTATGTATTAATAAATATATAAGGTATTCTTACTTCATTTGTTACTGTAAAGTACTTGATCTCATTAACTTTTGATTCAAAATGTGACTGATGGAAACCAATCAACTAATTCACAGGGATAAACAGGGATAACTTTGAATAAAAAACACACTATTCCAAATAATGTAGATATAAGTGTCTTCATACCTTGTTACACAGGCTTTCTACCTAACTAATCAAGCATGCAAGGTTATCTATTGTGAGTAATTGCCAATAGTTTATCCCTTACATTGTTCTACCTGGTGGTGCTGTTTACATTCCTAATCAAAATCACTACATTAAAGGAAGATCAACTTTTTAACTACTTATTCTCCACAAGGCTACTACTGAATATGTGAATGAATTCCACACTCTTTACTATACATACAATAAGTTCAAAGTGATATAATGCTTCCCTCTTGTGAATAAAAATGTAAAATACACAAACAATCTATAACCTTCAAAGGGCTATTAGAATTCTAATACAAATCACAAGTCTCAAAACTTCCATACAGCCCTCAAACTAGTATGGCATGTTCAAAACTAGTATGAAAAAACCTTGTAAAAATTCAAGAACATAACCTACTACAATTGTTAATGCACTGTTTGTAACATCTAATGTACTGTACTGATAATCCACGACCTACCTCATACATTAGCAAGCAGTACAGTTATTTTGCATCAAGTCAGCTGGCTGTGTTTAGAACAGCCCAGCAATGGCATTAAGCACATCTAAGTAGTTGAATTTGACTAAAGAACAAAACCTGCTGCATCAAAATTGCCCCAACAATAGCTTTTGCTATTCCAATGATTATTTATTTTCATCTCATCAATATGAAATGGTTTTAATTTTAAAGCAATTCAGTTGTAAATGATTAGATACTGTACTAAGATACAGTATTGATGCTACACGTCACACCAGTTGAAAAGACTGATAATATACTGTAATTCTACTGAAAATCCCTCAAATATCATAATGGAAGACTATATGTATATGACTGACATAAAAATAAAAAAATGATCAAATATATAAAAATCATCAAGTTATCTGTAATCAACATTGACAAGGAATGTTTCTTTATAAAGTATTTTAACAAGAAACAAATTTGATAACAGTTTCTATTATGAAGACTGACAATAAAGGACAATGATACCTTAATTTCACAAAAAGAATATGAAGCATATACCAATACTTATTTTTACCATCTATTTTCACTTACACATTTCTGACCATTATTTTTTGTATTGCAAACCATTTTTTCCCCAAGCCCATTATAGATCAAATTTCTGGGTAGACTAGTGTGAAATCAGATGTACATACAGTGCATATATCGAACCATAATAAACTGTACAAGGATTCATTCGAACCTAACTTAATATACAAATGGTTCCTAACTGACAGAAGGCTTCACCATCCACGGACATCCCCACCACAAACAATCTGATATAGAGCACAATACATCATAGAAGGAAACACCAATTCACTCTAAACTAATACTGTATTGTACATCATGTCATAACTATCAATGGAGCAAGCACCGTTTCCCATTTAACACTGCACGTTTATCATATTCCTTATAAATTTATAAAGTATGGTATGGCTAAAGGACATACACGTCTTATTTATAATAAAAAGTTATGGCCTTTTGCAATTAAAAAATATTCTTTCTTATCAAGGGAGAAGGGATTTGTCAGGGGAACCATTCATCTGTGGAAGGGATTACTCATACATGGACACAATGCAGCTTGAGGTACTGATTCAGTGCAGTATATAAAAGCTTTATAATTACTATACTCCCAATATGCACTTCTTACACACAAGACAGCCATTACCAAAATGAACGTATCTGCTAGTGAGAATTTGTTGGGATCACAAATCATCTGGGGGTATATATGTGATATTGTACATTAATTTCTAGCCAAACATGAACACCCTATTAAGAATGGATGATTGCTAGTAGTTTTGGCATGTTTCTCAGTACAGAATAACTACTGGGTGTTGGGTTCCAATAACTAAATTATGAACACCACTGATGTTGCCCAAGTCCATTGTTTACTTTTGGATGACAGATGGCAGATTTTGTGAATAGTTGTCTGCAATTGTTTGAGAGGGCTTTTCTATTTTTTAATGATGTAAGCATTAGCTAGCATTTGAAACCAAGTAAGAGCTTCCAAACATTTATGCTAAATTTCCCAGATGGGGTTTTACTGCAGCCAATATCCCCACAGCTCTTCTACCGTTTCATCATGACTGCCATTACTAAAGGACATCTGCCAAGAGGGACATTCAATCTATTCCAGTAATCAATTGTAATTTTATCCTCAGTATTTTGGTAACTGATTACTATAATTCAATATACAGTAGCTGTTTTTGCTCATCTGAAGGTAAAAAAATACTACCAAATTATCACCCCCATGAATGGCTCAGCAAATCCATGTACATCTTGCCAGTATCATACAAGTCTACCTAGATTTAATTGGGAGGAGTAAGAACCACTGCGGTGCTACAACTGAGGAAAAAGATATAAATCATAGGAAATTACAGTACTGTATATGATACTTTAATTCAAAGCTAAATACAAGAACCAATATATTTTTTCCATTGGTTAAATTTTTTTTTTATATATTTCTTTTATTATTAGTGCAAACCAGTCAGTTTTTGGTGTTTATGCACCCAAAACCCCAATTTCATATGAATGAGTTGATATGGGGAGGGTTAGGAAAACTCATAAACAGTCGGTCTTCACTAATAATCATCGTTAGAAATAGATAAAACACACGATAACCAGTTGGAAACATATTATGTTTATATAGGTTGCAGGTTGGCCAGGGCACTAGCCACCTGTTGAGATATTACCGCTAGAGTGTTATGGGGTCCTTTGACTGGCCAGACAGTACTACATTAGATCCTTCTCTCTGGTTACGGTTCACTTTCACTCTGCCTACACATACACTGAATAGTCTTGCCTATTCTTTACAGATTCTCCTCTGTCCTCATACACCTGACAACACTGATTACCAAACAACTCTTCTTCACCCTAGTGGTTAACTACTGTACTCTAATTTTGCAGTGGCTACTTTTCCTCTTGGTAAGGGTAGAAGAGACTCTTTAGCTATGGTAAGCAGCTCTTCTAGGAGAAGGACACTCCAAAATCAAACCATTGTTCTCTAGTCTTGGATAGTGCCATAGCCTCTGTACCCTGGTCTTCCACTATTTAGGGTTAGAGTTTTCTTGCTTGAGGGTACACTCAGGCACACTATTCTATCTGGTTTCTCTTTCTCTTTTGTTAAAGTTTTTATAGTTTATATAGGAAATATTTATTTAGATGATGTTACTGTTCTTAAAATATCTAATTTTTCCATGTTTCCTTTCTTCACTGGGCTATTTTCCCTGTTGGGGCCCTGGGCTTATAGCATCCTGTTTTTCCAACTGGGATTGTAGCTTAGCAAGTAATAATAATAATAATAATAATAATATAGGCATACTTGGCTGGAAGTCTCATGTATCACATGATTACTCTACATTGTATTTAACAGGAGTTAGACAAAAATAAAAAACACTTTGCAAACATTCTTGAATAACACATACCGTACACTATAAAGGATGTACCATCCATTACAACAATGAATTTAGAATATGATGGTACTTTTCACATTTTTATCAGGAAATGTGGAAGTTGTTATTTCCATGCAAGAAAAATTCCTAATACACCAGAATCCAACCGTTTCTGAAACTAAATCCTGTGATTGCAGACAAATAAAGTACTGGATATGAATAGGCACTGGATATTTGTCCTTTTTCCTTGGGGAATATATGGGAGACACTGATAACAAAAAGGCACAATCCATCTGTTGAAATGATCCTACTAGTGTTGTTGGGTCCTTTAACTGGCCAGACAGTACTACATTGGCTACCTCTCTGGTTACGACTCATTTTTCCTTTGGTGCACATACACCGATATTCTGACTTACTCTTTGCACCTTCTCTTTCCTAATAATGTACACCTGATAACAATAAGGTAACCAAAATAATTCTTCTTCACTCAGCACCGTATTCTGTTCAGTGAGTGGCTATTTTCGCCTTGGTAAGAGTAGAAGAGACTCTTTAGCTATGGTGAGCAGCTCTTCTAAGAGAAGGTCACTTCAAAATTAAACCACTGTTTTCTGGTCATGGGTAGTGCCATTAACTCTGTACCCTGGTTTTCCACAGTCTTGGATTAGAGATATCTTGCTTGGGGGTACACTCAGGCACACTACAGCATTCTATTTCCTATTCTCACTGGCCTATTTTCCCTGTTGGAGCCCAGAGTCTTATAGCATCCAGCTTTCCAACCAGGGTTTTAGCTTAGCTAATAAAAATAATATGAAGAGTACTGCTGTATTTTAAGTTCACTTGGTATTTGGAGGTGCTTACAGCATGATGCAAATGTGCAATCACTTGTTGGGGGCTTTTTCTTATTGTCAAAATTACATGATTTACCGCTGATAAAAACTTCATAACATCTTATATGATAATATACCAGATTGTATTCCCAATTTTCACCAGTACTGAATACACTTTGATTTGACAGTTCATGCCATGTGTGTAATGTGTGGTTTACACAGTTGAATGGTTCATTGAACCTGCTGGTCAAACTGTTCAATGAGGTGCCAGACAGTTACAAATGCACACAGTTTGTGGACAACAAAACCCCACCCAAAAAAAAGTCAGGCTGAAACAGATTATCTTTGAACCGTTCAACGACCAAATACCGCTTTCACCTGTTCGAACATCACTTCAAACACTTATCTATCGAACTAAAACCGTTCAACAGTAAAACTCGCTTAAAAGGTGCTTATAGACACTATAATTATTCTAAAGGTTTTATATACAAATTTAAGATTTCACAGTACTCTACTCAAAATCAATTCTAAAGTAATCCCTTCCAATAATGAATAATTCCTATGCTACAAAAAGAAATTTGTAGAATATTGAATGCCGTGCGAGTATTTTCTATATGACACACTGATGTGTGTCCTCTGCCAAATATTTCCAATTAGAAGGAATATGTTAACACGAATTGTGCTAATTTAAAAAAAAAAATTTACCCCCACCATTATTTGTATCAAAACAGTTCAAAGTATCATAAATACACCAAGAAAAACTTCTATCTTCTACATTAAGAACATTGTGCTACAGTAAACATTTACCAATTATCCAGAGTTTAAACTTATTCCTGTAATGGTAGTTATTACATTTTTGTTTTGATTATGTATCTTAAAGATGGTTATTAATGACACATGAATTATGTACTCCCAAGATAAGTGTGATTTATGCTTATCTCCCTTTTTCTATCTGGTGTAATATTTTGGGTTACGATCATTCAAAACCACGGTTTCCCTATGAGGTTCCCAGTAATGGTTATATAACGGAGAATAAGTAAAGAAAAACCAGTGATAGGCACAAACAATGACAGTTGAAATACACAAGTTACAATTGTCATACAGTTGGAAATACATTCAATGTCACTTTAGAAATAAATTATTGCACTATCACCAAAATTAGTATATGTAGAAATAAGGCTGAAACTTTACTTGTCAAATTTAAGAGTAAGTAAAGTATAACAGTTTACAATAGTCTAAAATTACTTGAAATATACCGGCAAGTCGTAGATAACCAGGAATAAATTTCATACAAAATATCCAAAAGAAACCAGTGGGTTAGCCTACATAAAATGAGGTTGAAAGGGCACTTATATTATGTATATACTGTATATATATATATAATTATATATATATATATATATACATATATACATATATAAATATATATATATACATATATAAATATATATATATATATATATGTTATATCCATATCTAGAAGTCCTACTTCATTATATTACTGCAAATTCTGTCATTGATATGATCTTTCATATAACTCTAATGCCAATTTTGGTCAAGAATTTACCTTCTGGCCAGACTGAATATGAAAAATCGCCTTGAATACATAGTCACTGATCATGTACTACATATTAATATCTAAATCTTAACTCTGGCTTAAGGGAATTATGTAATAAGTTACATCTAAGCTTTCCCTAATGCAGCGATTCCCAGGGTTTGCTAATCTTAGATTTACACCGGAGGTAAATCCTGGATTTCGTAGGCCAACCCCGAGTACGGATATATCTTACAATATATAATAAATTTTCGTGGATTGTATGCGGATAAATTTGGCGAATATGTCACACATGAAAGGCACTCACACAATAAACTAGGAAATGGGGTTTCTTCACCGGCCACAAGAGATAGGAATATCCGACATGACAATGAAGATGACATCTGGTGAGCATTGCGGGAAGTTCTCTTGTGCTCACCTGTTTTCTATCTTTTTTTTCTATTTTTTTTTATTTTGCATTAACTATAGTCGCATTTGATTTTTCGTATATATCACTATGTCAGAAATAGTTACGGTTTCATTCAAATATTTAAGAAAACAATAATTCACTTTAGATGAAGCAAATGCGCCGTTCAATATCTTACTAAGAACGAAAAAGTAGAGATTTTGGCATCTGTCTAGTCAAATGCAGACAGTATTTACTATTTGCTATTTGACCCAAAAGGGCAATTGCACATAATTTACGCAATGAAGTTATTTACAGGACAGATGTTAATCAGAAAATAATTATTACCTTAGCAACTAAGCAAATTAACCGGTATCTCTTACACATGGACGCCCAATGAGACAATTCGAACAAGTTGATATCCGCACATACAGTAATACCATGATGTCAGGACAAGAATTGATGTTTCCATTAATATATAACGTAAACGGTACTACTATATATAACTCGCTGGTCCATGTATCGTTTTATTATTATTATTATTATTATTATTATTTGCTAGGCTACAACCATATTTGGAAAAGCAGGATGCTATAAGCCCAGGGGCTCCAACAGGGAAAATAACCCAGTGAGGAAAGGAAACTTGAGGAAAAATAAAATATTTCAAGAAGAGTAACATTCAATTAAATATCTCCTATATAAAATATGAAAACTTTAAAAAAAACAAGAGGAAGAGAAATAAGATAGATTGGTGTGCCCGAGTATACCCTCAAGCAAGAGAACTCTAACCCAAGGCAGTGGAAGACCATGATACAGAGGCTATGGCACTACCCAAGACTAGAGAACAATGGTTTTATTTTGGAGTGTCCCTCTCCTAGAAGAGCTGCTTACCATAGGTAGAGTCTCCTCTATCCTTACCAAGAGGAAAGTGGCTACTGAACAATTACAGTGCAGAAGTGGCAATTACCTTAATGTTTTTGCTGCCATCTCAAAATTGTACTGGCCAATTTTCATTGGCTTTCAAAATATATTTTAGCCTATATATAAACCAATTGTTTACAATTTTATTATATCTAATCATCTATTTTCCATATTATATTTTACCTCTACGCATCTCATTGTCATATTTGCTTAATTTTACCTGATGGTCTTTTCACTACGAATTTAGCCTACAGGCCTATTAATCCACTGCTGGCACAATCAAAATTATTTTATATTAATGAATAACTTTTCAGACATCCTCGTTTTTAGCATTATTCCATTATGTTATCTAGAGACATTTTTTTTCTTAACCTTGAGGTATTCTTATCTGGCAGCAAGCTTGCGACGTAGATTTCACACTGATTCTTTTTAATTTAGTTATTTAACATCAATCCATTACTAAACATCAAGTAATCTCATATAGGCGAACATTATTCGTGACGAGACGTACACATATGGACCTTTCTAGGGCAAAAGGTCAACTTTCATTTAGCTATCCATCAAAAGTGTCTTTTTCATGTGCATTATACATCAATATTACCCAAGCTGTATAATTATCCTTTGCCAATTCTCACAAATAATAAATTGTGCAACATAATGGGCGTGACTTGAATTTTAATCGGTTAATACATCACCTTCAAGTAGAAACAATATTCTCGAGGACAAATACATCGACCTTTCGAATACATAGAGTGAATGTTGTTTACAATGTGTTCAAATAACATGGATATTCTACGACACGCCTTCGATGAAGACGAGGCATCACAACGAAATAAAAACAGTAAACAGGAAATTGAGTAGAAAACATGGTCCTCTCAGTAATAACTTATGCTTCAGAAACCCGGAGCTTTACTAAAGCGTTAGAACATAAGCTAGTTATAGCTCAATGAGCTATGGAAATAATAATGATGGGAATAACAATGAGACAGAAAAAGGGCAACTAAAGTAGTGGTTATTATTATTATTATTATTATTATTATTATTATCAATTGCTAAGCTACAACCCTAGTTGGAAAAGCCAAATGCTATAATTCCAGGGGCTCCAACGGGGAAAGTAGCCCTGTGAGGAGAGGAAACAAGGAAATATAAAATATTTCAAGAACAGAAACATTAAAATAAATATCTCATTTATAAACAATAAAAAACTTTAACAAAACAAAAGAAAGAGAAATAAGATAGAGTAGCGTTCCCGAGTGTACCCTCAAGCAAGAGAACTCTAACCCAAGGCAGTGGAAGACCATGGTACAGAGGCTATGGCACTACCCAAAACTAGAGAACAATGGTTTGATTTTGGAGTGTCCTTTTCCTAGAAGAGCTGCTTACCATAGCTAAAGAGTCTCTTCTACCCTTAGCAAGAGGAAAGTAGCCGTTGAACAATTACAGTGCAGTAGGTAACCCCTTGGGTGAAGAAGAATTGTTTGGTAATCTCAGTGTTGTCAGGTGTATGAGGACAGAGGAGAATCTGTAAAGAATAGGACAGACTATTCGAAGAATGTGTAGGCAAAGGGAAAGTGAACCGTAACCAGAGAGAATGATACAATTTAGCACTGTCTGGCCAGTCAAAGTACCCCATAACTTGCTAGCGGTAGTATCTCCACGGGTGGCTGGTGTCCTGGCCAACCTAATACCTAACATGCAAGAAAAAGAAATTATCATGGGAAGGACATATAATGAGAATGGCAGATAATTGATGGACATTAAGAACAGCAATGGCTCCCTAGAAATTGCAAAAGCAGGGGGAGGAAGAGAAGGCGATGGATTGACGAAATAAGAAAATTTACCGGAGAGGACTGGCATAGAAAGATCATAAACAGACCTAAGTGGAATTTCATGTCTGAGACCTTTGTTCTGCAGTGGACTAGTAATGGCTGATGGTGATGACATTTCTCATATTTAATTACTTATGGAGCCAAGATGTAGAGTGGCATGGGAAAGGAAAACAAATTCTCTTAAATAACAGTAAATGAAATAGTGTCTAAGAAGCTTACCTGAATGAAGGGATAAATTACAGTATTCAAAGATGATCCCATCAAGGTAAGCAAATACTTTCAAACATGTGAAAAGAAAGTGCGGCGAGAAACTTTACTTAATTTGACGGCTGTTTTTCTGGTCCTATACTCTCTACAGGACCTCCACTGTCATTTCACTGTGTTCGTTCAGTGAAAATAGCTGCACAGTCGACATTATTTACCGATTGATATGATTCCAATAACTCACTAGATGCTAAAGCATCCGGATTTGATTCGTCATCCATCCAAAGAATGTAGTCTCCACAAATAACTAATTCATTTTCCTCTATGGTAATCATCTCAATAAGTTCACTGAATTCTTCAAAGAAGATACTGGTATTTGTCCTCGGATTGATTGATTGATTGATTTGAAGTTCTCTGGCATCCTGACATCGAAGGTAATTG
>NC_090759.1:17948352-17970852 GCF_036898095.1 Palaemon carinicauda
GAAAAAAAAAATTTGCCCATTTTTATCCTGTTTTACAAACAATTTGGCTACTCCATATATATCTAGCAATCAATGGGAGCATTGAAGTGCGCTGTTTTGACGTCCATTTGATGAACCAACATATTTTCCTGAACAGCTACATTCATTAGCATTCGAACTGATGTAAGACAAGCAGTGGGTGAGGAAGTTTCTGTATAGTCAATATGTTTAATCTGGGAATAACCCTTAGCTACATAACGAGCTTTGTAATGCTCTTCCCCTTGTGTACCAACTTTAGCATCATACAACCATCGCCCTCCTTCCACACTCCTATCTTTTGGTGGAGGAGTAAGTTCAAATGTATTACTGTCCTGTAATGCACAGAATTCTTCTTCCATGGCCTTTTGCCATTTACATGACTCAGAGGAAGACATAGCCCCACGATAAGTTTGAGGAGCATCTAATATTTTACAACAATAATCGACGTTATACATGGCAGTGTCATCTATGACAATCATCAAGATATTTTGGCATGTCATGTTGCTTTTTGGATATCTAGTCTTACCAATAGCTTGGTCAACAGTTACACACTCATCATGCTTATCATTTTTACCTACGATCTCTGGTTCCTCAGGGGAAAGTTGACCTCGTTCCCTGGATACATTTACATCACCATAACTATCAAATACATTTTCAACATCAAATGATTTAGTGAACTATACACATCGTATTCTTTTGATAACATCATTGTTTGTGAAATATACAAGATATGCAGGGCTACACCTACCACACCCAACAAAAACACATTTCTCACAGCGGGCGCCTAAAACGCATTTCTCACAGCGGGCGCCTAATTTTGTTTTATTTTAAACATATGCGTAGCACTCAGTACCAAATGTATGCACGTTACATACATCAGGTTTCTGCCCTGTGAAACATTCGACCGGTGTTTTACCAGTTCTTGGATTATAGCAACGGCTGCAAACGTAGGCTGATGCCATAACTGCATAAATCCACAACTGTTTTCCTAAGTTTGATTCCAGCAACAAACACCTAGCCATTTCAAAAAGAGTTCGCCATCCTCTCTCTGCTGTGCCGTTTTGATGAGGTGAATACGGTGCAGACATCTCGTGTTTTATTTTGTTGTTATCATTAAATTTTTGAAGCTTTCACAAGTAAATTTTATTGCACTGTCTTTACTTTTTACTTTACTTTGACGGCTGCTTTTCCGGTCCCATACAGCAGGGGAATCCCAGTTTCTACAGGACCTCCACTATCGTTTTATCTTGTTCGTTTAGAGTATTCAACACTTCATACAATGTATTATTTATTTACTGTTAAATCTTCACTGTCAAACAACTCATGAAATAAGAAAGTCGTCAGTTTCCTCTTGAAAGTCTTAATGTCTTCAATCATTCGGATGTCTCGTGGGAGCTTATTGTATAGTCTCGGGGCAACATATTTAAAGGCTATGGAGCCTACAGTAGACATGTATCCAGGTTCCAATAGTTTGAAACCATTTGTAACTATTCTAGTGTCAATAAGGTTTGTTGGCTGCGCAATATGTAGTAATTTTCTTAAGTATTGGTCGTTCTGATAACTTGGTGGGTTATTGTACACCCAGCAACAAAACCGGTGTCGCCTCGCCAGACCTGACTTGGAGAGATCATGCCCTTCATGCCCTGAAAGGTGGCCAACGTTTAAAAAACCAAGGCATTGTTTGATGGTTCGAATGTGAGGGGTAGAGAAATTACCAATAGCACTCAAAGAAATGCGATGATTAATGATATATATACAGTATATATATATATATATATATATATATATATATATATATATATATATATATATATATATATATATATATATATATTAGAGAGATAAAGAGGTCTTATCCCTTATTCCTGTAAGAAATGCAATCGTTTTCGATAATAGTGATCGAAAAGTATAATCACACAGATATATTTTAATTCCTTAATACATTTCTCTATAGAACATCCTTAAATACTGTGGGAATTGACTATTCCAATTAATATAAGTCAGAATGATATAGCCTTCGTTTGCATTATCCTAGCAGCTGCTCTCTCTCTCTCTCTCTCTCTCTCTCTCTCTCTCTCTCTCTCTCTCTCTCTCTCTCTCTCTCTCTCCCTCTCTCTCTCTCTCTCTCTCTCTCTCTCCTACCTGTATCCATTAGTTAAATAAGGACACATTTTTTTATGTTATTTGGATGTGTCCAAGGATCAAACAAAACCGATAACTACTTTGCAATCTTGCGTTGGATTTGCATTTCTTTTGGCAGAAAATCCCAAGTTCCAAAGATGTTCAATAACTACCTAAAAACACAAGCAAACTTAAACCACGTGTGATATTGGTTGATTTTTAAGCGGCCCCTGGTCACATGGTTTCATTTTTTTTTTATCAAATCGCGGTTTGGTTATGGATGGTTTGTTACTTCACTGAAAAACCCCCGGCATATTCCCTTTTATTGAGTCGTAACAGCAGTAAGGAACCAATGTCTTATTTTATTTCAATCACACTCATAGCGATCAGTGGTTCTTAGCCTTTTTTCAATGCATGTTCTCTTTTCAAATCAGCATAAAATTATTGTTGAAATACAAGAGAAAAAAACGCGTAAATGCTATGATATAAAGTGGATCTGATGTGTATTAAATGAAAAATTGCTTCTAGGACAAATACTGTATTACTTTTTTCACAAGAAAAAAATAAACCTGCGAATAAAACGAAATATTTTTGTTCTAATTATTCATATTCATATGGTTAGGAATTGACCACACACCTCTTAAGGGAACAGGCACCTATGTTTAAGAAACATCGAGCGAAGTCAACCATAACTTTGTTGGTACCATTGTCATGAATTTTGGCTATTAAGTATTGCTGTCCGTCCATCTGCTATTTAGGTTTTGTTTTCGGTTCAGCTTGTAAAGATTAAAGCTATTTGTAAGTCATATATGACTCATCACATTCCGACAATTAACAGTCCAATTATTGAAAATTATATCGCTTATTACGAAAACTCTGTTACTTTGTTACCGGAAGAAATAAGTCAATAATTTTGATCTTACACTTTTCTTGCATGTAGGTTTGGTTTTGAAAGGCCGCGACCATAAAATTTGTTGGTTACCGATACTTTGGACAATTAGTGTGAATATCTAAAACCAGCCCAAGCCACATCTTTAGCCTGGACTATACAGGTATATGTTACCCAAAACAAATGTTACACGCCAAGTTTTGTAACCGATGTTTTTATTAGTCATCATGGCTACAAATTAGCAATTGTAATATTTAATTATTCTAGACTGAGAAGACACTATAGGACACCCTAATCTAGTATAGGATTTGCATTTATGTCAAAACTTAGTTGAGTTACCAGCAATAGTTTTTTAAACATCGCCATCATTTCAATTGGATGCATTTTATGCCATATTGCATGTAAAAAATGATAAATGAAGAACAATTTGATTTATTTCATGAAATCATTGATATTAATTGTTATCACTAAGGGTATTACCATCATCATCATCATCATCACATTATCTTCATCACTTCACAAATGTTGATAAGCAAACCTCGTAAAGCCATAGTTTAAGGTCACTCAATTACCACGTCTCCACCATCATCTTTAACCACCACCTGATTA
The DNA here is from genome assembly GCF_036898095.1 of Palaemon carinicauda. NCBI lineage: Eukaryota > Metazoa > Arthropoda > Malacostraca > Decapoda > Palaemonidae > Palaemon > Palaemon carinicauda. The sequence goes on from NC_090759.1 coordinate 17,951,990, forward strand.
TATCCCAACCCCATCCCCACATGTTCGAGGTTTAAACGTCTCGTAGTTATGATAAGATCCTTCTGGTGGAAGTTAAAAAACAAAATACTAAGACGACCATATTTTATACATTTGTTCTCCAGGTCTTTACAATAATATCATAACTACAAATAACGAAGTAATTATGCTAAAGACTGATTGAACACATAACGAGAGTATATAATGGATTTCTTGAAGAGCTTACCTGGGGAACACTTATAAGGTGTTGGACATCAGGCCATGAAACATCAAATAAAATCATAATAATACGAAGAGTCAATGCTAAGGAAATATTTCCTTTTGCCTTGGGGAGGGTGAAACCAGCTAGACTCGGACCTTTGAGCATTGAGCAATCGTCACCAGGGAAGGGGGTTCGCTTGGAAGTGAGTGACTTGCCCAGTTAATTTGATTGATTGATCGATTGATTAGGAGTTTTCCGGTGTCCTAACCTCTATGGTTAAACACCAAATCAGATAATATGAGTAAACAATGTGTTAATAGTATAATATTTATACCCTACATCCTATATACCATACCATCACAATAATAATACACCACTGAACACTTTCATTGCATTCCATTTCACATATTTTATTTTCACCAATCACTTCTGAAACAATATTAATTATGGTGACTGATGATGCAATTTAAATCTCCAACCTTAAACTAATATAATTAATATAGCAAATAATACAATATTCTCTAAGAGGGCCAGAGCCAAGTAGCCCGTGCCAAAAGCTGACCCCAACCACATCGAGCTACGTGACTCATGATTGAAATCAAAGGAAAACACTGGAATCAACAACTAAACCTTTAAACCTCATTACCTTGAAAATTTCAACCAAAGCCAATTATTGATTATTGGTTACCCAAATAGGTGCTATTTGAAACAGTGTGTATGTATGTGTGTGTGTGTGGAGAGAGAGAGAGAGAGAGAGAGAGAGAGAGAGAGAGAGAGAGAGAGAGAGAGAGAGAGAGAGAGAGAGATGTATTTATATGATGAATATCTTCTAGAGTTCTAACATTGAGATGCATTCATTTTCTCGTCTTTGAAGTGCTTACATTACTGCTGAAGTTTTGACAGAATCAACAGATTTCTCAGTCTATAAACGCCATACATGGTGGTTAGTCATACTCTGTTGATGTTTCTATTAAATGGTTAATTACATGGATATGGTCAGTTGTTGAACACACACTTCTAAAGCCTGCCTGCTCTCTTGGTTAAGGCTCAGTCTTTCTAGTTGTTGAAAATCTTTACGATATCTATAGGGAAACTACATAGAGATAGTAAAAAAAAAATTGATTGAGAAACGATTTAGAAAGGGTGACCCCCTCTCTCCTAAATTATTCACAGCATGCATAGAAGTTTTTTTTTTAGAATTTAGATTGGGGAAATATAAGAATTAACATAAATTGGAAATACTTTAGCAACTTAAGATTTGCAGATGACATAGTTGTGTTAAGTAAATCATGGGAGGAATTGCAAAAGATAATAGAAGATTTGAATAGAGAAAGCAGAAATGTAGGACTGAAAATAAATGAGTAAAACTAAGATAACGTTCAAAGAAAACGCAGAGACAGCCTATAAGGGTTAAGGACGAACCTCTAGAGATTGCTAATAAATAAATGTACTTAGGACAGACAACACTTTAACATAAAGGTTATGCTGGTGAAAATTTGATCAAATATTCACCACCATAACCTTTATATTAAAGTGTAGTTCCTAAAGTCAATGTAGTCCTGAAGAAGGGTCGCGAAGTGATCCGAAACACAAGTCGATACAAAACAATTAATGGAGAAAAGTAAATGTATTTCTGCTGTTATCCTGAAAACTATCTGCAGGACAATCTGTCAGAGGAGAAGCTGTCTTCGATTTTGGACGCCGATGAGACGTTGTGTATTCATTATATATGTATTTATTTATATATATATATATATATATATATATATATATATATATATATATATATATATATATATATATATATATATATATATAAAACGTCTTTTTTCTAAAAAGAAAATTAATTAATCAGATGGTCCTAACAGTATAGTAGGGTAAGGCAATTTTGGACAGAGGCAATTTTGGACAAGTAAGGCAAATATTGGAGAGATACAATATCTCTAAAACTACTTATAATTTTTGAAAACTATAATGCTATTAGAAATTGCCCAACCTTCTACTTTATAAATATTAGTGTGTCTGGTTTTTAAAAAGTATTAAGTACCCCTATATAAATTGTTGAATATGGGTGTCCAATAATTGCCTCACCTTCATTTTAGGGTTTCTCAGAAATAATACATGAAATTATTTTTTCTAAAATCAAATTAGTAGATGATGCTAAAAGAATGTTTAAAATAAAAAATTAATGAAAACATATGGAATATCTAGTGTCCAATTTTGCCTCGCCTTGAAAAATGGTAAGGCAATTTTGGACACTTAATTTAAAAAAACATCAATTCATAATGTCAAGTTATTAAGTAATAGATTTTGTAAACTATCTATCTATATATCTATCTATACATACATATATATATATATATATACATATATATATATATATATATATATATATATTATATATATATATACATATATATATATATATATATATATATATATATATATATATATTCATAATAATTTCAACTAGAAATATAGATAAAGGATGGCTCTTTGAAAATATTTTCTATCATTTATTTCAATAGAAAATCATATTGATTTATAAGAAAATAAAAAAGAAAAAGTGTTCTTTTCATAGAAAATAATAATCAAACCTATTACTAATGAGAAAATAGGGACAAGTACAAAATTGGAAATAAAGGTGAACAATTCAATATATACTATAGCCATATACGTGACAATTTAAATGCTTGAATATATGACGGGTCTATTTAATTCAACCGAATGCTCAAAAAACAGCTCCAGTTCTTTTAAATGTGGCACTAAACATTCTCTTTGAGGCATGGGTTCCATAAATAAAGGACTGTTAATTCCATCTGTAATTTGAAAAAGGTATGTATCCGTTTGGTGCTCTGGATACTCCTCTATTTCTAATGCCCGGCAGTTGATCTTACTGGAATTAGTATGGACCGGCAGGGGTCACTTGCCTTATTTAGATAGGCGCTGCGCATCACTAAGAAACTGGCTATTCTTTGATGAATTTAGCCAATGAATCCTCTTTGGATTTAGTCAGTCTATGGAAAGCGAAAATGAAAGAATTGCCCCCAGTCCCGGCCGTAGTGGGTTGGTAAGAAACTCACGGTTTGTAAATACTAAAGAAAAATTGAAAATTGGTAATTGAAATGTTAGAACCATGAATCAAACTGGGAAGTTACAGCTAGTAGAGAATGAATTTATGAAATATAGTTTGGATATCTTTGCCCTAAGGAACAGATGGAGTTAAAAGAGAAGGGGTAGGAATAATGATGATGATGCCAAGAGCAGAAAAGGCATTAACCAAATGGAGAGCTGTAGGTAGCAGATTCTTACTTACAAAAATTATTATTATTATTATTATTATTATTATTATTATTATTATTATTATTATTATTATTATTATTATTATTATTATTATTATTATTATTATTATTATTATTATTATTAGGGCCTATAGAAACCAGAGAAAAAGAGAATTTTTCGCGAGTTCTAAATGGCTTCGGAAGAAAATCGTGATTCTCCAAATGGATTCAAAAGAAATTACCATAGACTTAGCGACTTAGCATGGAATTCTGAATGATTCCAGATGCGAATCTGAACGACTTCGAAAGAAAACCCTGAATCTTCAAATGTCTTCAGATGAAATAGCCGTAGACTTAGCATAGAGTTCTGAATGTGTCCAGAACGGAATCTTCACGGAGCTGTAAATCAAAATTAAATCACGTAATTTATCATCATCATCATCATCATCATCATCATTATCATCATCATCATCATCATCATCATCATTTTTCGCGAGTCCTAAACGGCTTCGGGAGAAAATCTTCGTGCATCTCCAAAAGGATTCAGAAGGAATTTCCATAGACTTAGCATGAAATTCTGAATGATTCCAGAAATCTCTGAACGATTTCGGAAGAAAATCTTCCTGACTCTCCTCTCCAAATGACTTCAGACGAAATAGCCGTAGACTTAGCATAGAGTTCTGAATGACTCCAGAACGGAATCTTCCCGGAGCAGTTCTGAACGACTCCGCCCCGGATTCCAAAAGACTTCTGAAGACCTGATCTCTCTCTTTTTTCTTTTTTAAACATACCTTGCTACACCTCACGATCTGTATGTACTGTAGCTATGGAAGTTTACGCAGTGAACATTGGGAGGAGGATTTCACTTTACTCACAGAGCTCGCGTTCTGGCGGAACAGGTAACTGACTGTGAGAATTTTGTTACAGCTACAGGATGAACTGGAGGCTATTCGGAACACCTTCATCTACAGATAGTTTGGATAGGTGCTGCCGAAGTTGGCGAGCTAAGATCATAATGTAAGCGCCTTGAAGGATAATTTGCTTGCAGTTTAGCGACGATGTCCTATAATTGGATTGCATTGGTGCAAAGCGGTGAGCGACGTGTGTTTCTTCAGAATTCGGCATTGAAGATAGAACATATCAGGACGGCACTGGTAAATATATTGTGTTGCTCATCGTCGACTTTAGTATAATAGCGTATAGTGTATGCCGAGAAATCAATGACATCCATGTCTTAACCATGAAAGCCATCGATTTCTCCGAGGAATCTGACGAACCGAGGACAAACAACACTGAAATGTCTCTTGAAATCCCGAAGGAGACTGGCGAACTAAGCAGAGAAGATCTTGAAAAACTATAAAAGACAGATGAGAATAGAGAAAGAAAGCCTTTATATGAAGAAGTATAAAAAATAGCCTTTAATTATAGAGGTAAGTCAACTAAAAACTGAGGTAAAATAGCCTCTACTAATAGCGGTTAGTCGCTTTAAAACAGAGGTCTCAAAGAGCCTCTAGTTCTAGAAATAAAGCACCCAAAAATAAAGGTGAAAAAGCTTTTAATGTTAGAGGTAAGGCGATTAAAATAAAGGTCAAAGAAACTCTAATGCTAGAGTATAGCACCTCAAAATAGAGGTCAAAGAGTCTCAAAATAGAGGTCAAAGAGCCTCTAATGTTAAAAGTAAGGAGCCTCAAAATAAAGGTCAAAGAACCTCTAATACTAAAAGTAAGGAGCCTCAAAATAGAGGTCAAAGAGTCTCCAATGCTAAAAGTAAGGAGCCTCAAAATAGAGATCAAAGTGCCTCTAATGCTAAACGTAAGAAGCCTCAGAATAGAGGTCAAAGAGCCTCTAATGCTAAACGTAAGAAGCCTCAAAATAGAGGTCAAAGAGCCTCTAATGCAAAACGTAAGGAGCCTCAAAATAGAGGTCAAAGAGCCTCTAATGCTAAAAGTAAGGAGCCTCAAAATAGAGTCAAAGAGCCTCTAATGCTAAAAATAAGGAGCCTCAAAATAGAGGTCAAAGAGCCTCTAATGCTAAAAGTAAGGAGCCTTAAAATAGAGGTCAAAGAGCCTCTAATGCTAAACGTAAGAAGCCTCAAAATAGAGGTCAAAGAGCCTCTAATGCTAAACGTAACAAGCCTCAAAATAGAGGTCAAAGAGCCTCTAATGCTAAAAGTAAGGAGCCTCAAAATAGAGTCAAAGAGCCTCTAATGCTGAAAGTAAGGAGCCTCAAAATAGAGGTCAAAGAACCTCTAATGCTAAACATAAGAAGCCTCAAAATAGAGGTCAAACACCCTCTAATGCTAAAAATAAGGACCCTCAAAATAGAGGTAAAAGAGCCTCTAATTCTAAAAGTAAGGAGCCTCAAAATAGAGATCAAAGACCCTCTAATGCTAAAAGGAGTCTCAAAATAGAGGTCAAAGAGCCTCTAATGCTAAATGTGAGGACCCTCAAAAATAGGGGTCAAAGAGACTCTAATGCTAAAAGTAAGGAGCCTCAAAATAGAGGTCAAAGAACCTCTAATACTAAAAATAAGGTCCCTCAAAACAGAGGTCAAAGAGCCTCTAATGCTCAAAGTAAGGAGCCCCAAAATGGAGGTCAAAGAGCCTCTGATGCTAAAAGTAAGGAGCCGCAAAATTGAGGTCAAACAGCCTCTAATGCTAAAAGTAAGGAGCCTCAAAATAGAGTCAAAGAGGCTCTAATGCCAAACGTAAGAAGCCTTAAAATAGAGGTCAAAGAGCCTCAAATGCTTAAAGTATGGAGCCTAAAAATAGAGGTGAAAGAGCCTCTAGTGCTAAAAGTAAGGAGCCTCAAAATAGAGGTCAAAGAACCTCTAATGCTAAACATAAGAAGCCTCAAAACAGAGGTCAAAGACCCTCTAATGCTAAAAGTAAGGAGCTTCAAAATAGAGGTCAAAGAGCCTCTAATACTAAAAATAAGGACCCTTAAAATAGAGGTCAAAGACCCTCTAATGCTAAAAGTAAGGATCCTCAAAATAGAGGTCAAAGGCCCTCTAATGCTAAAAGGAGTCTCAAAATAGAGGTCAAAGAGCCTCTAATGCTAAAAGTAAGGACCCTTAAAATAGAGGTCAAAGAGCCTCTAATACTAAAAGTAAGGAGCCTCAAAATAGAGATCAAAGAGACTCTAATGCTAAAAGTAAGGACCCTTAAAATACAGGTCAAAGAGCCTCTAATGCTAAAAGTAAGGACCCTTAAAATAGAGGTCAAAGAACCTCTAATACTAAGAGTAAGGAGCCTCAAAATAGAGGTCAAAGAAACTCTAATGCTAAAAGTGAGCAGTCTCAAAATAGAGGTCAAAGAGCCTTTAATGCTCAAAGTAAGGACCCTTAAAATAGAGGTCAAAGAGCCTCTAATACTAAAAGTAAGGAGCCTCAGAATAGAGGTCAAAGACTCTCTAATACTAAACATAAGGAGCCTCAAAATAGAGGTCAAAGACCCTCAAATGCTAAAAGTGAGCAGTCTCAAAATAGAGGTCAAAGACCCTCTAATGCTAAAAGTAAGGACCCTCAAAATAGAGGTCAAAGAGACTCTAATGCTGAAAGTGAGCAGTCTCAAAATAGAGGCCAAAGAGCCTCTAATGCTAAAAGTAATGAGCCTCAAAATAGAGGTCAAAGGCCCTATAATGCTAAACGTAAGGAGCCTCAAAATAGAGGTCAAAGACCCTCTAATGGTAAACGGAAGGAGCCTCAAAATGGAGATCAAAGACCCTCTAATGCTAAAAGTAAGGAGCTTCAAAATAGAGGTCAAAGAGCCTCTAATGCTAAAAATAAGGACCCTTAAAATAGAGGTCAAAGACCCTCTAATGCTAAAAGTAAGGATCCTCAAAATAGAGGTCAAAGGCCCTCTAATGCTAAAAGGAGTCTCAAAATAGAGGTCAAAGAGCCTCTAATGCTAAAAATAAGGACCCTTAAAATAGAGGTCAAAGAGCCTCTAATGCTAAAAGTAAGGACCCTTAAAATAGAGGTCAAAGAGCCTCTAATGCTAAAAGTAAGGACCCTTAAAATAGAGGTCAAAGAGCCTCTAATGCTAAAAGTAAGGAGCCTCAAAATAGAGGTCAAAGAGACTCTAATGCTAAAAGTAAGGACCCTTAAAATAGAGGTCAAAGAGCCTCTAATGCTAAAAGTAAGGAGCCTTAAAATAGAGGTCAAAGAGACTCTAATGCTAAAAATAAGGACCCTTAAAATAGAGGTCAAAGAGCCTCTAATGCTAAAAGTAAGGACCCTTAAAATAGAGGTCAAAGAGCCTCTAATGCTAAAAGTAAGGAGCCTCAAAATAGAGGTCAAAGAGACTCTAATGCTAAAAGTAAGGACCCTTAAAATAGAGGTCAAAGAGCCTCTAATGCTAAAAGTAAGGAGCCTTAAAATAGAGGTCAAAGAGACTCTAATGCTAAAAATAAGGACCCTTAAAATAGAGGTCAAAGAGCCTCTAATGCTAAAAGTAAGGACCCTTAAAATAGAGGTCAAAGAGCCTCTAATGCTAAAAGTAAGGAGCCTCAAAATAGAGGTCAAAGAGACTCTAATGCTAAAAGTAAGGACCCTTAAAATAGAGGTCAAAGAGCCTCTAATGCTAAAAGTAAGGAGCCTTAAAATAGAGGTCAAAGAGACTCTAATGCTAAAAATAAGGACCCTTAAAATAGAGGTCAAAGAGCCTCTAATGCTAAAAGTAAGGACCCTTAAAATAGAGGTCAAAGAGCCTCTAATGCTAAAAGTAAGGAGCCTCAAAATAGAGGTCAAAGAGACTCTAATGCTAAAAGTAAGGACCCTTAAAATAGAGGTCAAAGAGCCTCTAATGCTAAAAGTAAGGAGCCTTAAAATAGAGGTCAAAGAGACTCTAATGCTAAAAATAAGGACCCTTAAAATAGAGGTCAAAGAGCCTCTAATGCTAAAAGTAAGGACCCTTAAAATAGAGGTCAAAGAGCCTCTAATGCTAAAAGTAAGGAGCCTCAAAATAGAGGTCAAAGAGACTCTAATGCTAAAAGTAAGGACCCTTAAAATAGAGGTCAAAGAGCCTCTAATGCTAAAAGTAAGGAGCCTTAAAATAGAGGTCAAAGAGACTCTAATGCTAAAAATAAGGACCCTTAAAATAGAGGTCAAAGAGCCTCTAATGCTAAAAGTAAGGACCCTTAAAATAGAGGTCAAAGAGCCTCTAATGCTAAAAGTAAGGAGCCTCAAAATAGAGGTCAAAGAGACTCTAATGCTAAAAGTAAGGACCCTTAAAATAGAGGTCAAAGAGCCTCTAATGCTAAAAGTAAGGAGCCTTAAAATAGAGGTCAAAGAGACTCTAATGCTAAAAATAAGGACCCTTAAAATAGAGGTCAAAGAGCCTCTAATGCTAAAAGTAAGGACCCTTAAAATAGAGGTCAAAGAGCCTCTAATGCTAAAAGTAAGGAGCCTCAAAATAGAGGTCAAAGAGACTCTAATGCTAAAAGTAAGGACCCTTAAAATAGAGGTCAAAGAGCCTCTAATGCTAAAAGTAAGGAGCCTTAAAATAGAGGTCAAAGAGACTCTAATGCTAAAAATAAGGACCCTTAAAATAGAGGTCAAAGAGCCTCTAATGCTAAAAGTAAGGACCCTTAAAATAGAGGTCAAAGAGCCTCTAATGCTAAAAGTAAGGAGCCTCAAAATAGAGGTCAAAGAGACTCTAATGCTAAAAATAAGGACCCTTAAAATAGAGGTCAAAGAGCCTCTAATGCTAAAAGTAAGGACCCTTAAAATAGAGGTCAAAGAGCCTCTAATGCTAAAAGTAAGGAGCCTCAAAATAGAGGTCAAAGAGACTCTAATGCTAAAAGTAAGGACCCTTAAAATACAGGTCAAAGAGCCTCTAATGCTAAAAGTAAGGACCCTTAAAATAGAGGTCAAAGAACCTCTAATACTAAAAGTAAGGAGCCTCAAAATAGAGGTCAAAGAAACTCTAATGCTAAAAGTGAGCAGTCTCAAAATAGAGGTCAAAGAGCCTTTAATGCTAAAAGTAAGGACCCTCAAAATAGAGGTCAAAGAGCCTCTAATACTAAAAGTAAGGAGCCTCAGAATAGAGGTCAAAGACTCTCTAATACTAAACGCAAGGAGCCTCAAAATAGAGGTCAAAGACCCTCAAATGCTAAAAGTGAGCAGTCTCAAAATAGAGGTCAAAGACCCTCTAATGCTAAAAGTAAGGACCCTCAAAATAGAGGTCAAAGAGACTCTAATGCTGAAAGTGAGCAGTCTCAAAATAGAGGCCAAAGAGCCTCTAATGTTAAAAGTAATGAGCCTCAAAATAGAGGTCAAAGGCCCTATAATGCTAAACGTAAGGAGCCTCAAAATAGAGGTCAAAGACCCTCTAATGCTAAACGTAAGGAGCCTCAAAATGGAGATCAAAGACCCTCTAATGCTCAAAGTAAGGACCCTCAAAATAGGGGTCAAAGAGACTCTAATGCTAAAAGTGAGCAGTCTCAAAATAGAGGTCAAAGAGCCTCTAATGCTTAACGTAAGGAGCCTCAAAATTGAGGTCAAAGACCCTCTAATGCTCAAAGCAAGGAGCTTCAAAATAGAGGTCAAACATCCTCTAATGCTAAAAGTAATGAGCCTCAAAATAAGAGGTCAAAGACCCTATAATGCTAAAAGTAAGGAGCCTCAAAATAGAGGTCAAAGAGCCTCTAATGCTAGAGGTAAAGCACTTCAAATTAGAGATCAAAGAACATAAAACGCTAAGATTTTAGTACCTCAAAATAGAGGTCATCGAGCCATTAATACTAAAGGTATGGCACCTCAAAATAAAAAGTCAAAGAGCCTCTAATGCTAGAGTTAAGGTACCTCAAAATAGAGGCCAAATAGTCTGGCCTATTCTTTGTATATTCACCTTACGCATTGGTTTCCTACGCGCCAGCGCTTTTCTGCGCCTTCACCAAAAACTGTGCTTCAGCAGAAACTGAGCACAAGCAGCATCCTGTGTGCCAACGCTCCAGTACTCTCCTTCGCACTCGCGCGAGAGGCAAAAAGAATGAAAACTTTTTGACAGGTTAAAATTGCCACGTTCCCCTCCCCGCAAACGCATGACAGCATGCCCGCAGGGCAAAAAGGGAAGAGGCTTCACAGAATGGTTCAAGATACCAAAGATTCCACCTTACAAGGCGAATCAAATGATTCCCCTGAAAAAAGGAAAGATGAATACTGTGAAGAACTGCAGAGTATAATAGGTGAGAACCTAGAGAGATATGAAAATTGTGATTAATGACTTCAATGCTAAAGTTGGAAGGAATAATCAAGGGATAGAAAATGTGATGGGCGTTGAGGTTCTTGGCGAAGTTGCAAATGAAAATGGGCACATTTTATAAGTTATTGTTCAACAAACAATCTTGTTACTGGAGGTACTCTTTTCCAGCACAAGGAGATCTACAAATATGCAAGGACTTCACCATGTGGCAATTACAAATATCAAAGAGATCACATAGCCATTGATAAAGAGAGAAGGAGGACTCTGGGAAATGTAACAAGCTATAGAGGTGCAGTTATTGGTAATGATCATCAGCTCCTCATTGCCACACAAATATTAAAACTGAAAGAACCCAACAGAAATGTAGATAGAATACCCAAGTTTGATACAACTAAGCTTCTAGAGGATGAACACAGAAATCTTTGTAACTGAATGTAGGAATCGATTTACAGTCTTAAGAGACTTTAAGAGACGAAGTTTTGGGACATGCAGTTACAAGGAGAAAACCATGGATATCAAATGATAATTGGGATACTGTAAAAAGAAGACAAAGACAGGAATTGACTTCTTAAAGTTTTCGAGGAAGTAATGAAAATTACAAGGGAGAGCATGCCAAGTATTTCAGTATTGATAGTGAGGTCAAAAGAAATATCAGGAATGATTGGAGAGAATATTTAGACAGGAAAGCAGATGAGGCTGACAAAGCTATGAATTCAGGGAGTGGCTTTGTTGTAGGAATTGCTCTTGGAATTATTAATGAAATCTCTACGGGGAAAAAAGAAGCATATACCCATCAAAAAGAAAGATGAATCTGTTATAACAAAAGAACATGAAGAAAAGTAACGTTGGATTGAACACTTTAGAGAGGTCATGAATAGGAAATACGAAGGGAATAATTTGGTTCATATACCTGAAACTGATGAAGACCTTGATGTGCCCAAGAATGAATTAGGTGTGTTTGAAGTCGAAGCTATTCTTAAAAAAAAAAAAAAAAAAAAAAAACTCAAAAGATGGAAAGCCCCTGGATACAAAGGAATAACTGCTGAGATGATATTGCCTGAAAATGAAGTGACTCCCAGATTACCTACAAGATTATATTGTAGAATGTGGCGTGAAGAGGCAAAGCCTTATGTATGGGAGCTAGGAGTGCTGGTGAAAATGACAAAAAAATATCTGACTGATTGCAATCATTACAGAGGCATCACACTCACGTCAGCTGTCATGAAAATATATAGAATGCTCATTCTTAAGAGACTAGAGAGAAAGATTAATGAAAAGTTGAGAGATGAACAAGCAGGATTTAGAAAAGGTAGAAGTTGTACTGACCAAATTTTCATTTAAGACATGTGGTACAGCAATATGTAGAATATAGAATTCAACTTTTGATGGTATATGTGGGCTATGAAAAAGCTTTTGATTATGTGCTCTGGCAAATTTTGTGGAGAGTCCTGCGACATTATGGAGTTCCTCTCAAATGTGTAAATATAATTGTCTGTTCATAAGCATAGCATATGCAAAGTTAATGTTAGTGGCGTCTTATCAAACGAATTTCCAGTAAAAAGTGGAGTACACTAAGGGAATGTGTTGTTACCTATGTTGTTTATCCTCCTCATAGATTTTGTAATGCATAGATCGGTTGGGGATGGTGGAGAAGGATTGGACTGGATTGGTAACAGAAAATTAGGAGACCTAGAGTATGCTGATGACGCTGTCCTAATTAGCAGAACACCACAGGGCTTGGAAAGCTTGCTTACCAAAATGCATGAAAAATCACTTGAGGTTGGGCTCGAGATAAATAGAAGAAAGACAGATGATGAGAACGGAATATGCAATGGAAGATGAAATATCTTTGGAAGGATAAAGGATTAATGAGGTAAAATTATTTAAATATTTAGGAACTATGATATCTAATATAGGAGCTTTAGAATTTGAGTTTAATGAAAGATTGAAAAAAGCAAATCAGAGGATGGCTAGGATAAGTCATCAGGCTATATATCAGTTTAGTGATATCGGTGTTACTGTATGGTCGTGAATCTTGGTATATTAATGAAACTCATTTTGTATAATTGAGAACAAAACCCTCAGAAGAATACTGGGTGTTAAATGACAGGACAGGATTAGAAATGAAACTAAGAGAGATTACTCCAGCGCCACATGTGGATGAGATCATGGTGAGGGGTAGATGGAAATGGTTTGGGGATGCTGTTTGTTCTCCCTAAGAGACATTAGTTCACCAAACTTTAAACTGGCCTCCACAAGGCACTAGAAGAGTTGGAAGACTCGGGACTATAAAGGATGAAGTAGGATATTGTGACTGGAGAAGTATTGAATTAAAAGCTGAAGATAGAGACGACTAGCGAAATCTAATTGAGGCTCTTTGCGTCAATAGGGGTGGGAGGAGATGATGATGATGATATGTGGGCAATGGCTTCAAGCATCTAGCTCAAAGCGAGTCACTTAGCCCCCTTCTTCCTCTAAAAACCCTTTTGTTGCTCTATCAATGCAAAATAATGGACGATCCTTAATATCTTCCAAAATAATTTGAATTTCTTTTTTATTTATTTTATTTTAGGTATAAATAAATCCTTATCATTCACTATCGGGACTATCCTAGCAGTTTAATTATCACTATTTATTACCCTGGTCAATTCAGATTTTTTTTGTATTTACGTTAGTGTTTGCAGACATTTTTTCTTAAAGAATCGAGAGATATTTGGTTGCTTTTTATTTCCATGATTTGTCATGTTTCTATCTCTCTTTGTGTTTTTCCTTTTATTTTTCTTCATTTCATCTTTTTTCTTAAATCTTCGATTGTATCCCTTTCTTTTGTAGGTAAAAGTATCTCTTTGATGGCTCGTTCATAGTATGAGGTAACAATGATAAGAATAAAATGGATAGGTACAACTTAGGACGAATATTGTTTATGGGAGAAGCCCCTCCTTGATGTATCTATCATGTTGTTCACTCTAATGTTGCTCCATTTAACACCATATCAAAAAGGCAACATGACAGTTATCAACATGGAAATTAGCAGGAACAGTGAAAATATATTCTATTTCAATTCCTGAAATTTTCATTTGGATATGTGAATTATTATAGGAACAATGTATATGGTAGAGTTTTTTTTTTTTTTTTTTAGATATTTCTAGCATTTGGGTTGACACCCCTCTCGAGGATGTTACCATGTTTTGGTCAATCTTTTTGAAGGTTTCACCCCCTGAGTGTGAACAGCTTTAAGAGTGTCCCCAGTATTAAATAACTTTTTGAAAATCATATCATAACCATCGAGCTAGAAAGAAACTTTTTTCTTTTAATGTAACTCTCAGGGTGTCACTCACTTTTAGTTTGTCACCCTGGGCAGACACCCCTTTTACTGCACCCCTTATGTCTTATTTTGAATTTTTATGATTACATATATGCATATTTATACATAAAAGTATATTTGTGTGCTCGAATACAAAGTTTGATTTACATATTCATATAGTAAGGCAAAATTGGACAGTTTTCAAAACCACAGTCAGGCAAAATTGGACAGGCAAACTTCTCAATTTTTTCTTGGCAAGGCAAAATTGGACAATCTTGGATTACGGACACAAAAATTTATGTAAGTCTATAATTTTTTTCTAGCATATTTATATTGATAGGGACCACAAATTGTCATAGTTTGCCCAACTGAGCGTTGGCGCTTAACGGAGATACAGACGTGTCCAAAATTGCCTCACTGTCCAAAACTGCCTCGCCTCTGAGATATTTTTTTTATTACTGTAATACGAGAATTTCTAATTCTTTGATGATTATGAAACAAGCCATTTTATAGATGAGACCTTCCTTTCTTGAAAACATGTTTGGTATTTGATCATAAATTATTAATATAGATTTTGTACAAAGGTTACTAAAAAGGTGTCCAAAATTGCCTCACCCTACTATATTAACTTAAGCATCAGACACTTGGAGCCTTACTAAAGGCATTACAACATAAGCTGATTATAACTTAACAGAGCTATGGAAAGAATGATGATAAGAATAACAATAAGAAATATGAAAAGAGCAACATGGATACGAGAGCAAACTAAAGTAGAAGATATTCTAACATGTAAATATGTAAAAAAGGAATGGACATGGGCAGGACATATAATGAGAATGTCAGACAATAGATGGATATTAAGAATTGTAGAATGTGTCCCTAGAGAATGTAAAAGAAGAGAAAACGATCTCATAAAGTGGCATGTCTGGAGTCTTTTTTCTATAGTGGACCAGTCACGGCTGATGACACACACAAATGTACATACATACATACATATAAATATATATATATATATATATATATATATATATATATATATATATATATCTATATATACATATACATATATACATATATATATTTATATATATATATACATTTATATATATATATATATATATATATATATATATTTATATATATATTTATATATATATATATATATATATTTATATATCTATTCAAATATATAAATATAAATAAATAAATAAATAAATATATATATATATATATATATATATATATATATATATATATATATGTTTAACTGGGCTCCACAAGGCACTAGAAGAGTTGGAAGACCCAGACCTACATGGTTAAGGACTATGAAGCGTGAAGTAGATGAATGGAAATGTATTGAATTAAAAGCTCAAGATAGGGACGACTAATGAAATCTAACCGAGACCCTTTGCGTCTATAGGGATAGGAGGAGATGATATATATATATATATATATATATATATATATATATATATATATATATATATATATATATGTATGTGTGTGTGTGTGTGTGTGAATATATAAACCATTGGTAGAAACATAACATATACACATAGTAACACCCATCGCCTTCGAAAAAAATCTAGAAAGTAATAATTTCATTGGAAAAAACTATGTGAATATTACATCATTATTGATCATCTAAAATAAATTCCCCAGAAAAGTACTCGTATTTTCTGTGTTTCCAACGGCTCTGATATGGATACGTACCGAAAATGGGTTGTTTTGAATCTCAAACCTGAAGAAATAAGTCGAAGCCTTCGGTTATTTCAATGCGGTTTGCTGAAAACGTCAATTATCCTTCGCCCGAGTTCGATCGCCGAGTGCGCTGCAGGCGTTACTTAATAATGAAAGTAATAAATTATAGTATTAATCATCTTTTCATCTTCCTATTCAGTCTCTTAACTTTTCCTTCAAATTGCAAATCCGAGCGTTGAACGACTTTAGAACTTTCAGACTCAAATCCATAAATCAAATCATGTAGTTTATTATTATTATTATTATTATTATTATTATTATTATTATTATTATTATTATTATTATTATTATTATTATTATTATTATTATTATGATGGGTTTATTGAAACGAAAGAAGAGTTTTTTTCGCGAGTCCTAAACTGCTTCGGAAGAAAATCTTCACGGATCTCCTAATGGCTTTAGAAGAAATGGCCATAGACTTAGCATGGAGTTCTGAATGATCCTAGAACAGAATCTCTGAACGGCTTGGGAAGAAAACTTCCCCGGATTTCCAAATGCCTTCAAAAGAAACAGCCGTAGACTTAGCATGGAGTTCGGAATGACTCCAGAATAGATTCTTCCTGGAACTCCCTGAACGGCACCTGAAGAAAATTTTCCGGGATCTTCAAAAGGCTTCAGAAGACATAGCCGTAAACTTAGCATGGAGTTCTCAATGACTTCAGAACAGAACCTTCACGGAGCAGTTCTGAACGGCTTCACCCCGAGATTTAAATGACTTCTGAAGACTTGATCTCTCTCTCTCTTTTTTTTTTTTTTTTTTTTTTTTTTTTCAAAATAAGCATGCAACGCAGTGAACATTGTTAATGACTATTTTTTGAATAGGAAGCTGACTGTGAGAATTGTGTATTACAACTACAGGATCAACAGGAGGCTCTTCGGAACACCATCTACAGCTGGTTTTGGTGGTTGCTGCAGAAGTTGTCGAGCTTTGAAGAACATAATATACGCGCCTTGAATGATCCTTTGCTTGGGCTTTTGGGGACTATTGGAACTAAGGAAATAAGGACGGAGACAGAATGGTTCAACTGAACGGTGTGCGACCTGTGGTTCTTCAACAGGATAGTTCCAAAATCCGACACTGAAGAAAGGACATATTCAGATGGTATTGGTAAATATATTGTGTTGCTCATCGTTTGCTTTAGTGTGATAACGTATGCAGAGAAAATTTATAGCATCCATGTCTTTACCCATCGCCCTGATGGAAAAAGACATGGATGCCATCGATTTCTCTGAGGAATCTGACGAGATGAAGACACGCGGCACTGAAAACTCTCTAGAAATCTAGAAGGCAACTGACGAGCTAGGAAAGAATACGATGAAATCAGGAAGGAAATTGACGAACTAAGCAAACTGGAAGATGAAATATCAAAGGAAACCAAAAACCTAATCATGAAAAACTAGAACAGACAGAAGAGAACAGCAACGAATAGCCTTTAAACGAAGACGTAAAATAGCCTTTAATGCTAGAGGTAAGTCACCTTGAAATAAAGGTAAAAAAGCCCCTAATACGAGAAATAAAGTACCTCAAAATAGAGGTAAAAAACCATTTAATGGTAGAAATAAGGCACTTCAAAATAGAGGTTAAAAAAACCTTAATGCTAGAAATAAGGCACATAAAAATAGAGGTATAAAAGGCCCTATGATATAAATAAGGCACCTAAAAATAGAGGTAAAAGAGCCTCTAACGCTATAAGTAATGGACCTCAAAATCGAGTAAAAAAGCCCCCAAATGATATAGATAAGGCTCCTAAAATTGAGGTCAAAGAGCCTCTAATGCTATAAATAAGGCACCTAAAAATATAGGTCAAAGAGCCTCTACTGCTAGAAGTAATGCACCTCAAAATCGAGGTCAAAAGGCCCTTAATGCTATAAATAAGGCACCTAAAAAGAGAGGTCAAAGAGCCTCTAATGCTATAAGTAATGCACCTCAAAATCGAGGTAAAAAAGCCCCTAGTACTATAAATAAGGCACTTAAAGATAGAGGTCAAAGAGCCTCTAATGCTAGAGGTAATGCACCTCAAAATCGAGGTCAAAAGCCCCTAGTGCTATAGATAAGGCACCTAAAGATAGAGGTCAAAGAGCCTCTAATGCTAGAGGTAACACACCTCAAAATCGAGGTCAAAAGCCCCTAATGCTATAAATAAGGCACCTAAAGATGGAGGACAAAGAGCCTCTAATGCTAGAAGTAATGCACCTCAAAACCGAGGTCAAAAAGCCCCTAACGCTATAAATAAGGCACCTACAAATAGAGGTCAAAGAGCCTCTAAAGCTACAAGTAATGCACCTTAAAATCGAGGTAAAAAAGCCCCTAATGCTATAAATAAGGCACCTAAAAATAGAGGTCAAAGAGCCTCTAATGCTAGAGGTAATGTACCTCAAAATCGAGGTAAGAAAACCCATAATGCTATAAATAAAGCACCTAAAAATAGAGGTCAAAGAGCCTCTAATGCTAGAGGTAATGTACCTCAAAATCGAGGTAAGAAAACCCATAATGCTATAAATAAAGCACCTAAAAATAGAGGTCAAAGAGCCTCTAATGCTAGAGGTAATGTACCTCAAAATCGAGGTAAGAAAACCCATAATGCTATAAATAAAGCACCTAAAAATAGAGGTCAAAGAGCCTCTAATGCTAGAGGTAATGTACCTCAAAATCGAGGTAAGAAAACCCATAATGCTATAAATAAAGCACCTAAAAATAGAGGTCAAAGAGCCTCTAATGCTAGAGGTAATGTACCTCAAAATCGAGGTAAGAAAACCCTTAATGCTATAAATAAAGCATCTAAAAATAGAGGTTAAAGAGCCTCTAATGCTAGAGGTAATGTACCTCAAAATCGAGGTAAGAAAAATCTTAATGCTATAAATAAAGCATCTAAAAATAGAGGTCAAAGAGCCTCTAATGCTAGAGGTAATGTACCTCAAAATTGAGGTAAGAAAACCCTTAATGCTATAAATAAAGCACCTAAAAATAGAGGTCAAAGAGCCTCTAATGCTAGAGGTAACACACCTCAAAATCGAGGTCAAAAGCCCCTAATGCTATAAATAAGGCACCTAAAGATGGAGGACAAAGAGCCTCTAATGCTAGAAGTAATGCACCTCAAAACCGAGGTCAAAAAG
>NC_090759.1:17975852-18058352 GCF_036898095.1 Palaemon carinicauda
AAGGATATTTCCATGCTATGAATAATAATATGAATAGTCAGTTCCAATATTATTCAAGAAAATTTTATATAGAAATAGGATAGGAAAATTCACGTAAAACGTTATGATAGAATCTTTTGATGAATTAGTTTCGAAATAATATTAGATTACATTTCTTAAAAGAATAAAAAAGTTCTCTCTCTTCATCGGATTTCTTTGAGTGATATCGGTAATTTACCTCCTCCTCACATTCGAACCATCCTAATGATGCCTTGGTTGTTTAACGTCGGCCACCTTTCAGGGCAAGAGGGGCATGATCTCTCCAAGTCAGGTCTGGCGAGGTGACACCGGTTTTGTTGCTGGGTGTACATATTTTAATCGGCAGCCAGTGTAAATCAATTAGTATAGGGGTGATCCTATCTCTACATGGACACCTTTTATCAGTCTTGTTCCTCTGTTTATTATGTTTTGTAATTTCTTACGTTGTACTTTTGATAAATGGTAATAGATGGAGTTGCAGTAGTCAATACTGGTAATAACACAGTTTATCACAAGTTTCTTTGCAGAATTTTTGTCCAGGTACTTTTTTATAAACGCAATATTTCTTAGATGATAACCAGCAGTTTTTACTACATTATTTATTTGGGCATTGAGAGACAAGGTCCAGTCAAGAAATACACCTAGATCACAAACTTTATTAGATATCGGCACCGAGTCATTATTTATGTTTATTTGAATATCACCCAAGCTTCTCACATTGTTTCTCTTACCCACCACCATGAACTCAGTTTTGTTCGCATTTAATTTTAGTTGTTTAATTGTCATCCATTCTCTAACACTATCAAGGATTCGGTTTAGAGTTTCAGTAGTGTCATCTATATCAATTATGGAGAAGTAAAATTGTGTGTCATCTGCAAATAGTTTGAACTTCATACCATGCCATCGTAGTATTTTAGATAAATCAATAGCATGGATGCAGAATAAAATTGGACCAAGTACACTCCCCTGGGGTATGGGGTACCTCTCTGTTTAAGAGTTCATATGATGAATAAGAGACAACTAAAATCAAGTGTAACAGTTTCATAAGGCAATTGACATTTCTTCATAAAAAAACTAATGAATATAACATTAATGTGTCAGGATATGACTATAGTCTATATCTAGAAAAAGATATTTATTGAACTTCCCCATTACTTTGACTTTAAAGAAATATATTTTAGCAACTGATATGTAATTCTTCTTGATATTGATATACAATTACTATTAATTGTTTTTTTTTATCTTTATAATGATGGTAATGTAGAATGGTTACGACTGTATATTAATCTGTTGTTGTTTAGTAGCGAATCTCATTTTAGCAGTCATCTAGTGAGTATCTCTTCAAATCAGAGAATACGAATGGAATGCTCATAAGAAAGTTCTCTCTTCCATGAAATATAACCTTAATGTATTTCCAAGCGACAACTGCAGACTTGAAGGAAATATGTAAAGGATAAATGAAATCATAATTTATCTAATCAGTGACCATAACACTCTTCATTATATATATATATATATATATATATATATATATATAATTTATATATATATAAATATATATATAAATAAATAAATAAGTCCAGTTCAGAACGAAGGCCTCAGACATGTCCTTCCACTTGCGTCTGTTTATGGTCGCTCTGTGGCAGTTCACACCGGCAACCTTTCTTAGTTCGTCAATCCATCATCTTCTCTTCCTTTCCCTGCTTCTTTAAAAATCTCTCTCTCTCTCTCTCTCTCTCTCTCTCTCTCTCTCTCTCTCTCTCTCTCTCTCTATATATATATATATATATATATATATATAAATATAAATATATATGTATATATATATATATATATATATATATATATATATATATATATTTAATTCACTCTACCTAGGAAATAAATCATCAAGAGAATTGAGCTGATTCCCACGCTTTTGTACTTCCCCTTGCCTATGGGTCATGATAAACGATAAAGAATTTTGTTTAAACAAAGGCCTATTTATGAGTATCACAAAACACCTGAATTTCATGCATTCAGCCACAAATAATTGATGTTTTCAAATCAAGTATGGGGAGAATGAAGACACGAGAGATTTTTTAAAAAATGGCTGTGTATGAGTCCATAGACGAAGAAAATAAACTTCAATCACTTGTCCATTGAAGGGTATAAGAGTTTTTAATAACTTTAGTCTACATATTTGTTGTTGAAATGGTTTTGATACTAATGCTCGTGACTGTCATAGGTTACCTTCAAATGTTGAATCATAAATAGCTTTTAATTTAGAGTAAAACGACTGTCTTAGGAAAACCTGTAAGAACCAAATAACTTCATAAAGGATGAAACCTGCTTATAGAAATATGCCGAGTTTAACAGTGAAAGTTTTTTTTTGAAAACCCTAAATTTACCAGGAAAACTTTTATTTTCTTTCGAAAATTCCAAGTTCATCGTTCAAACTTTTTTTCATTTTTCTTTTATTTATTTATTTATTTTTTAAACACCAAGTTTAATAGTTAAACTTTCCCCCTGAAAACTCCAGTTGATCAGTCAATTCTTTTTTTCCAAAACCTCAAGTTTAACAGTCAACATTTTTTTTATAAAAAGGTGGAGGGGTCGTGTCCCAGTGACATCACTCGCCCCCTTGGACCCACTACTGTAGTTTCGAAATAAAGTTATAGAGCACATTGAATTTCCCTCCCACCCGGTCTGCGACCCACCTTAGTCACACTGATGATACCTTGCGATTTATAAAAAAAAAAAGAAAAAAAAAAAAAAAAAAAAAAAAAAAACTTCCACCTATTCCACTTCAGCTGTACTCCTTTCTATATTGGGTCGCGGTTTCATATCAGAACCTATTTTCAAATTGCCCGAGTTGAATTTGGTCCTTGAAAACTTTAGTATTTCAAATTGAATCATAAATGTCTTCATTTCAAAGATTTTTAACATTTTCATTTATCAATACCTGTTGATTAATTTCTGAGTAACCAATAATTTTGTATCTCTTCACCACAACAGCTTGTATGTCAAAGTGTGATTCCATCTTTTAATAAATTTAGTCTTGATGAAGTCACGTAAAAAGTGATTCGAAACACATGTCAACAAGTAATAAATGGCGATACGTAAATGCAGCTTTCCTTTTATCCTGAAAACTAACAGGAGCTCAGTTTGTGAAGAGAGAGAGAGAGAGAGAGAGAGAGAGAGAGAGAGAGAGAGAGAGAGAGAGAGAGAGAGAGAGAGAGAGAGAGAGGCCACTTCTAAGTCGCTCTACCTACTTTTGTTCTCGTTCTGATAATAAATTACTTAATAACGAAATGAGGTCCTTTACAGTTATAATGTCAGTAAACACTTGAAATCAAAGAAGGAATCACACACACATATATATATATATATATATATATATATATATATATATATATATATATATATATATATATATATATACTATATATATATATATATATATATATATATATATATATATATTATATAGGTTGTTGAGTTGAGGCTTTCGATATCTAATTCAACATCTATGGATTTTCGCCGATAATCATCGTCAGATTCGTTGAAAACATGAAAATATGCCAGAAAAACCATTCCGTTATCCACTGGGAATTATTGGCAACTTATGCAAATTTACCCAAAGACCACCATATTAGATACCTCGCAAATTTAAACCTCAATTTTGCTTCAAAAATATATTACATTTAGAACCGGTAAACTTATTGAACAATTGTAGAGCTATGGAGTTTTCATGCCACGTACATTTGTTTATCATATCTCATTTCACTCCTACAAATGATATTGAACTAAAATCGTAGCAACCACATTATATTGTAATCACATTTAAATTTCCACTTTCAGTAAATAGGAATTTTGCACCAGATGCTGAACAGAACAAAAGCTAACTGATAAACCATCTATATCAGAGTTTTCTGGAAACTGATCTTAATCCCTCGAAAATTTTATTGTCACTTGATAGATTCAGCAAAGTAAACAAAAGCAATTGATTTAGCAACAGCAATATGCTCACCAACAGATCATTAATAAACAGGAAAAACGAACGACACCGATATACTGATATATGTATGTATCTATCTGATACATACATACTGTATACCAAGGGAGAGAGACGGGGTCGGTTGAAATTTACTGCAGAGTGTAATAGATGATGAGATCCCAGAGGGAGATATGAAAATGGTGATTGGCCGCTTCAATGCTGGAAGAAATAATCGAGGAACAGAGAATGTGATGGCGAATTTGCAAATGAAAATGGAGCACATTTCATAAGTTTCAATTTAGCAAACAATCTTCTTGGAGGTACTCTTTTTCCACCAAAAACATTCATAAGTATACATGGACTTCACAATGTGGCAATTAAAAAATTCACATAGATCACAGTCATTAATAAAGAGAGAAGGAGAACTCAGAAATGTAAGAAGTTACAGAGGTGCAGATATTGCTAGTGATCACCAGCTCCTCATTGCCACACTGAAATTAAAACTGAAAGCACCCAACAGAAAAAAAATAGAATACCTAGGTTTGATACAACTAAGCTTTTAGAAGAAGAGCACAGAGAAACATTTGCAATTGAATGTTGGAATCGATTTACAGTCTTGTAGACTTTAGGAGGCGAAGAACAAACAATTAAGGAAGAATGCTGTGATATTAAGAACATATATCAAACAGTTGTAAAAAGGAGACAAAGACACAAATTGATTGTGAAAGTTCTAGGAAGTGGTGAAAATTACGAGGTAGAGCATGCTAAGTATTCCATTATTGATAGTGAGGTCAAAATAAAAGCCAGGAATGACTGGAGAGAATATTTAGACAGTAAAGCAGATGAGTTCAAAATTACAAATGATGTAGAAATTCATCCCCCAAGTGCACCAGAGATTCCTACACATCCTTACCCATCCCAAGGTCTGAAGGAAAGCATTTGAAAAAGATAAAAGATATCAAGAAAATGCCCGTGAGCAGTGTCTCAGGAACTTAAGGAAGAATTCTAGCTTTCCAGGCATGTGAAGACATCTGTCTATAAAAATCAAAACAAAATTTAGGTTCCCTTTTTTGGCATGGATATCACAAAGAACTTTTATAGATGGTTACAATGAGGATCAAGAGGATATATTTCATACCCGATTTTCTATTAAATGCAAATCATATATGTCTACGTATCTTGCAAAATTGCAATAATGATCTGAAACCACTAAAAAAAGGTATTCATAGACTCTGAAATTCCCATAAATAAGGAACACGCGATATAATAACCAACCTGTCTACGAATTGTTTCTTATTGTAAAAACTTCATCACGCCTTTCTCGAGGATACAAATCTCAGGATTATACGAAGTATATAACTACCTAAATATGACTCCTGTCTGTTCATCATTTCATCCAAGATATTCAAGAAGAATTAATTGTACGGTCATCAACAATATTAGTTTTGTGTACAAGAGCAGCAGAAATAAAAAAAAAATGAGAGGTCATAATAATAATGATGATGATAATAATAATAATAATGATAATAATGATAATAATAATAATAATAATAATAATAATAACAACAACAACAACAACAACAACAACAACAACAATAATGATAATAATATCAATAATAACAATTATCATTATTATCAACTTTCTCATTATTATTATTATAATCATTATAGGAAAAGTGTGAGACTTAATGGTGAATTTTATGCAGATACAAATGAACCATTTAAAACCCCACCAAGATTATTAAAAATAAATATAGCTCTACAAAAATCCGTTGTTTTTTTAGTCCCAATGCAATGGAAACCTAATCAGAATAAAATCATACCACATCCTTCTAAAATATCATTATAAGAACTGCCATTTTCCTCAGATGAGACCATTTCTTTCCAATCTTTCATGAACAGGGTCTCTAGTTTTGGAAATAAATTCTATTAAATCAGTAATTTACCGACTAATCCTGCAGAAAGTATATTGGTATGTTTGCATATGTCGAGCAATAAGAGGGGATTATTTAGCCTAATGCCTAGCTGTTTTTTTTTTATGAAATAATCATCAACGTCTTAAATAAACTTTCTACTCGTGCAATTTTTGATGATTAGATTTATGAATAATGTATTATTACCCAATGTATGTTTGCGTATATATATTTGTAAACGTTATACTTATAAAATTACCACAATATAATGTACGTACATATCTCAGGTTACAAACCTAACAAAAGACTTGTCCATATCGGCAGCGTAAGACCACTTCATTCTTGCGATAATAGACAAAAACCCATTTAACATTCATTGACCTCTGAACACGGACGCGTGATAAAACGAAAAAATAAAGCGAGAAGATTTGTCTTTATTGCTCTTCATTCATATTCCACAGCCGGTAAAGTTTTTCTCGAGGATAATACGCACCACCATCAGTTAGAGGAATATTAGGGAAACAACGAGATACCGAGGCTATGATTATCTGCCAGAAAAAAAGCGCGATGAATTATTAGCTACGAAGCCGAGTGACACTAAACACCGTCACAGCCGACAATAATGCAGCAAGCGATTAGAGGCAGCTAAAGGTCAGAGCAAATCTCGAACTACATATTTGGTGAAACAAAATCAAGTTTTCAGTGGTGGATTGTCATTATCCTATTTTCTCTATCCCGTTGAAAATGTGGTTGCAATTTTAAAGATAGCGGGGCAGAATGAGAGTTAAAGGTTTGCAATGTTTTATAATATGCGAGTGAGGCTTTAAAGGTACTTTGACAAAACAACGCATAGCTCGTAATGCTTACGTAAATATATACATAATATGTATAAGTGGATAAGATTTTTTTGGCTAGCATTCAAACAGTGACGATTATCACCATTGGTGTTATAAATTTTACAGCAGATTACATAAAATGGTTCATAAAGAACTACATACATTTTCGATTGGGAATGCAGTTAACTCAGTGCTAAGTTAGGCTTTGAAATATAACAGAAAGAATCTCTATTAGACTGAGCACAGAGAAGTTAACAAATTACTTATGTAAAAATTGTACAATAAAATAAAACATATTTAAATAATATCAAACCTTTACATAGCTTTCTGGGTGATATTGATAATGCATTTAATAATTTCGATCTGTTATAGAATATTACATACATAAAGGTAATGTACACACACGTGTATATATATATATATATATATATATATATATATATATATATATATATATATACTGTATATATATATATATATATATATATATATATATATATATATATATATATATATATATATATATATATACACTGTGCATACATAATGAGAGAGAGAGAGAGAGAGAGAGAGAGAGAGAGAGAGAGAGAGAGAGAGAGAGAGAGAGAGAGAGAGAGAGAGTCGTATATTTTGGTTCTGAGGACACAAAAGGAACAAAGGAAATAGAGTGGGGTTTCTTATTTATAAAAAAATTTGTAGTTACTATAGAATCATTTTATAATATTGGTGACAGAATTGTAGGATTGATTATCAAACTAAGAAGTATAAACTAAAGATTATTCAAACGTAAACACCAACATCCCATACAGAGGATGAAATAAAAACTTTTTTTTTGAAGATCTGGAGCATCTATGGAAAAACATAAGATTCAATTTATATTTGTTTAGGGTGATTTCAATACTAAGGTATGTCAAAAGAAGAGAGGATAATCAGCTGTAGGTATATTTGGAGTAGGCACAGAGGAGATATACTTGTAGAATTTGCTGAAAGAAACGATCTGAAAACCATGAAAACCTTTTTTTTTTTTTTTTTTTTTTATAAAAAGGAACATAGAAAATGGATATGGAGAAGCCCAGATAGAGAAACTTAAAACGAAACAGAATTTATTCTAAATTAAAGTTAATTTAGTTAAAGATATAACAGTGCTAAGCAAATTAAAATCAAGCGACTACAGAATGGTGAAAAGTGAAATTTGTCTAGATCTAAGGGAAGAATGTTCTCAAACTAATTTTAAGAAAGAAAATAAACACTTTAGTAATAAGAGAAAAATATGATGAGTTTAGTTTAGCAATATAAAATAGGTACCCTCAGCTACACGTTGAAATGAAATGGAAGCAAGTAAAGAAGAAATGAACAATAATTTCACAAAATTTGAATTTGAATCAGCACAAGAGATAGGTGGAAAAGTTCCTAAATATGACCAATGAAAACTATCAAAAAACACCAAAATTCGTATGAGGGAAATATACAAAAAAGATGCATTAGAATTACCAGAAATACTTTATACAAAAAACAAACTGAATGCCAAAGACATTCGTACATACAATCAGACCAAGGTTGAGGAAACACTAAAAAAAAAAAAAAAAAAAGGATGAAGCATCAAGTTAATGAAAAGAAGACTTGGAATAGGGTGCCAACAGCTATCTGCTTTAAAGGATATAAAGGGAAATATTATCAGCAAATGAGATGGAGTGATAAAAATGGGAGAGGATTTTTATACAATGCTATACAATAGTGATATAACGATATAAGAAATAACTTTGCCAATGAAATAATGGAGCACTTGAGCCTGTACCATTAGTAACAATATAAGTAAAGAAAGCATTAAAAACCATGAAAAGAGAGATGAAGGCCTATCAATTGACTTACTAATAGATGGAGGATATTTCATAATAATAAAACTCTATACCTACAGCTTGGAGAATAATTATCATTATAATACATTAATTCACAAAAAGGAAGACAGAAAAGACCTAAAAAATAATCGCCCAATATGTTTACTCTCAGTACTATATAATGTATTTTCAAAGATGATATTAGGCCGACAGCTAGACTTTAATCAATCAAGAGAGCAGGTAGGGTTTAGAGGTGGGGTTTCGACAACTGACCATATCCATGTACTTGACCAGCTAATGGGAAAATCAACGGAGTATGACAAACCACTAAGTATGGCATTTATAGACTATGAGAAAGCTACTGATTCGGTCAAAACTCCAACAGTAATTGAATCACCTCTAAAGCAATGAAGAGATAAATCTTAAGTTAGAACACTTGAAGATATCTACAGTATACGGAAAGTACAGCAATCCTAAAACTATATGAAGCTAGTGAGAAAATTCTGACTGAGAAAGGAGTTAGACAGGGAGAGCCCATCTCTCCTAAATTATTTACAGCATGTCTAAAAGTTATTGAGAATTTAGGTTGGGAAAATGTTGGAATTAACGTAAATGTGGAATACCTTAACAACTTATGATTTGAAGATAACATAGTTCTATCTAATTAATCATGGGAGGAATTGCAAAAAATTATGAAATTGAATAGAGAAAGCAGAAATGTAGGACTGAAAATTAATATGAGTAAAGATTATGTTTAAAAAATCACATTCTTATTCACAGTGGAGATTAACTACTGCACTATAATTGATCAGTGGCCACTATTCTCTTGCTAAGGGTAGAAGAGACGCTTTAGCTTTAGTAAACAGTTCTTCTAAGAGAACACTCCAAAATTAAACCATTGTTCTCTAGTCTTGGGTAGTGCCATAGCCTATGTACAATGGTCTTCCACTGTCTTGGGTTAAAGTTCTCTTGCTTGAGGGTACACTCGGGCACACTACTCTATCTTATTTTTTTCTTCCTCTTGTTTTCTAGAAACGGTGTGTTGGACAGGCTTAATAGAAGGGCCATGGATGCCTGGTAGTTTATCAAGAGCTTGACTTTTCCTTATCTATTTTTTTTTTCTTTTCAAAACCATCCTTACTGTCCTCCCTCAAGTTGAAGTAGCTATCCTGGAGGATATTAAGCCTTGCATGGTGTATCGGCTCCACCACGTTGACCAGTTTTTCCAACCTTTTTTCTATAGTCTATGGGTCTGATCAATCACTTTATT
This sequence comes from Palaemon carinicauda, assembly GCF_036898095.1. NCBI lineage: Eukaryota > Metazoa > Arthropoda > Malacostraca > Decapoda > Palaemonidae > Palaemon > Palaemon carinicauda. The sequence continues at coordinate 17,985,704 of NC_090759.1, forward strand.
TATATTTCCGTACACATTGTTTTTGTTATCATTCTTATTAATTTAGTTTTTAAGTCTGATATATCTTTTTTATTAGCATTAATTCTTATGCTGTCTGGAGACATTGAGCGAAATCCTATACCAGTACGTCCTAGACTTCGTCAGTGTCGTCTACTGTATTACAATATTCGTGATCTTCATGCAAATACTCATGACCTTACAGGTGTGTCCACACAATATGATATTCTTTTGTGCTCAGAAACTTTGGTTTCTAATATGAGGCACTCATCTGAGCTCCTTATAACTGGTTTTAAGAAACCCATAATTTTGAAACGGGATGCCATTCCTAAGGCCAGGGGAATGACGGTGTATATTAGGACTGAGTACCCTGCTTCTCACAAGTCCAGCTATGAATGGTGATATCATGAGATTGAGGTAATAAAAGTTTGTGGCAGGCATACCAACTTATATTTGTGTTGGATCTACCGGAATCCAGACATGGATGAATCTATCTTCGATTGTCTTCTTACCATTATGGCTAAGATGCAAGATGATAGAATAGCCTCTTTTGTCTTTTTTGGTGATTTCAATGCTCACCATAGAGTTGCTGAATTCTGTTTCTCCTACTGATCACCAGGGCTTAAGAGCCTTGAACATTGCCTCTGAATCAGGCTGTGAGCAAATCATAAGTGAAGCTACTCACAGGTCTGGTTACTGCTTGGACCACATATATACCAACTTCTCTGGCGTTTTAACAACTATGGTTGGTTCTCCAGTTGGGACATCTGATCATGCCTTGAATTCAAAAGTAGTGAAAACTGAGTATCCTGTCTCTGATGTATCAAACTCATGTAAGATTTATATGAAATCTCAAGCAGACTAAAATGGAATTTTGAGTGATCTTTTGGGATTGAATTGAGCACAATTTTATAGTAGTGTTGATAATGCTGTTCCTTTCAATGAGAATCTGGTCAACATAATTGATAGGCGTATCCTTTCTCGTGTGCTAAGGTACCGAGTGAAAGACAAACCATGGTTCAATGATTATTACAGACATGCATATTTGAAGAAGCAGGAGGCCTATCATCTTTGGACGGGTATCAGATCCGATTTAACTTAGAATAACTATACTAAGCTTAGAGCGCTTGCTAAGATAGTTTATGCTTCAGCTGAAAAGGAATACAATATAACCATAAAAGAAACCCTTTCTGTTACAACCCAGGAATATAAGTGGTGGCTTACCTTTAAATCTTCACTCTTTGATGTAGATGCAACAGTTATTATTATTATTATTATTATTATTATTATTATTATTATTATTATTATTATTATTATTATTACTAAGCTACAACCCTAGTTGGAAAAGCAAGATGCTATAAGCCCAGGGGCTCCAACAGGAAAAACTAGCCCAGTGAGGAAAGGAAAAAAAGATATAGATAATCGATATAAGAAATAATGAAAAATTAAAATAAAATATTTCAAAAACATTAACAACATTAACACAGATATTTGATATATAAATTATAAAAGAACTAAGTAAGCCTGTTCAACATGAAAACATTTGCTGCGAGTTTGAACTTTTGAAGTTCTACTGATTCAACTACTCGATTAGGAAGATCATTCCACAACTTGGTCACAGCTGGAATAAAACTGAGTACTGAGTAGCATTGAGCCTCATGATGGCGAAGGCCTTACTATTAGAATTAACTGCATGCCTAGTATTACGAACAAGATGGAACTGTCCGGGAAGATCTGAATGTAAAGGATGGTCAGAATTATGAAAAATCTTATGCAACATGCATAATGAACTAATTGAACGACGGTGCCAGAGATTAATATCTAAATCAGGAAAAAGAAATTTATCATTCCGTAAGTTCCTGTCCAACAAATCAAGATGAGAATCAGCAGCTGAACACCAGACAGGAGGACAATACTCGAAACTAGGTAAAAGGAAAGAATTAAAACACTTCTTCAGAATAGATGGATCACCAAAAATCTTGATTGACTTTCTCAATAAGACAATTTTTTGTGCAATTGAAGAAGACACAGACCTAATGTGTTTCTCAAAAGTAAATTTGCTGTCGAGAATCATACCTAAAATTTTAAAGGAGTCATACAAAGCTAGAGAAACATTATCAATGCTGATATCAGGATGTTGCGGAGCCACCGTCCTTGACCTACTTACAATCATACTTTGAATTTTATTAGGATTCAACTTCATACCCCATAATTTGCACCATGCACTGATTTTAGCTAGATCTCTATTAAGGGATTCAGCAACCCCAGATCTACATTCAGGAGATGGAATTGATACAAAGAGAGTAGCATCATCTGTATAAGCAACAAGCTTGTTTTCTAGACCAAACTACATGTCATGTGTATATATTATGAAAAGTAATGGGCCAAGAACACTACCCTGAGAAACACCAGATATCACATTCTGATACAAATTAATTGTGAACGGGGTTTGGAAACTATAAAAACTAGTGAAAGAGTGAAACCCAGATAATGGAGCAGTGAATGTTTTCATACTTGGTGGGAGAATCGAGGAACTCTGTAAACGATTGTAATCAGTTAAGCGACTCAAAATTTTGACCGTAAATCCAACAAAAATTTCAAAATTACATTTGAACACAGTCATCTTTCGGCAGGGGACTAGACAAAAAGACCGAGCTGAGAAATCATATATTATCGATGAATATTGTATCCCCTTTCGTTAACTAAAAGAACAGAGTTTGAATAAACTTAAAATGAGTGTCTCACACATGTGAATTTAGGTTGCTTTTCCTACTTACATTTTGGGGGGAGGGGGTAGGAAGTTACATATATGTGATTCCCGTTTATTGTCTGGGTTGATATTCTTAATATGTAATCATGATTACTTGAGAAAAAACTCCTCTTTATTTACTCATTCATCTTATTCTAAGATATTTTCTATACCATCTTTCTGCAGAGAAGTATTCTTGCTGTCTTTTTTATGCATTATCATGTAGACCAAGATTCCGCTAAGATTCTGGTACCGACCACTTCTCGCGGTTTTTGGAAAATCATTATTTAAACAACTAGCAATACCACCATACAAGAACAAAAAGAATTCAAGCTGTTGCTGCTACCACTGTAACTAAAAACATTCAAGAATCGACCCTCGTAAAGCCGGGAAGATTCTTTATGACAAAATTCTCAAAGAAATTTTGACCTGAGATAAATAATTTCCAGAAGTTATTGGGATAACCTTTGCAAGAAGTGTATTGAGGATTGTATCAAGCAGAGTTTACCTTTAACCTTCATTATACTTTAATGTTTAATGAACGGGATTCAGCTATCACCTTGATTCAGATTCTGACGATGAAACTGTGTGAGAGACAGAATTTCAACTGTTAATGTTTATAAAACATAATTTTATGTGGTGTACAGACGCACGCACGCTTTATATATATATATATATATATATATATATATATATATATATATATATATATATATATATATATATACATATATATATATATATATATATATATATATATATATATATATATATATATATATATATATATATATCAAATCATCGTCAACATCAGCCGTAATTATAGCCCTAGACATGTCCTTCCACTCGCGTCTTTTTATAGTCTATAGTCTATACCCGCAAATTTTTTTGATATTGTTAATCCACCATCTTCTCTTCCTTCCCCTGCTTCTTTTGCAATCTCTAAGGACCCATTCCTTTACTTTTGATGCCCATCTATTATCTGTAAATCTCATTATATGTAGTGACCTTGTCCCTTTTTTCTTAAATATTGTTTGAATATTCTCTACTTTGGTTTGCTCTCGTATCCATGTTGCTCTTTTTCAGTCCCTTGGTATTATTCTTTCCATTACTCTTTGAGTTGTAACTAGCTTATGTTGTGAGGCCTTGGTAAGGCTCCAAGTTTCTGATGCATAAGTTAATACTGATAGGACCATCTGATTGAATATTTTTCTTTCAAGAGAAAGTGCCATTTTACTTTTCATAAACTCATTTTGTAGGTAAAATCTCTCCGTCCCATGTTTATCCTTCTTTGAATTTCGGTCTCGTGTCCTACATTTCTGCTTTCTCTATTCAAATCTTCTATCATCTTTTGTAATTGCTCCCATGATTCACTAAACAGAACTATGTCATCTTGTAATCCTAAGTTGGTAAGGTGTTTCCATAGACCCTAGTCTAACTAACTCCTTTCTCAATCGGATTTTTTTCACTGTGTGTATGCCTACACACACACACACACACACACATATACATATATATATATATATATATATATATAATATATATATATTCATATACATATATACACACACACACACACACACACACACACACACATATATATATATATATATATATATATATATATTCGTTTTCACCGTTATCCCTACATTAAGGGCTCCGTTGCCTGATGGGCCCCCTAATTGCATCAGGCATGGCTTATAATTTGGCATTGTTTTTACGATAGCATGCCCTTGCAGTCATCAACCACAGTTATTGGCGGTAGGCCTAACCTTTGACTTAATAGTACAACTACAAGGCGGCAGTTTCTACATTTACTGGCAGTGGGCCTAACCTTCTGGTTATCATGTAGTCCCATGTAGCTATGAATAAAGGGCAGTCTCTACCTAGCACCCAAGCCATCAAGACCTGTCTTTTAATCACTGCAACCTCTTGCATATTATATCATGGTGGCAGCGTGGTAACGCAACCCACGCCATTCCATCAACAAACCAGGACCATAGAGACACTTTACATACCTCTCCTGTCCGTAATAACTGAGAAGAGGACTCATAATCAGCCCAAGTTTATTACCAGCGGCCGCAGATGACGCCATTTTCACCCAAAGGCAACTAAACAAAGACTGTCATACCGGCCCAGATAACAACCGTACATAACTTATATCGTCAGAATATGGCATAGAATGGACATTAGTGCACTGTGATTACAGTGAGAATTGTGAAGAAAGTTGTGAATAGATTACTTACAAGTATTTTGGCCATTGTTATCCGCGCACTACTTCACAAAATGAGCCAAACAACGACGTACATTCAGCAGTGTAAACAAAACTGAAAACCGTGCCGACTACCAGTGACAAATTTTTGTAGTGATTTCCATACTCTTTATTATATGTCTCTTTTTGTGAACCGTAAACTGTGTTATTAATCCAATCACTATATATCTATTGTGTAACACTCGAAACCAAATCCAATCATGGCCCAGCCTAAATGCCCAAGTATGGACTGGGCTCACCAGCCCCTGGCCGAGTCATTTCGTGCATTCAAGGCGCGCATGAACTTATACCTCGAAGACCAGGAAGTCACAGACCTGGGCAAGCAAGCAACTAAAATCAAAATTGCCCTCGGCGATGAGGGCATGAGGCGTATCTTGGCGAGCGGCCTCACTGAACAGGAGCAACGTGTGCCGCAGAACATATGGAGGCTTATTGAAAGTGAGGTTGATGCAACGGTCAAAATAAATTTCAGAGTTCACCGCCTCGAATTTGCAAATACCAAACAGAAACCTGCTGAAACAATCAGTCAATTCCTGGCCAGACTCCGTGAAAAAGCGACAAAGTGCGAGTTTGAAGACAGAGAACTCAACGAACGACTTATCGAAATGACCATACTACGAACACAATTCGAAGAATTTCGGAAAGAACTCCTAACTAAACCGAAGGGATATGCTGTGAGCAACGTTCTAGAGAGAGGTCGGGAATACGAGGCCATTGCGGCCTCCACGGCATCATTACGCTCCATACAGATGAGCTCTGAGAACACAAGTACAAGCCATACCAACGTGGATGCAATTCGAAGGGAAAGCAACGAGCCACGGAACAAACTACAAACCACGGACAACCCCTGCTGGAACTGTGGGCTTAGCCATCCCATAAGGTCATGCCCCGCTTACAATGACAGATGCAGTGGTTGTGGCATCAAGGGGCACTGGAAAAAGATGTGCCGCAAAACTGATGGAGGCAGAACAATGCCAGGAGACAACATGCAACAGACACAACGTCAGAGCAAGACAAGAGGGCGCTCCTACCGACGGCCGAATCGGGCTCCTAACCACAGGCAACACGAAGTCATGGTTAATGAAAACCCTAATCTTGATGAAGAAACAGATTATATGCCAAACTTCGACATGATAACGATATCCGACATAGGAGTGGCACTGAAACGAGAAGCATTCTCAAAGCTCATGGTCAAGCATGAAAACCCCCCAGCCTATGGGCCCCTGAAACTCAAAATCGACACTGGTTCCGGTGGCAATACGCTGCCCTTGCGGACATACAAGCAAATGTTTGGTGATGCACCCACCAGCCTCGTACTATCCCCAGAACCATCAGTAAGACTAACATCATACAGTGGCGACAATATTCCCTGCCTAGGGTCACTAATGCTCAGCGTCCGCAAACTCGGCAACCCAGCATTCTCGCAAGAAAAGTTCTTCGTGGTTGATGTGTCTGGTCCAGCCATACTTGGCCTTCCCTCATGCCAAAAACTCGGTATTGTGGATATTAATGTCAACGACGTTACTGGAATACCTGAGCAACCAAGCCAACAAGGCCCTATTAGGTCAGTCGAACAACTAAAAGCACAATTCCCAGCACAGTTTGACTGTATCGGCAAACTAAAAGAGCCCGCGATGCTCCACCTCAAGGATGACGCGATACCTTTCTGTGATCCGCCCCGTAAGGTGAGTATCCACCTGAAGCCCCGCATCAAGTCCGAGCTTGACACTATGGAGAAAGAGGGGGTTATCAGACGCGTAACGGCACACACAGACTGGTGTAGCAGCCTTGTGTATGTCACAAAACCCGATGGAAGCCTACGGATCTGCCTGGACCCCAAGCGGCTCAACCAAAACCTCAAAAGATGTCCCCACAAGATTCCCACTCTAGAAGAGATCAACCCGGTATTCTCCAAAGCGAAAGTGTTCTCCAAGCTAGACGCCAAAGCAGGCTACTGGAGTATACCGCTACATGAAGACTCACAACTACTGACAACGTTCCGAACACCACACGGCCGGTATTGTTGGACAAGGCTACCATTCGGGCTGAATGTAAGCCAGGACATATTTCAAGCCAGGATGGACTCCATCATCGAGAATCTCCCAGGTGTTGTTGGCATCGCTGATGACGTGGCAATATGTGGGAAAGACCAGTCGGAACACGACAAAAACCTGATGGGGTTCATGCAGCGTGCAGCCCAACACGGACTCAGCCTAAACTCGAAGAAATGCTCCATTTCAAAACCAGAAATCGAGTTTTTCGGAACACGCTATACCAGCAAGGGCATGATGCCAGACCCGTCAAAGGTACACGACCTGCATAGCATGCCGTCACCCTCCAATAAAGAGGAACTACAGAGATTTCTGGGAGTAATGACTTACCTCAGCCCCTATGTACCACATTACTCAGCTCAGTCACAAAGACTTCGAGATCTGATCAAGGAAGATGTGCCCTTCCAATGGGAAGAAGACCATGAATCCACCTATCAACACCTGAAACGCCAAATAGCACCATCAAGCACGCTGTCTTACTATGACCCAACTCGACCCGTGACTCTTGAAGTCGATGCATCGCAAAAAGGCCTCGGGGCGGCCCTCATCCAAGACGGGAAGGTAATAGCCTTCGCCAGCAAAGCCCTGACACCAACGCAGGCAAATTACAGCAATATCGAGCGAGAGGCCCTTGGACTAGTACACGGTGTGCAACGATTTCATACCTACCTATACGGAAGAGACTTCGAAGCTGTCACTGACCACAAACCCCTCGTTAATATCTGGGAGAAGCCACTTATCAGTGCCCCACCTAGACTACAACGTCTCTTCTTGAAACTGCAGGGGTATGACATGAGGGTCAAGTACAAGGAAGGACGAACCCTTGTACTCTCCGACGCCCTATCACGCCTTCCTAACCCACAAAATGACAAGGAAATCCCTTTGGATACACGAGTGGACGGACTGGAACTAGATGACATCGACGTGATATCAGTTGCACTCATAAAATTTGGTCCCCAAATTTTGGAAGAGGTCCGCCATAGGTCTGACACCGACCCAGTGCTGCGCACTCTCAAGCATACTATCATCGAGGGTTGGCCTACCTCAGTAAAAGGCTGTCACCCCGATATCCGCCAGTTTTTCTCATACAGAGAATGCCTTGCCGTGGAAGACGGAGTCATATTCAAAGGGCGACAAGTTATCATCCCCAAAGAGGTCAGAGGCCGGGGTATTGGACCAGCTCCACCGGTCCCACCAAGGGATCACAAAAACACAAGCCCTGGCACGGGAGTGTGTATTCTGGCCCAACATCGCAAAGGATATAGAGGACAAGGTCAGGGCATGTGACATATGCCAGAAGTACCAGCCCCAGCAAAGTCCTAGTGAAACCACGCATCATGACATTCCCCCAATGCCCTGGTTCAAAGTCGCTTCGGACATCTTCCAAATTGGCCACAAGACATATCTGATCACAACTGATTATTTCACAAAATTCCCGATAGTCACCGAACTAAAAAACCTGTCATCTGAAAGTGTGGCCAACCACCTCAAATTCCTGTGTTCGCTGTTCGGATGCCCCAAAACCCTGGTCTCAGACAACGGACCTCAATACACGGGAGCAGCCATGAGGGACTTCACAAAAGCCTGGGGTATTGAGCACATCACATCAAGCCCACATTACCCTCAGTCCAATGGCCTCGCGGAGCGCGCAGTTGGAACATGCAAGGCGATTATCAAAAAATGCCTTGAGACAGGCGGTGATATGCATACTGCATTACTCCACTTACGGGCCACCCCGATCGACAATAAGACAACCAGCCCCGCAGAGCTCATGTTTGGTCGCCATGTGACCACTGACCTACCAGGCAGATACGAACCACATCTCGCACACATCACGACCCGCAACCACCTCCAGGACCGCCTGGGACCAAATCGGACACAACGGCACTTCACAGACCTCCAACCCGAACAACCAGTCCGAATATTCGACAAGGCCTGCCACACATGGGTGCCAGGCAGAGTGGTACGTAAGTCAGAAGAACCCCAATCATACATTGTGGAAGCCCAAAACGGAGCGTGTCTCAGGAGGAACCGGTCCCACATCCGTCCGACACCGCTCGCGACAAACACAGAACCGCCCAACACCCGGCAGCAGGCTCCAACATCATCAGCACAGCCTCCACCACGACCCGCCGATATATCGCTGCCGCCACCTAGTGAGACCGAAATAACCCACCAAAGACCCACAACTAGTGATAACTGTACAGACCCGACAGCGGTGTATACCAAGTCAGGCCGGCTGGTGAAAACCCCATCCAGATATATTGAAAGTAACGCAGTCACATACTGTAAATTCCCATAAAGTGTTAAGTTAAATAATAATATACAACTCCCCCCCCCCCCCCGTTTCATTACCGAAAATTCTGAGAGGTCGTTACCAGAGTTTGAAACTCAAGAAAAGTTATCAGTCTCAGGACTGATAAGTGATTCAGAATAATGAATTTTATTTGAAAATTTACGAGTCTCGGACTGGAGAACAGGCTCCATTTCGAACACTCGTTACATGTGTATCAGGTTTCCATTTTGTTTTAATATATTTTGGGTGTTGTTCTTTGCATCAAAAAAAAAAAAAAAAAATATATATAATTAGCCATTTATTTTCATATTCATGACTGCCCTGCTGTAACCAACACTATTCTGACCAAAGTCTGCAAAGATAATAGCTATTATGTTTATATTATTATCCACAATCACAAATTGTACTATGCATGTTTATTGTGAAGGGATGAAAACAATGGAATACGTTTGAATATGGAACTTTCATCGTTTATTTCTTTGTACTTATATGCCAGATTGGTTATTATGTGTAATCAATTCTTTGTATGTGATAAGGGGGATGTGGTATCATGTAGTCCCATGTAGCTATGAATAAAGGGCAGTCTCTACCTAGCACCCAAGCCATCAAGACCTGTCTTTTAATCACTGCAACCTCTTGCATATTATATCAACACACACATATATATATATATATATATATTCTTTTTCACCGTTATCCCTACATTAAGGGCTCCGTTGCCTGATGGGCCCCCTAATTGCATCAGGCATGGCTTATAATTTGGCATTGTTTTTACGATAGCATGCCCTTGCAGTCATCAACCACAGTTATTGGCGGTAGGCCTAACCTTTGACTTAATAGTACAACTACAAGGCGGCAGTTTCTACATTTACTGGCAGTGGGCCTAACCTTCTGCTAAATAGCAAGACCGCAAGGCAGCAACTGTCCTTTCAGTCGCTTTCTATGGCCCGCAGGAAGTATGGTGGTAGTATTCTTACAGAGAGAGAGAGAGAGAGAGAGAGAGAGAGAGAGAGAGAACATTTATATATATATATATATATATATATATATATATATATATATATATACATATATACATAAATATACACATATATATATATGTGTGTGTGTATATATATATATATATATATATATATATATATATATATATATATATATACTGTATATATTATATAAGATGGCGATAAGCTCAACAGAGTTCAAATGGATGGGTGCTGGCTACTTTGGCCTTTTCCTCTTTATTATTAATGGAGACTAGGGCATAATAACTTATGTATAGATCGATTAAAATGTAGACACTATTTCGGAGTCTAAGTCCGTTGTTCACCTTTGGGAGACTGATGGAAAGTTATTGCACGCGAGTTGATTTCAATAGCTTTGGAGAGTTTTCTGTGTTTTTGCGATGGCGTATTCAACAACTGTTTTTTCTACCCAATTAAAGCCTCCAAATATTTATGCACAAATTCCCTTCAGTTCGAGCATGCCTATCGTCACAAGAAGACGTCCCCAATTGGGAGGTACAATCTATTTCGGTAACTGATTATGTTGAAATATTCTCCATTCATTATATAGCTATTATTGCTCATCTGAAAATAAAAAACATCCTCGGAATAATGACCCCCGTGGTTGGCGTGCGCAGCTCATCTACGTATCACATGCCAGAACAAAGGACCCATGAAATTAGGTTTATTTGCAAGGGAAGCGATCCATCTGAGGGATGTGATATAAATTATAAGTAATTATGATGCTTTAATATAGAGGCACTTACATGAATCATATATTTTTCTAATTAGTTATCTTGTGTTTTTTATGTATTTCTGAACATTATCATTTCTGCAAATCATTTGTTTTTAGCGTTTCCCCAAACAAAACCCAGGTTTCCCACTATGATCCCTCATAATTGTTTTCATAAGGAAAGTTAGTAAACTCAGGAACGGGTGGTTTGACACAATATTCATGGTCAGAAATGGATAAACACAAGATACCAAGTAAAATACATGTAGTCCATGTATTTGTCTATCAAATAAAGAATCACATATTTACCATAATAAATATACAAATCTAACATTCCAAAGACACTCTTTCCGAGCGATTAAAAAGACCAATCGCTCCAGACTTTCGCTACCGTTCTAACCGATGTAACAAAAATAAAACTGTAAACAAAAACTTACAATTGTTCCAACAGTCTTCTTTGCTAGAAACAATCATTACACTAACTGCTCTCTCTCTCTCTCTCTCTCTCTCTCTCTCTCTCTCTCTCTCTCTCTCTCTCTCTCAAGAAGAGGAAGAATTTGGCATGCAAAAAACAAACGAAATTGAAACAATAAACTAAAATTGATCCTCCAGATTGTCTCACATACACCTACTCAATTCTGTCTACGTTGATGGACTTTTTTCATTGACTTCCTTTATTACTTCATACATTAACATTTGAACATACACGGTGACATTACATATCATTATCTCAAACCCAACTCGGTAAATATCTATTTCTAAAAATTAATCCCAAAGACGTTATTCAAGAGCCTGGCAAGGACCCCCGCCCCGAAAAAAACCCTATCTCTTCTCTTTTCCTAGGGGTCTTGCTGTAAGGGCCTACATTAACTAATGAAAAAAAATAAAATCATAAGCCATAGACTTTTTCAAAGTAAAAGTTTCCCAGCAACCAAAGGGAGTTAAGAGGTGTTCTTGGGCTCGTTGGAAAGGTCTCGAGGTCCCGCGACATATCGGGGGTGTGGCGATGGGCGTACACCTCCCTATATGGGGTAGGGAAGCATAAATAAGGGGTATGTGTATCTCAGGAACTACGAGAAGTAATGAGGTGTTCTTGGTGTCATTGAAAAGGTCTCGAGGTCCTGTGTATGGCAATGGGGGAGATGAGTGTACTACGACAAGGTATAAGGGGTAAAGACATGAAGTCATGAAAATAAGGAGTATACATATCTCAGCAACCACAAGGAGTAAAGAGGTGTTCTCGGGCTCGTTGGAAAGGTCCCGAGGTCCAAAGTATGGCGGTGGAGGAGATAAGTGCACTACGTCAAGGTATAAGGGACAGGACGCGAAAATAAGGGTTATGCGTAACTCAGGAACCACAAACAATTAAGAGGTGTTCTTAGGCTCGTTGGAAAGGTCTAAAAAGGCACGTTGTATATAGCACCCAAACCAACTCTTAGCCACCCTTTTGGGGCGGTGATCCCAAAACAGCGTTTGGGGTGACATTCTCACTTAATAACAAACTATATATTTCCAAAAGGCCAATTCTGTCTCCACTACCTACCTTTGCATTTAAATCCCCTAGCATAACCAATCTCCCATATATGATCAAGAGCAATATGTCTGGCTCTATATATATATATATATATATATATATATATATATATATATATATATACTATATATATATATATATACTATATATATTTATATATATATATATATATATATATATATATATATATATATATATATATATATACGTGTGTGTGTATTACATATACATATACTATATATCATATATTTATAAATAAATACATATATGTATATAAATGTATATATTCAGTATATATATTATATATGTGTGTCCTTCCAGTCTCGTTCGGTGAAAGAAGACAAAGTATTCATACCCAGGTGAAAGGGAGTACCCGAGAGGTACACTTGGAAACCATAATCTCCCACAAATTGACAAACTTCTGGGTTGTAACTGGGATAGAGGAAGGGTTGGGAAGGGTTGAATTTGTGTGTGAGAAATCTAGCCACATATATGACGACCATTATTTCTGAAGGGTTACAAACACTAGTATATTCATATTCGTCAATTTAAACAGGCCCTTTCTTTCACTTACATTCTCTTACCAAGTTCCTCACTTTTGGTGAATTACGTACTAGATATTTAGACATCAGTGGTAGGTTGCATCCGACCTTATAAAGCTTGTCGCACACTGAGCCGGAACAGAACCGCCCCTTAAGCCACCGAAGCCTCAGAACAGAACAGAAACGACGTCCAGCGCACACACTGAGCCAGAAGCCACAGAACGGAACCAACGCAGAATTTTAAATAAACGAAGGAAGTTTTCCTTAATCATAACTGAGTTTTTATTTAATTGATGTTACAATGATTAAATATTCTGTATATCAATCTTTCATCGAATCCATAAGCCAGATGTTTATATGTTTTCAAAAAAGAAATAATAATAATAATAATAATAATAATAATAATAATAATAATAATAATGATGATTAATAATCACTCCAATATTCATTGTTTTAAATCATAACTTCACATCATTGTTATTAAAGTACATTCGTCAAATTTCTGACGTCAGTAAAAATAATAATAATAATAATAATAATAATAATAATAATAATCACTCCTAAAATCTTTGTGTTAAATCATATGGTTACATCATTGTTATTAAAATACATTCGTCAAATTTCTGACATTAGAAAAATATTGGTTGCTATTACACTAACCTCCGAATTCCTCAGCAACCCTCTCCAAAACCACCGCTGCAGTCGTTCTGCGCATGCGTAGCCTGTCAGACGCCACCGACGCTTTAGAAAAAATATCTTTCAAAGAATACTGTGTCGGTTCCGTTATGTTCTGGCGCGTCAGTTCCGTTCTGTTCTAGCCCAGTGTGCGCAGCCAGGTAAGAATGCATGCTTTCGATTTCTATCGGACGTTTCGGTTCTGATCGGGTGGTTCCGTTCGGGCTCAGTGTGCGGCAAGCTTAAGAGGACGGACCGATCCCCTCTGAAGGGAAAGTTACAGCAAGTGGAGAATGTATTTATGAAATATAGTTTGGATATCTTGGCCGTAAGTGAACCATATTGTAAGGAGATTAGTAAAATAATTTTAGACCAAGGCAATATATATATCTATTCTGGAAGAACAGATGGAGTTGGAAGAGAAGGAGTAGGAATGATGATGACACCAAGAGCAGAAAAGGCATTAACAGAATGGATAGCTATAAATAGTAGATTGTTATCTAAAAGTTTGAATAAAAACAATGCAATATGAGTATTATAGTTTGCTATGCACCCACAAATTTTTCCCCAGAAAAAAGGAAAGACATACTTCGAAGAACTGCAGTGTTATAGATGAGATCCCAGAAAGAGATATGAAAATTGTGATTGGTGACTTCAAGGCTAAAGTTGCATGGAATAATCAAGGTATAGAAAAGGTGATGGGTGTTGGGGGTTTTGGAAAAGTAGCAAATCAAAATGGGGCACATTTCATCTGTTTTTGTTCAACAAAAAATCTTGTTATTGAAGGTACTCTTTCCAGCCCAAGGAACTCCACAAATATACATTGACTTCACCATGTGGCTATTACAAAAATCAAATAGATCACATAGCCATTAATAAAGAGAGAAGGAGGACTCAGTCTGAGAAATGTAAGAAGCTACAGAGGTGCAGATATTGGTAGTGATCACCAGGTCCTCATTGCCACACTGAAATTAAAACAAAGTACCCAATAGAAATGTAGATAGAATACCTAGGTTTGATACAACTAAGCTTCTAGAAGACGAGCACAGAGAAACCTTTGCAATTGAACGTAGGAATCGATTTGCAGTCTTATAGACTTTAAGAGACGAAAAGCTAGACAATTAATGAAGAATGGGGTTATATCAAGAACATATATTAGTCAGTTGGTAGTGAAGTTTTGGGACATGCAGTTACAAGAAGAAAACTATGGATATCAAATAATATTAGGGATACTATAAAAAGAAGACAAGGACAAAAAATTGATTGTTGAAAGTTTTCAAGGAAATAATGAAAATTACAAGGTAGAACATGCTAAGTATTCCAGTATTGATAGTGAGGTCAAAAGAAATGCAAGGAATAAATATTTAGACAGGAAAGCAGATGAGGCTGACAGCTATGAATTCAGGAACTGGCTATGGTGTAAGAATTGTTTATAGAATTATTAATGAAATATCTACTGGGGCAAAGGAGAAGAAGCATATACCCATCAAAGAGAAAGACGGACCTGTTATAACAACAGAAGACGAAGAAACAAAACATTGGATGGAACACTTAAGTGAGGTCATGAATGGGAGATCTGAAGCGAATAATTTGATTGATATACCTGAAGCTAAGGAAGACCTTCATGTGCCAATGAGTGAATTAAGTGTGTTTGAGGTAGAAGCTATCATTAAAAAAATTCAGGAGATGGAAAGCACCTGGATACGATGGAATAACTGCTGAGATGATATTGCTAGAAAATGAAGTAACTCCCAGAATACTTACAAGATTATTTTGTAGAATGTTGCATGAAGAGGCAAAAACTGACGAATGGGAGCTAGGGGTGTTGGTGAAAATGACAAAAAAAAAAGATCTGACTGGTTGCAATAATTAGAGGCATCACAATTACGTCGGTGGACATGAAAATATATAGTATGCTCATTCTAAAGAGACTAGAGAGAAAGATTAACGAAAAGCCGAGTGATGAACAAGCAGGATTTAGAAAAGGTAAAAGTTGTACTGACCAAATTTTCATTTTAAGACATGTGGTACAACAATGTGTAAAATATAGAAATCCACTTTTCATGGCATTTGTGGACTATGAAAAAGCCTTTGATAGTGAGTGCAGACCAATTTTGACGAGAGTCCTGAGTTATTATGGAGTTCCTCTTAAATATATAAATTTGATTGTTCATGAGCATACAAAGTGCAAAGTTAATGTTAGTGGAGTTCTATCGAACAAATTTCCAGTGAATAGTGGAGTACTCCAAGGGAATGTGTTGTCACCTATGTTTATCCTCCTCATGCACTGAACATTTGGGGATGGTGGAGGAGGATTGGTAACAGAAAATTAGCTGACCTAGAGTATGCTGATGACGCTGTCCTTATTAGCAGAACACCACAGGACTTGCAAAGCTTGCTTACCAGAATGCATGAAATATCACATGGGTTTGGACTCAAGATAAATAGAAGAAAGACAGAGATGAGAACGCAACATACAATAGAAGATGAAATATCATAGTAAGGAGAAAGGATTTATGAGGTGGAATCATTTAAATATTTAGGAACTTTGATCTCTAATACAGGATCTTTAGAATTTGAGTTTAATGAAAGATTTAAAAAAAAGCAAATCAGACAATGGCTAGGTTAATTAAAATTTGGAAATCAAATCACCTAAAATTGCAAATAAAAATCAGGCTATTTATCGGTTTAGTGATATTGGTGTTACTGTATGGACACAAGTCATGGTAAATTATTATTATTATTATTATTATTAATAGCCAAGCTACAACCCTAGTTGGAAAAGCAAGATGCTACTAGGCCTAGGGCTCCAACAGGGAAAAATAGCCCAGTGAGGAAAGGAAACAAGGAAATAAATAAACGATATAAGTAATGAAAAATGAAAATAAAAATATTTTAAAAAACATTAACAACATTAAAACAGATAATTCATATATAACTATAAAAAGACTCATGTCAGTCTGTACAACATAAAAACATTTCCTGCAACTTTGAACTTTTGAAGTCCCACTGATTCAACTACCCGATTAGGAAGAGTATTCCACAATTTGGTCATAGCTGGAATAAAATTTCTAGAATAATGTGTAGTATTGAGCCTCATGATGCAGAAGGCCTGACTATTAGAATTAACTGCATGCCTAGTATTACGAACAGGATGGAACTGTCTGGGAAGATCTAAATGTAAAAGATGGTCAGCATTATAAAAAAAAATCTTATGCAAAATGCATAATGAACTAATTGAACGACGGTGCCAAAGATTAATATCTAGATCAGGAATAAGAAATTTAACAGACCGTAAGTTCCTGTCCAACAAATTAAGATGAGAATAAACAGCTGAAGACCAGACAGGAGAACAATACTCGAAACAAGGTAGAATGAAAGAATTAAAACACTTCTTCAAAAGAGATTGATCACCGAAAATCTTAAAAGACTTTCTGAGTAAGCCAATCTTTTGTGCAATTGAAGACGCAGACCTAATGGGTTTCCCAAAAGTAAATTTGCTGTCAAGAATCACATCTAAAATTTTAAAAGAGTCATACAAGGTAAAGAAACATTATCAATTTTGAGATCTGGATATCGAGGAGCCACTGTCCTTGACCTACTTATAATCAGACTTAAATGAGTTTTGTTAGGATTCAACTTCATACCCCATGATTTGCACGATGCACTTTATTTTAGCTAGATTTCTGTTAAGGGATTTAGCAACCCCAGATCTACATTCAGGGGATGGAATTGATGCAAAGAGAGTAGCATCATCTGCATATGCAACAAGCTTGTTTTCTAAGCCAAACCACATTTCATGTGTATATAGTATGAAAAGAAATGGGCCAAGAACACTACCTTGTGGAACACCAAATATCACATTCCTATACTCACTATGGTGACCATCAACAACAACTCTTTGAGATCTAATACTTAAAAAATCAATAATAATGCTAAGAAACGACCCACCCACTCCCAACTGTTTGAGTTTGAAAACAAGGGCCTCATGATTAACATGGTGAAAGGCAACACTAAAATAAAGGCCAATCATACGAACATCCTAACCATAATCAAAGGATTTCTGTACAACATTGGAGATTGTAAGAAAGGGATCACATGCTCCAAGGCCTTTACGAAAACCAAATTGCAAACTAGGGAACAGATGATTACCTTCAGCAAACCTATTAAGACGTTTTGCCAAAAGACGTTCAAACACTTTAGATAATATGGGAGTTATGGAAATTGGGCTGTAATCAGTTGGACTTGAGCTACCACAACCACATTTACATAGTAGAATAACATTACCAACTCTCCAACAAGTGCTAAAAGCTCTTCTTGCTAACTTGCACAAAATAACACATAAATTTGGAGGTAAGAAATCGTCAGTTTTTATGAAAAATAAAGGAAAAATACCATTTGAGTCTACACCTTCATGTGCATCAAGGTCCATCAACAGAGCTTTAATTTGACGAGATCGAAGAGCTAAACTAGTTAGTATAACCTAAGGAAAACAGGAATGAGGAAGTTCGAGTCCCTCATTACTCTGCTTACTGTTCAACGCATCAGCCAAAAGGGTTGCCTTTTACTTTGGACAGTGCATGACTGAGCCATCTGGTTTAAGTAAAGGAGGAACTGTTGCATCTACACCAAAGAGTGCAGATTTAAGGGTAGTCCACCACTTATGTTCCTGGGGTGTACCAGAAAGGGTTTCATTTATGGTTAGATTGCATTTCTTTTTAGTTAAAACATAAATTCTACATAAAAGCTTTAAGCTGAGTATGGTTATTCCAAGTCAAATCTAATCTGTTACCCTTCCAAAGATGATAGGCCTCCTGCTTCTCCAAATAAGCACGTCTACAAGGGAACAATATCTAACAATTTTGTAGATTTGAGATTAAAGCCCTCAGAAGAATATTGGGTGTCAAATGGCAGGACAGGATTAGAAATGAAACTATAAGAGAGATTACTCGAGTGCCCAATGTGGATGAAATCATGATGAGGGGTAGATGGAGATGGTTTGAGCATGCTCTTCGCACTCCCTAAGAGAGATTAGTTCATCAAACTTTCAATTGGGATTCACAAGTCACTAGAAGAGTTGGAAGACCAAGGCCTGCAAGGCTGAGAACTATGAAACGTGAAGTAGGAGATGCTGAATAGAAAAGTATTGATTTAAAAGCTCAGGATAGAGACGACTGGCGAATTCTAAAAGATACACTTTGAGTCAATAAGCATGGGAGGAGATGGAGATCACGATGATGAAGATATGTATATTACTACAAGCTAAGCTACAACCCTAGTTAAAAAAGTAGGATGCTATAAACCCAAATCCTCCTAGAGGGAAAAATAGCACAGTGAGGAAAGGAAAGAAGACAATAAATAAACTACATGAGAAGTAACAAACAATCAAAATAAAATATTCTAAGAACAACAACTATATATATATATATATATATATATATATATATATATATATATATATATATATATATATATATAGATATATATATATGTGTGTGTGTGTGTATACATAAATTCATATAATATGCTCAATTTGTTTCTCATAATTTATTTCGATTAAGGTGTTAGCATTACTTATTGATCAAGCATCACCTCATCAATAATTATGAGACAAAAATTGCCCTTCATGTCGTGTAGTGCTTCTGAATTTCCAACATCTTGCTTTAAATCTCTCTAAAATATATAAAATCAATAATATAATAAGATAATTGTGTCTTCACATTTGCGCGTCTGTAACATAAGTTTAGAATTGTAAATGGATAATATTATCATTGAATTGTCATAATTTTTTAAATGTATAATAATCCAGAGGTATGACAATAGCTTGTCTGAACCCTTCACCAAACTTATATCACGTCTTCTATAAAAGACCACCAATTACCCATTACCCAAAAACATATTATTCAGAATTTATGAAAAAAAATATATTCTGTCATTGTATAAAAGAGATTAGGTTAAATAATGCATTATATTACGCAAACCAGTTACTCGTGCTGTATTTTATACTTTATGGTTGTATATAAACTATCGGCATTGTATAGCTCTGGCTTTCCTTCTATAAACTCATATTGATTCTCACGTTGATGATGTTGATGAAGATACGATTCCTCAATTGAGAGAGAGAGAGAGAGAGAGAGAGAGAGAGAGAGAGAGAGAGAGAGAGAGAGAGAGAGAGATGGTTACTTCGCACAATAATTATAAGGCTTCTTGAAGGATACGTTGGTTCATTAATTTTGCATTTGTCCCTTAAATTTCGGTAAGCATATAAATATGTATAATCTCTCTCTCCTCTCTCTCTCTCTCTCTCTCTCTCTCTCTCTCTCTCTCTCTCTCTCTCTCTCAGCGTAAATACACACACACACACACACACACACACACACACACACACATATATATATATATATATATATATATATATATATATATATATATATATATATATATATATACATATATACACATACACACACACGCACACACACATATAGCAAAGGAAAGGAAACCACACCATTCCTCTTCATTCAAGTAGCTACTATAATTGTTCCGTGTCTACCTTCTGGGAGATTTGCAATAAATAATAAGCAGCTCTCCTTGGCGAGGGACACTCCCAAATGAAACCAATGTTCTCTAAATAGGTAGTAGGTTATCCAGGGCATCAGCCACCCATTGAGATACTACCGCTAGAGAGTTATTGGGTCATTTGACTGGCCAGACAATACTAAATTGGCATCACTCTCTCTGGTTGTGGCTCATTTTTCCGTTGCCAAAACATACACCGATAGACTGGCCTATTCTTTACACATTCTCATCTCTCTTCATACACCTGAAAACACTGAGATTACCAAGCCATTCTTCTTCGCTCATGGGATTAACTACTGGACTGTAATTGTTCAGTGGCTACTTTCCTCATGGCAAGGGTAGAAGACTCTTCAGCAATGGTAGGCAGCTCATTTAGAAGGACACTACACAATCAAACCATTATTCTCTAGTCTTAGGTAATGTCATAGCCTCTGTACCATGGTCTTCCACTGTCTTGGGGGTAGAGTTCTCTTTCTTGAGGATACACTCGGGTACACTAGTCTATCTTATTTCTCTTTCTCTTCTTATTTTTGAAGTTTTTATAGTTTGTATATGGAAGATCTAATTTAATGTTGTGACTGTTTTCAAAATATTTCATAAACAAAAAAAAAATATTAAGCAGGATGCCATTTCCATGGCGTAGGGGTTGATGGTGTACTGTATATTAGGACTGAGTACCCTGCATCTTATAAGTCCTTCTATGAACGTGGATGTCATGAGAATGAGGTCATGAAAGTTTGTGGCAGACATAATAACTTTTACTCATGTTCCATATGTGAGAATGATGACCTAAATTATTCTATTTTTCGTTTGTCATCTTATCACTATAGCCAATATACAAGCAGAGGAGAGAAATGTCTCTTTTGAGCTTCCTGATTATTTCAATACTCACCAAAATTATGTTTCTCCTACTAATCATCATAGCCTAAGAGCTATGGACGTTGCTTCAGTATGCGGTTGTAAGCAAAGCATATAATTCAAGTTACACACACGTCTGGTAATTGTTTGGACCTACCGTTGTACTCAATGACTCCCCTGATGTTACAACAAGCAAGCTTGGTTCTCCAGTTAGGACCTTTGATCATACCTTGTTTTTATTTTAGGAATTAAAACCGATTAGCCTCTCTCTGATGTAGCATACTTTTTAAAATATATATAAAATCTCTAGCAGACTAAAATGACATTTTGAGTGATATTTTGCTTTGGAATTGGTCACAAATATATGAATGGTTAGAACCAGTTTTTCTCTTAAATGAAAATCTGGTCGAGACATTTGAATGGTGTATTCCTCTTCTTGTGTTAGAATATCAAATCGAGGATAAAACCCTGGTTCAGTAATGGTTGTATACAAGCTTATTTGGAGAAACAGGAGGCTTACCACCTTTAGAAACTTAATAGATCAGATTTGACTTAACTTGGAATATCTATACGCATCTAAGAGCTGTTGCCCAAACATTTTTTTCTTCAACTGAAAAGGAATAAAACTTAACCGCAAAATAAACGCTTTTGGTACAAATTAGAAACACAAATGGTGGACTACCTTCAAATTTACACTCTTTAGTGTAAACGTAACAGTTCCTCTTTTGTTTAAACCAAGGGAAAATGCAACCTTTTTAAATGGTATGTATGACAGTCACCTGTGAAAAGAGAAACTCGATCTTCCTCAATCGTGTTTTTCTGAGGCTAAACTAACTATAATCTAGTCCTTCGGTCCCGAGATATTAAAACAATTTTACTTTTAAACGGTTAATTGAAAAATCTTTAATGATTTTTGGGATCAATCTATCCTGAGGACGTTGGAATTCTTTCGTTCTGCCATGCTTTGAATATTTCTTTCACGTCTGGTCTTTCAAGCAACTCTCCTCTTAATTAAAAAAAAAAAAAAATAGAAAATTAAATGCCAGAACTGATCGCAAAAGTAATAATAACATCGCAATTGCCAAACTAATAATTAGGATTAAATACAGAGAAAACTGACAGAAATGTCAAGATAAGCCAATGAAACCATTAAAATCATTCTGCATCATGTGAGAGAATTTCTATCTAGGTTACCCAAATTCGATGCTACAGGGTACTTGTTTATTCCCGTTGCATGCAGACACAATACAAGAAAATAGCCTATGATTATTGGGTCTTACAAAAGTAATGCAATGATAATACTTGAAGCATACACCTACCAATGTATGGCATCGAATATAAATAGAGTATATAAATACCTTATGTTAGATAAAAATTTCTAGTGATGAGAATGTTTGCAACGGACATTAAATACGAACAATGAGAAGTGTGTGTGAGTTTTTTTTTTTTTTTTTTTTTTTTTTTTTTTTTTGACAATGTCCGTTTCTTGAGGCTTATCTGAAAGATTTACGTGCGAAATAAAGCGAAACAATATTTTAAGTTTGTATAACAGGAATCATCACATGCATTCATAAATATTATCACATTATAACCATTCGAAACCTGTAAATAATACATGAAGAAATTCAACTGTTGAAATGTGTGGAGTGCAAATTATAAATGTCCGTCTACCCATTTTTGGTTTGCCCTTAAATACCTTTATAAATATTTCTGCTAAGAAATTAACGAACCTTTATGCATAATTGATACACAGTGAAATTGTATAAAAGTGACAAAGAACGAAATAGCTTATTTCATTTCCTAATATTAACGCATAAAATTTAATAGGCAACTGAGAAGCGACACGAAAAATAATCAATTGATAAATAACTGCTATAAAAAAAAAGCATTAACAAGAATGAATGAATTTCCCGAAATATAGACAGCACCATTCACCAATCAAATTTGCAAACCTTTGATTACAACTTTCATGTCGTATAAATAAATTGGGAAAGGTAATCATCATCATCATCATCATTATTATTATTATTATTATTATTATTATTATTATTATTATTATTATTATTAGTTAAGCTACAACACTAGTTGGAAAAGCAAGATGCTATAAGCCAAAGAGATCCAATACGGAAAAATAACCCAGTGAGGAAAGGAAACAAGGACACAAATAAAATACAGTACAAGAGAACAAATGAACACTTAAATTAAAACATTTTAATAAAAGCAATGGCTTTAAATAGATCGTAAAAAAAAAAAAAAAAAAAAAAAAGAGTAGAAGAAAGTAAATAGGAGATGCTGAAATCGACAAATCAAAATGATCTACGAATCCATGAATGTTTTATTACGCGTGTGTAACACGAGCGAGCAACAACCCGTCAACTTACTACCCCCAGGAAATTACTTGGGTTGTTTTCTGTCGCCATCCAATCAACCTGGATGTCGAAAGTCTATTGGTTTGTTGGACACGAAGGGATCTTTTAAGATGGAGCAAACCCCGCCCACAATGCTCGGGGGTTCTGAGATAGATATAGATGATTGTTTCGATAGAACAGTGACACTAGTCTGCTGCTCGGAGGGGAAGAGGACTTGCACGGCCGCACACGAGACTCTCCTTATCTCTTGTCTTCTTTGAGTCGAGGTAAGATTGGAGAGCATTCCTTTCGAATGTTAATATGCGAATTCTTAGAATTCGGGAAGTACTTGATTTAATGATGCACCTTTGTCATAATAATTGCCAGGGAAAGGGATACTGATTAAGGCATTTTAGGTAGAAAAACCTTATTGTATTAAGGAGTTTCGATTTCAAAGTATTGTCTCCATATACCAGGAACTCAAACATTGAATCTATAACATTTGAAAGTTTTTGAATTTTTTATCTACTGGTTCTTTCTCGCTTTATTGGAAATTTTAATTGATAAACTAAATGTACAATGACCTAATGTCTTTTACAATACGATAAATCTGGTTCACTTCAAGATATCGCTTAAATCTCTTTAAAAACCATATATAAGGAGCTTACCTCCTGCTTGCTTAAAAAATTATGATTTTTCTCAAAGACTTTCTAATAAATGGACTTCACCGAAATTAATAAGATAATCAGCTGAACTGAGAAAGAAGACTAAACTTGGGGGTTTACTTTTCTTTATAAACATTTATTGTGTTGTACACCACGATAAAAATCACAGTCGTTTTTAGGCGGCGGATGAAGTTAACTATCATTGTGTAGCACTTCGTATATGGAAGGCCTTCTTAGCGGATACCTAGATTTGATGAAACGTTACTGATGATTTTGATATTATTGAGACAGGGTATATATATATATATATATATATATATATATATATATATATATATATATATATATATATATATATATATATATATATATATATATATATATATATATATATCATCGCCTCCTACGCCTATTGATGCAAAGGGACAAGGTTAGATTTCGCCAGTCGTCTCTATCTTGAGCTTTTAATTGTATACTTCTCCATTCATTATCTCACACTTCGCGCTCCATAGTCCTCAGCCATGTAGGCCTGGGTCTTCCAACTCTTCTAGTACCTTGAGGAGCCAAGTTTAACGTTTGGTGAACTAATCTCTCTTGGGGAATGCGAAGAGCATGCCCAAAACATCTCTCACCATGATCGCATCCACATATGGTACTCGAGTAATCTCTCTAATAGTTTCATTTCTAATCGTATCCTGCCATTTAACTCCCAATATCCTTCTGAAGGTTTTGATCTAAAATCTACTAAATCTTTTGGAGTTTGTGTCATTGTCATACCATGACTCATGTCCATAGAGTAACACCGATTTCAATAAACTGATATATAGCCTGATTTTCACCGATTTCAATAAACTGATATATAGCCTGATTTTTATATGTAATTGCAGGTGATTTGATTTCCAAATTTTACTCAACCTAGCCACTGTCTGATTTGCTTTTTTCAATCTTTCACTCAACTCTAATTCTAAAGACACTGTATTGGAGATCATAGTTCCTAAATACTTGAATGATTCTACCTCCTTAATCCTTTCTCCTTCCAATGATATTTCATCTTCCATTGCATATTCCGTTCTCATCATCTCTGTCTTTCTTCTATTTATCTTCAGCTCAACCTCGTGTGATATTTCATACATTCTGGTAAGCAAGCATTGCAAATCCTGTGCTGTTGTTTTAACAAGGACAGCATCATCAGCATACTCTAGGTCTTCTAATTTCCTATCACCAATCCAGTCCCATCCTTCTCCACCGTCCCTGACTGTTCTACGCAGATATATATATATATATATATATATATATATATATATATATATATATATATATATATATATATGTATATATATATGTATATATATATAAATATATATATATATATATATATATATATATATATATATATAATATATATATACATACATATATATATATATATATACATATATGTATATATATATATATATATATATATATATATATATACATATATACATATATATATATATATATATATATATATATATATATATATATATATATATATATATATATATATAATAACTCTTCCCCAACAGCAGACGCCTTAAGAGAAAAATTATAACTGGTGACTGTTAAGTTTATTCTTCAACTCTTGAATCAAGGATAGATCCCCTATCTTTATTACTTCTACAACACAAAACCGTCTTCTACACCTTTTATAAACGCTCATCACCTGTGTATAAAACCTCTTTACGTATTCTGTCATCGCCTTAACCTTGCTTGTAATTTTTTACGTCTTTTTACAAAAAAGATGTATACTTAATTCCTCTTTCATGATTTTCTTCATATCTGTGCTGCCACTCCCCCCCCCAAAAAAAAAAAAAAATACTGTAGTACTGTCATCATTCACCTATTGTGTTTTACTTTCTTTACAAGAGCGAACCATATATAGACCATATGATTCATCTTTCCACATTTGATAGCTTCTCAGCACATATAAATCTCTTGCTTTATCAGCTTTCCTTAATTCATACATATTAATATACCAAGTATACAAATCCTGTAAACAGCTTCAAAAATGTTCTTTATGAAGATGTTACATTCTTATTTCACCTAAAAATAGGCGAGATGGTTAAAAAACAAGCCTTTCATACATTTGAATTTTGACTACCTACTACCTTCCTTGCTTCATCTAAGAATCGGTTGTTATATTCTTCTATGTTTCTACCATCCACTATAACACCCTATTACTATATTTGTAAGTTTCCATTAACAGTATAAAATTCTTTCATTAGGTTCTAGCCATTATCCCAAATAAACAACCACTATACCGGGTATGCTAACAAAAGTTATCTCATATCCCACTAACGACTAATTTTTGTATACAAGAAATTTTCAACGGCATATAATATACTTTCCATTATTTCCTACCTTACTCTATCATATAAACCAGAACACCTTATAGAATCAACCTTGCATCACTCCAACATAAAAATTATTAGCATCTACAGTACAGTGACAGAATGTCCCCTAACATCAGATCCATTTAATTACCAAACTATTCACTATCTTGCTTACGTAGTCTAACGTCCACTACATTCAATAATACTAACTTCTAATATTTTCATTAAATAGCCTTATATCCTTTATATCTACAAAACCCTCCATATTAACTATCTCAACCCTATCATAAAATACTGTATATCTCGTTCTATTTGTCGAATTCAGTTCTTTTTTTAACTCTTGAATATATCACGTAACTACTTCATAATAATTACTTGATCCATTTACCTGCTTCCTTGTCTATAGGTAGAATATTCTTCCCTCTATCAACCCCTTTGTCCTGTCTTACTTTATCAAAGAAAATCCTTAGTATGCTAATTAAGATTGTGGCTTTATATTGTTTGTGTTCACCTATATCTTGTTTACCCTTATAAATACGGATAGTAAGTCCTCTCACTCAATATTTTGGAACCTTCCACTTATCGATAGATACCTTACACAATACGGCAAGCCACTCTTTTGAAATTTCCCAGCGGCACTGCAGTCCCTCTTCTATAATCACACCAATTTGGAGTTTCTCTTCACAGTCAAACCTCTTAACTTTCCATTATACATCCTAGTCAGTCATATCCAAAAATAGACCACTTTTTCCCTTTAATTACAATCAAAGCCCAACATCCCATCATTGTTTATTCTATAATATCCTTATATTTTACACAATCCTCATTAGTTCCCCACTTCATTTTAGACCAATCTTTTAATTTTCTCCCTACATGTACTCTCACTTCCTTCTTATCAATCACACTTGTTCGACAGACATGCCGGCGTCAATGACCTTAGATGTCAAGATGCCAGAAAACTTTCAATCAATCAATCAATCAATCGACAGACATGCACAGCTTTATATTCTCCGCCTTTGCTTCCCAACATTTCAAACAGTGATACCACTGACCCCCAATTCCATTTCTTCCGATTTTATCAGTGAGGAAAGGAACAACACCTTTACAAAAACAGGTGAGAATAGAGCTACAAGGCAAGTACTTAGTTACTCAATGGAAGTATTTTTCGGGCTACTCATAGCAAATAACTCTCAGGCTACTTAAAGGAGGTAACTCCCCGGCTACTTAAATAAACAACTCCAAGGTTACTTAAAGGAAGTAATATCATGCTAACTAAAGGAAGTAATTCCCAGGCTACTTAAAAGAAAGTAACTCTTAGGCTACCTAAAGGAAATAATTCCAAGGCTACTTAAAAATGTAGGTCGCCAGCTACTTAAAGGAACAGCTTCAAGGCTACTTCAATAAAGTAACTCTCAGACTTCTTGAAGGAATCAATTCCCAGGCTAATTAAAAGGAATTAACTCTTAGGCTACTTAAAGGAAGTAATTCCCAGGAGTAAAAGAAAATAACTTTCAAGGTACTTGAAGGAAGTATAGCGTTACTGAAGGGAGAAACTTCCAGGCTACTTAAAGGATATAACTCTCATGTTACTTGAATGAAGTTACTCTAAAGCTGCTTAAAACAAAGTAACACTCACGCTCCTTAAAGAAAGCAACTTCCTAACTACTTACAATAGCAACTTCAGAGCAACTTGAAAGGAAGTAACCCTCAAGCTACTTAAAAGGAAGTATCTCTCTGGCTACTTGAAGGAAGCAACTCCCATGCTACTGAAAAGAAGTAAAAAAAGAATTAAATCCTTGGCTACTTAAAGGATTGAACTATCTGGCTACTTAAAGGAAGTACAAAGAACTAAATCCAATGATACTTAAAAGAACTAAATCCAAGGATACTTAAAAAAACTAAATCCAAGGATACTTAAAAGAACTAAATCCAAGGATACTTAATAGAACTAAATCCAAGGATACTTAAAAGAGCTAAATCCAAGGATACTTAAAAAAACTAAATCCAAGGATACTTAAAAGAACTAAATCCAAGGATACTTAAAAAACTAAATCCAAGGATACTTAAAAGAGCTAAATCCAAGGATATTTATAGGAGCCACTTCCTGGCTATTCATAAGAAATAACTCACAGGTTACTTAAAGAAACTAGCTCTCAGGATAGTTAGAGGAAGTAATTCCCAAGCTACTTGAAGGAACAATTTCCAGGCTACTTAAAGAACACAACTTCTCGCCTACTTATAGGAAATAACTCAGGCTATTCAAAGGATATAACCCCTAGGCTACTTAAAGGAAAAACTCCCTGGCTACTAGAGGAAATTTTAGTTCTACATTTTCAATTAAAAAATTGTCTTCAAAAACAAGAATTTAATCATTAAAATCTGACAATATCTATCAAATGAGTAATGCGTTTTGTATTCTAAAATACCCATATGAAGACTGACTATGCCTCAGGACTTACAAAGAAAACTATTAAACGTGCCCAATAATTTTCATTATTTATTTCTTCTGCCATTTTAAAAGCGAAATTTTTAAATTGTAAATGGGAGCTGGTATTTATATTTTGCCTTAAATATAGAAATTCTTTTTGGGCGTCAAAACGCATTTGCTAGAGGACCTAGGCTAAGATATGTTCGGTTTCCACAGGTAGTTTATCTCAAATCACTTCCATTTAAACGTATTTGAAAGTGATTTTGAAGGTTAACGTGAATTAAAAGTCATACCGTTTTACCTCAAATTGATTCTGTTATATAATCAGCAGCAATTTGCGAAAAGAAATTAACGCAATTATATGATTGAATATATTCATAATCTGTATCCATGTACGTTAGACGCCGACCTATCATAAATATAGTAAAAATATTCAAATCTTTTATACGAAAATAATGTTTTATGATGAAACCAATAGTGTTTTATTGAGCCAAATATGTTTAATCCAGAAATATTATGAGCCACTTATTGATATTTTTCAACCTGTGTAAAGCTTGAAATTTATTGTGACCCTGCTGACTCAAACTGAAAAATTAACCTGATACAGTAGTTATCTACTGTGGTAGCTCAGAATCAGGTTAGAGAAAGGAATGGGGTGATAGGAGAGAGCACCTTAAACGACTTCCCTTAATGCTGTCACGTCTTCCACTCTAATTTTTTCTTTCTCTCAAAGTGGTTCTATATAAATTGGCGTATTTCTGAAATTGCACCCGAAATTATTCTAACTTTTCCTTCACACCACCAGTGCGGTAAAATTCAAGGCGTGTTTTCTGTATAAAGATTACCACCATTCTAAATATGGCATATGAGAGGAGGTCCTCCAACTTTCATATGGAAGATGCTGCTGCTAAAAACTTTAGGGCATGCAGAGTCTTGCGATGGACTGTTCCCCTGTTTGAAGCTCACTATATGACCACCTTCATAGCCAAACTAAGGCATTTATCTACATTCTACAACGTTAACGTGTACTTCTTGGAAGAAAAGGCCATTAGAGGGAAATAATTTCTGAAATATGCCAATTTATATAGAAACTGGGAAAAAGAAAGAAAACGAAATAAAGAGAGAAAGAGTTAGGGGAAGGGCCTTGGATAGTGCGGTGTGCTTGTGACCCGTGGAGACGTGGCACCAGAAGAGGAATCCGTTTAAAACCGAGTGCCCTCCCTTATCGTCCATTTCTCGCTGTGTTGAGTATAGCAAGCAACTATTCCCAATGTCATTCAGTGGTCGCAAAGTCATACGTGATCCAAACTTTATAAGGGTTTTAAATATGCGCCGGTTGTATGTATGCATATATATGTGTGTTTAAATGTGTATGTGAAAAATTTTACTCGCTTCATTATACTGTACATACCCATACATACACATCCATAAACATACATGCACATACAAACAAATACATACATATAGGGATACACAAATGAAATCTGGTGTCAAAACTATGCCCTCATCTACCATGCAGATCGACACCTGAACCGTGCAATGACGAGACGACGAAAGCACTCGAGGACGAACATGCAAGAGAGGCTGGAAATCGTCTGCCTTTGGCTGAACGGGACGTCGGTTCGCAAGATCACGACGCTGACGGGAGCCAGCGCCGGGACCGTGTACCGATGGATACATCGCTGGCTCGAGAGTGGAAACATCCACAAGAGATCCAACAAACTGTGTTTGCATTCCCAACACATGGGGAACCTCCTCCAATATCCCGACCACTACCGCCCGTGTCGAGCGCCATTCCAACAGTATCAGTTGCACAACCCTGAATTAGGCCAATATGACCTCAATTCAATGCACTGTTATGGGGAAGCTAGTGCTTATCCTAACACCGAGTACAAAATGTACTGAAAGTTCAGATTAATAAGATTGAGCAGTAAACACATGTTCGAGATGTGTAAACTCAAGATTTTTTCAATGAATAAGTCAGGATGATAAAAACCTTGTGTATAAAAATAACGCCTTTTGCAAAGGCCTCAGTTGAATATCTGGATGTAGAGGTAATGTAACCTAAATAGATTTAATGAGATAAATAATATAGAAACAAAATACGATAATCTCAATGGGAAAAACTAACAGTAAAATCTTTACAGAGTTTGCAGTAAAAATGAACGAAGGAATAAATCAATAAAGACTTGGATAATCAAACAAACAGCAACATAAAATAACTGACAAGGGTATGTAAAGAGACAATATGACTCAGATCACTTATTCTACCCTTTGATTTGTTTAATGACAGTGAGTGATTCATTTCAAGTTCTGTAGCGTCGTTGCCTCTAAGTTCTTTGACTGATTAATCACTGTAGATTTATGATACGAGAAGTGCTTAAATAAAATACCAACAATACGAATGTTGTTTTTATTGTCCTTTCCTAGGCGGTTTTCGGCAAAAAAACGTATAGAGGGATGTATAATTCTATCGATATATGTTCTTGCATTTTTATAGAGCGTAAACAGATATATATTATGCATGTGATATAGCCATGCAAAGAACTCTTGTAAAATATTTGCTTACCGAGGCCCATGATACATTCAGATCTGAATTATTTTAAATTTTAAAAGTATAGGCACTAATAATAATAATAATAATAATAATAGTAATAATAATAATAATAATAATAATAATAATAATAATAATAATAATAATGTCTACAAGAAACCGTAACATTTTGAAACATGAGCAATGTACCACATTGAGGCCTTGTATCTACAAACCCCATATGCGATCTACTCTCCACATAAATCTTCAGCGATAACATAATTTTTGTCGCTACCGAAGTGAGTGACCTAAAGCAGCCCATTCACGATCAGTAATTACTGAAGGAATTCCTTCAGTAATTACTGATCGTGAATGGCTTGCTTTATATGAAATGCCAAATTTTTTTGAAGATATCTCACCCAAACCGTAGCCCAGTCATTTCCTTAACCATAGATTTCAGAGGAGGGGGGAGGGGAGAGTTAATATTTTCAGCGGCTGAGTCAATAATTCCTAGGCCCATGAAATTTTAAGGGATTATTTATAAATATATATGCTTTGTTTCTGCCAGTTTTCATGTTCATATCTGCTATAGGCATTCCATGGCTGTCACTATTGTTCGTAAGTGACGACTTTTAGCTAAAAAATCGGTGAGGAGGAGCTAACTACTCCTAGTATCTTACATATATCCAAATTATTTTCACAGGGTTTGATTGATGTTATGTGAACTACATTCATATGAATTTTCGTATATATACATGCCATAAAAAAAATCACAGTAGCCATTTTTCGATATCCGCGGGTGGCAGATTTTTGGTGGCGCCGTAAATTACTCGTAGAATACTTCACACATCTACATGAAATTTTCAGGGATTTATAGGATGGATATTTACTTTTTCCATACCATTTTCATGTTGATATCTGCCATAGAAAATCCACAGCAAACGTTTATTTCGGTTTGGGTTGAATGATTATTTTTGGCGGTGTAGTAAATTGTACCTAGAATAATTCAATAACTCCTATACCAGTAAATATATTCAAATTAAAATTTAATGGATTATTTAGGTATATATAAGCTTTGTTTCTGCCAATGTTCCTGTTCATACTTACAGTAAGTATGCCCTGGCTGTCACATTGGTTCGTAATTGACGATTTTTAGTTAAAAAAATCAATGAGGTCCTGCAAACTACTCCTAGACTTTTAAGATATCCAAATGAGTTTCACAGGGTTTGATGGGTGTTATATGAACTACATTCATAAAAATTTTCGTATTGATACTTGCCAAAGAAAAGTCACAGTAGCCGTTTTTCGATATCCGCGTGAGGCCGATTTTCGGCGACGCCGTAAATCACTCCTTGAATACTTCACATATCTAAATGAAATTTTCAGGGATTTATGGGAGGGATTTATACTTTGTCCATACCAATGCTTATATTGATATCTGCCATAGAAAAGCTACAACAAACGTTCATTTCGGTATGGACTAAATAGTTATATTTGACAGTGGAGTAAATTGTTTCTAGAATAATTCACATATCCAAATGAAAATTTAAGGGATTGATAGGAAACAGTTTCTCTGTTCTTGCCACATTCAATGGTAATATCTATAATTGAAAAGACATAACTATCATGTAACCTTCTTAAATATGATGTTAAATGAAGCAATATTACAGTGAAATGCGTGATAGTGAGCGACATTAACGCGGGACAATGCCTATCTCACAAACAATATCCGTCCCGAGTTCAGCTAGTTATTATTATCATTAATTGCTAAGCTACAACCTTTGATGGAAAAGCAGGATGCTATAAGCCTAGGGGCCACAACCGGGAAAATAGCCCAGTGAGGAAAGGAAATAAGGAAAAATAAAATATTTTAAGAACAATAACATAAAAATAAATATTTCCTATATTAACTATAAAAACCTTAACAAAACAAGAGGAAGAGAAATTAGATAGAATAGTGTGCTCGACTGTACCCCAAAGAAAGAGAATTCTAACCCTGGACAGTGGAAGACCATGGTACAGAGACTATGGCACTAACCAAGACTGGAGAACAATGGTTTGATTTTGGAGTGTCCTTCTCCTAGAAGAGCTGCTTAACATAGCTGAAGAGTCTCTTCTACCCTTAAAAAAAGGTAAGTAGCCACGGAACAATTACAGTGCAGTAGTTAACCCCATGGGGTAAAGAAGACTTGTTTGGTAATCTCAGTGTTGCCAGGTGTATGTCGACAGAAGAGAATCTGTAAAGAATATGCCAGACAATTCGGTGTATGTCTAGACAAAGGGAGAGTAAACCGTAACCAGAGAGACGAATACAATGTATTTCTGTTTGGCCAGTCAAAGGACCCCAAAATTCTGAAGCGCTAGTATCTCACCGGGTGGCTGATGCCCTGGCAAAACTACTACCCCGCTTGAAATGCTTGAAAAGAAACTTTCTTATCTCCTTTGCCTTTATTGTTTTTGTAAGAGCAAGGACCTATATTCTTCCACACTCTTGCCTGAAATATGAAAGAAAGACGAGAATATACGGTAGAACGTTGGGTTTAAAGCAAGAAGGATAATAAGGTAATTAAATGGAAATAGGAAGATATTTCCAAAGCTTTGAAATAGATGAAAAAATCCGCGGAATCAGAGTATTCACTTTTTCATTGAACAAATTATGTGTTTTTGACTAGCCAGGTAGGTCACCTGAGAGAAGGAAGGAATTCTATTTTTCAGCTCAGAACAGTTCCGGAAAAGGAGAGAGAGAGAGAGAGAGAGAGAGAGAGAGAGAGAGAGAGAGAGAGAGAGAGAGAGAGAGAGAGAGAGAGAGAGAATAGTTTAGAAATCATAGATTTAAAATATTCACAAGATAATGGTCTGGGATGATGATCAAACAATAGTTGATCTCCATGGTATACTTGTGACTGCAAAGTCTTACGTATACAGTGATGAAACAAGAACAGAGAAGGCTTAAACTTCTAACAAAGTCCAAAGTAATATCTATAAAACTAAATTAGGGAATATACTTCGAGATGAAGCAAATTTAAATGAGAATAGAAAACGCTCTTATATATAACGCAGTCTCTTATTTTCTTGCACAATATAAATTTGTGTGCGAAGTCACGCCCACTACCGACGTAAAAGTAATATTCAAACGAGGACGAATAAGTTAAAAGCCACGTCCGAAAAGAGGCCTACTTAACTAATGATCACAATGTTCGATTTTCAAATTCTTAAACAGTAATTGGGAATGAAAAAGATTCATGATAAAAAAAGAGACAAAGACTTTTCAATGAATTAAAGCTATCTCGCGTTACAATTCCGATACCCATTTCTTATTTCCTTTCTTCACCGGGTTATTTTCCCTGTTGAAGCACTAGGGCTTGTAGCATCCTGCTTTTCCAACTGGGGTTGCAGTTTATCTGAATAATAATAATAATAATAATAATAATAATAATAATAATAATAATAATAATAATACTCAAAACAAGATAAATCCCAAAATTCAACTAAAAATATCTGTTAAAGACAAAACTTAGTGAACAAATAAACTGATTTTAACGTATATAATTTATCTTTTTTAATATTTCCCATAAACAGTTTATTCGTTATTTTTCTTAATAAATTTCCACACTGGGCTGCTTTCCCTGTTGAAGCCCTTAGCCTTGTAACAGCCTGTTTTTTCCAACTAAGCTTTTATATATAAAGGAGAGTGTTCTATAATAAACTCACTCAGTTGCTTTCAACCTGTCACAACCTTCTCCTAACCCGTCACAACATCGTCGTTATAATCAATCAAGGAAATGAAAAGCTATAACTGTAAAACTTCTCTTCATCATACTTCAACATCATTTTTGAAATCAGACGATTTGGGAAAGTCCTTTGGATAAATTCCTTCAGATTTTCGACCATACACTTTTTCATTTCCTCTTAAAACCTGCATCGTATTACAGAATAATTCAATTGGACTACAACTGGTTGTATATACAGTAGTTATTGCGTTCCATTCACACTTAAGTGGCAATAATCCTCTATCTTGTCATAATGATATAAACTGTTATTATTACATTCGGATAATAAATATCTTTTGGACTAACGCCCAAAATTCTCTCACAAAAGGTCTGAGTTCAAGTACAGCATTTTACTAATATAATTTTTGAATTACTACGAGGTTTGATACATTTAAACCTTACAAAGAAGAATTATTGCTGCTATTATTACTCTTCTCTTAGAACTATAATAAGATAATTTAATCCATTATTTAGTAGCACTCTTGAAATTGCAAGATAGATAGCTTAATTGACAAACCCAAAAGGACGTATCTAGATATTCATGACTTAATTCTCGATTCCTTACAACCTTACAACTATATGTTTGTTCGTACATACGCACCACTGCTACAAAGAATTTCAACCTTCTTTTCTTTTGAGACATTTTCCTCTTCTTATTGCATGAAATTAACTCTACTTCTTTAACAACATCAATATAGGAAAAGGTATATAAGTTTCCAAACCACTTGGTGCATATGTATTTTGCTGTATCGTCATCCGATTACCTTATTTTTTTTTACATTTCAATTTTTGCATAACTTATGTTCCAGAAAGAAGTGAACCTGTTCTTATTGCGAATCCAGGTACTTCTTATATTATCCATTCAATTAGTTAATTAAGCTCATGTGGTTTAATCTAATCTCAACAATTGAAAAAAAAAAAATATCTTCTGAAGGCACATCTACTGTGTCCAGGGAACAACTCTATTCTAGTGGGTTGTGGTGGTCTGTTGTTACCGTCCTTGCGTGGTGATCGAGTTTTGCTCAAACTCGTTAGTTCCTTTGGTCACTGCAACCTCACCATCTTTGTGAGCTAAGGATGGGGGGAGGGGGGTAGGGAAACTTATAGTTCTATCTTCTCAAATATTAGCAGCCATTGCCTGGCTCTCCTTGTTCCTACCTTGGGTGGAGAGGGGGCTTGGACGCTGCTGATCATATGTATATATTTTCAGTCTGTCCTGCTTGACAGGGGAATGTTACTGTCCCTTGTTTCTGCCATTCATGAGTGGCCTTTAAATCTTTAAACCTTTAAATGGACGGCACAGTAACAACATGCAAAGGCAAACTGGAAGAAAGTTTGATAGCGATCTCAGCCCAGCCTCGTTTAGTTATTGATTAAATTGGTTGGCAATACAAAGATAAATTAGCACGACAATTTTAATGGATTACATGAAGCTTCAGGTTTCACGAGTTTACATTATTATAACGTCTCCTAAAATGTCACTTATTTGCAAGGCACTATGCAATTCTGACTGTCGCTGTAGCTATAGATAAATTGGTGTTGGATATAAAAAAAAAAATAACTACATTAGCAAATATAATGATTGATACGACATATTTTAGTCTATTCGTCAATTGGAATTGCATAATAAAAGCCCTATAGTGGATAAACTACTCTACGCTACCATACAATACGGTCATGCATATGTTAACACATTTGAAGAAGGAATATAATTCTCTGATTCATTTATTTTAATGTTGCTACTGTTCATAAAATATTTAATTTTTCATTTTATCTTTTCCTCTCTAGGCTATTTACCCTGTTGGGGCCCCTGGGCTTATACAGTAGCATCCTGTTTTTTCAACTAGGGTTGTAGCTTAACAAGTAATAATAATAATAATAATTGTATATGCCCTGGTGTCCCGACTGTCATGAATAGGAGACTTTACGAATATTAGAATTATGTCGATGTAAACTCTCTCTCTCTCTCTCTCTCTCTCTCTCTCTCTCTCTCTCTCTCTCTCTCTCTCTCTCTCTCTCTCTCATTGCAATTCCAAAGTCATATCTGGTATCATGCATGACCTTACGTGATGAGTTCAAGATCTACCCGAACCCAAACATGGGAAGTCCTCATTGAGTTAATCTTCCAGGTGAAAGTGTTCGACAAGGAAATGTGCATGTATGCTTACATACATATGTAAGAAGACAATACGAATCGTCTTGGAAGAAGCGGGTTTCCTTGCGAAGACAATGAGACCGGCAGAAATCTCAATAGACTTCTGCCTTTCCTTCTTCATCTACCTTCCCTAACAAGGCCTGGCTTCCACCACAATAAGTACGTGTTAGTCAGCTTTGACTAGACCTCTTCTTTACGCCTTTCAGGTGGACCTGTCACACGAAATCTTCAATAAGATTCCGAATGCATGCGAGTGATGTGAGAGGCAAAAGAAGAAAAGCAGAGGAAGGGGTCTATACAGATGAGTCATGAATGGGATGTACACTTACTGACAATACGTGTTAGTTTCTTAACTCATAAGTTCTCTGGTTTAGTAAGTACTAGTGTCCTAATAATACCTAAAGTATTGCTGAAGTGAAAATACAAACCCTTATCGTTAGCGTAGTTTTAACAGTGTAATATATTCATAGCTACTAACTGACTTATTTTTCCATTCTTAAAGCAAAGAAGTCCAAAAAGGTATATATATATATATATATATATATATATATATATATATATATATATATATATATACATATATATATATATATATATATATATATATATGTATATATATATATATATATATGTATATATATATATATATATATATATATATATATATATATATATATATATATATATATATATATATAAAACACTGTGCGAGTGGGCTGTTAGGATGTCACGGAGAGGCGAGAGGAATCCAACTAAATTTTATTAAACAAAGAAGGATCCTATATAAAAGTTCTTGCGGGCAAGAAGCCCACAAAAATTAAAACAAAATAAAGCATGATTAAGCAAGCTTACAATGGTTGGTCTATTATTAGTGCAGGGAAGAGCGAACGATAAGACAAAAAAAGCAATACCATTGTAGTGTATGAGCATGTATGAAAAACGTGCGGTACAATACTCCAGATTTACGTACCTTCAATAATATTTTCCCTTTATATTTCATATTCGGAGACTTCTATTTTACTTAAAAACTATAACCTTGCAAAAACAATATAGGTAGTATTTATACTATTAAAACCCAGCTGCATGCGAATAAACAACCCCTCTAAGTAATTTCCTTGGTGACTGTTTCTTTAATATTCTCTAGATTTCAGGGGAAAAGTCTTAGCAAGATTGATTGATTGATTGAAAACTTTAAATCAATCAATCAATCTTGCTAAGACTTTTCCCCTGAAATCTAGAGAATATTGAACTGGCAAACCAGTCAAAATGCCTCTAAAATTGACAAAGAGCAAATATTTTTAAAGGTTTACGTTAAAGGTGTTTAATTCTGTTCCAGTTTTACTAGAATAGATGCTCACTAGAAGGTTAGCCAAGCAAGCCCCAATCCCCTATAGCGGTACCCAACCACAGTAATGGCCACTCCTGTAAACAGTTTAAACCCACGGGCCACGGTACTGGGCGGGGATCGATCTGCTGCCTTGCGATAGCTAGGTAAACATGTTACCGCTGCACTAGCCAGGAGACTACAATCTAAGCCATGATATATACCTATAAATTTACCTCTAATAAATATGAGTGGATTAAAACATATATTTCCTTTTAGAATGTAAATTGATATGAAGTCTACGTTTAAATCTGAATGGTTTCTCTTTGTTTTATTGCAGTCATGTCAATACATCTATCACAATAATTAAGGAGATAAACATTCCAAAGACTGCAGTGATGACCTGGAATTTCATGACGTTAGTGGTGATGATGGCGGTGATGACCCCGGTCGCCAGGACTCTTAATCAACGTAATTCACTTTCGAGTGAGTATGGCATGTGATGGCTCTTCAACATGCAATTTTTAGTGTACCCCACCCGTTAAATATGACGGCTAAATATTTAGATATATATGAATACACACAAGCACATACAGATTATGGTTTTCAAGTATACCTCTCGGAGTAAACCCTTCTCACCAGGGTATGACTATTTCCTCTCCCTCTACCCAAGGGACGTGGAGAGACCGGGTAGTTATACCTCTGGCAGTGCTGCTGAGTGTTACAGGAAAGGAACATATATATATATATATATATATATATATATATATATATATATATATATCTCATATAGGAGAGATATAGTTTCCGTTAAACCCTACAACTATTAAGGTACCTCTTGCTATACTTTCTGATGCCTAATTATTAGTTTTAACGTGTCTTTCTGATTGCTCAATAGGGACACCTTTTACATTAATTAATATATGATTCACATATAATATAAAGAAATATATTAATTATACATGCTAAAATCTGAAATAACGACGGGTTTGAACATTTTAAAGCCTCTCTAACAAAAATTACCCAAGAGAAACAAATATGCAGACGCACTTGGAAGCACTTATAGCAAGTGAACCATATGTTCTTTAGTAGCTTTATCGCCATGAAGAAAATGGGGCACATTACGTAATACTATTGCAAAACTAACCTTTAAATATGAATATACAATGTAAATATAAGTTAACGCACATAAACGTAATTCAA
Source organism: Palaemon carinicauda (assembly GCF_036898095.1). NCBI lineage: Eukaryota > Metazoa > Arthropoda > Malacostraca > Decapoda > Palaemonidae > Palaemon > Palaemon carinicauda. The sequence goes on from NC_090759.1 coordinate 18,025,792, forward strand.
GATATAAAACAAACTATAGACAAAATTGCCTTTAGAATTTGTAACACAGTGATACACTACCAACGACTTATTTCAGGAGATTCTGACCTTCTCTGGGACTGCCTGGACGCAATATCATCTGTGATTCAAGAGTCCTGGATGCCTAGATGCAGCTTCATTTACATCACAGACGGAACTACGTCATCAGCTTCTCTTCGTCAGGTGGGGTCAAGGCATAGATTCCAGATATCGGGAGAATGAGAATGGATAGCAAAACAAATGGTGAAAGTCAATATGGCAATTACATGATTTTGTGGATGTTTGCACTATCACATACGGAATGTCTACTTTCAACATATACATTCTCTCTCTCTCTCTCTCTCTCTCTCTCTCTCTCTCTCTCTCTCTCTCTCTCTCTCTCTCTCTCTCTCTCTCTCTTTCTGAATGGAGATACCTTAACGTGGTGAAGGGGTTTGCGAATCTATATGATCAGCAATGCTTTACTAGTAAGTGCCACCCATACTACGTTGGTTTGTTGTTAGCGATCAAACAAAAGTTAGCTACCACTACCGGTACGAAGCTGGCCATCGTGGTGATGAAAACTGGCCAAACCCCAGACATGATTCGCTATTCAATTTAACAGATTATCCTAAATAGCTTAGATTCTTGAAATCTAGCCGTTTCTTTCTTACTAGTGAGAGAGAGAGAGAGAGAGAGAGAGAGAGAGAGAGAGAGAGAGAGAGAGAGAGAGAGAGAGAGAGAGAGAGAGAACGCGTTTATGGATCTGTGCGCTTGCTCGTATTGTTATATTTTTGCCAAAGATTATGAAGAAAGAAAATAAATGTTTTCACTTTACAATAGATTTGGTGACATACAAATACTGTATAATACTTGAAAATATCTAAAATGAACTAATTAATAACTGTTCCCGGCCAAACCTTTTTTTTTCTTTAACAATACTTTGGACCACAATTGAAATAAACTTTATCAATTACTAAATATTTCTTTGAATTAATTTATATAATTAGGGAAAACGACACTGCTTTAAGAGGGTATCAATTGCTTTTGCAGCTTTTACAGAGCATCCGGCCAGAGGCAAACGTTGGCATCTTTGAATTTACGAAGCAAGACCTGGGGAATGCAACCCTGCTCACCGTTGCGTCACATATACGCCAGGTAAACAATACGCTAAATATCATGACATTAATTTCTTATTCAGCCATTTCGTTTTATTCGAAATATTGGTTAACTAGTGTACGAGACCGTCAAAAACGACGGCTAAAGATCTAGAGAGATGAGCATATACACGTATATGCGCACACATACTCAAACACATATTCAACCCTTCCCATTGCGTCCCCCTTTCCGAACTACAAAACGGCAGCGTCGGAAATTAGTGGGAGATAGTGGTTTCCGAGTGTACCTTTCGGTGTACCCCATCTCCCCAGGGTATGTCTACTCCCTATCTGCCCTACACGAGAGACAGGTAGAGACCATGCCACTGAGCGTCAGAAGAAATAAATATATTCATATAGCGTCATGATCCTTGCTCTTTATTATCCAAGGTAAATATCCCTACGAATAGGGTTTATAATTGATGGAATATATTTAGAGATCTCGGCGAGATTGAGAACCGAGAGTGAACGGTGTTTGGACTTTGATGTTACGTGTCACCAAAAAAGACGGGGGAAGTGCAAGAGTAGCAAACACCACCTTCTCACCTCTTCTAGAATAATTATGATGCAAATCAGTTAAGTCAAACTGTATTATGTTCAAATGTACTTAAGGGAGGTCCGTTATGTCAAGATGTATTATGTTCAAATTTAGTTAGGGAAGGTCAGTTAAGCCTAATACATTTTGTATTAAGATCATATTTAGTCAGATGTCAGTTAAGTCAAGATGTATTATGATCAAATTTATTTAGGGGATGTCGAAAGTGTCAAGATGTATCATATTTAAATCTAGTTAAGGGTTGTCGGTTATGTCAAGATATATTATGTTAAAATTTCTAGATGATGTCAGTATAGTCAAGGTGTATTATGTTCAATTTTAGTTAGAAGATGTCAGTTATGTCAGGATGTATTATGGACAAATTTAGTTAGGGGATGTCAGCTATGCCAAGATATATTAAGTTAAAATTTAATTAGGAAAAGTCAATTATGTCAAGATTATGTTCAAATTTAGGTAGGGGATGTCAGTTATGTCAAGATGTATTATATTTAAATTTAGTAAGGGGATGTCAGCCATGTCAAGGTGTATAATGTCAAATTTAGGTAGGGGATGTCAGTTATGTCAAGATGTATTATATTCAAATTTAGTTAAGGGATGTCAGCCATGTCAAGATGTATAATGTCAAATTTAGGTAGGGGATGTCAGTTATGTCAAGATGTATTATATTCAAATTTAGTTAGGGGATGTCAGCCATGTCAAGATGTATAATGTCAAATTTAGGTAAGGGATGTCAGTTATGTCAAGCTGTATTATATTCAAATTTAGTTAAAAGGATGTCAGCCATGTCAAGATGTATAATGTCAAATTTAGGCAGGGGATGTCAGTTATGTCAAGCTGTATTATATTCAAATTTAGTTAAAAGGATGTCAGCCATGTCAAGATGTATAATGTCAAATTTAGGTAAGGGATGTCAGTTATGTCAAGATGTATTCTATTCAAATTTAGTTAGGGGATGTCAGCCATGTCAAGATGTATAATGTCAAATTTAGGTAGGGGATGTCAGTTATGTCAAGATGTATTATATTCAAATTTAGTTAGGGGATGTCAGCCATGTCAAGATGTATAATGTCAAATTTAGGTAGGAGATGTCAGTTATGTCAAGCTGTATTATATTCAAATTTAGTTAAAAGGATGTCAGCCATGTCAAGATGTATAATGTCAAATTTTGGTAGGGGATGTCAGTTATGTCAAGCTGTATTATATTCAAATTTATTAAGGGGATGTCAGCCATGTCAAGATGTATAATGTCAAATTTAGGTAAGGGATGTCAGTTATGTCAAGATGTATTATATTCAAATTTAGTTAGAGGATGTCAGCCATGTCAAGATGTATAATGTCAAATTTAGGTAGGGGATGTCAGTTATGTCAAGATGTATTATATTCAAATTTAGTTAGGGGATGTCAGTCATGTCAAGATGTATAATGTCAAATTTAGGTAGGGGATCCCAGCTAAGTAAAGATGTATTATGATCAAATTCATTTAGGGGATGTCAGTAAAGTCAAGATGTATTATGTTCAAATTTAGTAAGGGGATGTCAGTTAAGTCAAGATGTATTATGTTCAAATTTAGTAAGGGGATGTCAGTTAAGTCAAGATGTATTATGGTCAAATTTAGTTAGGGGATGTCAGTTAAGTCAAGATGTATTATGGTCAAATTTAGTTAGGGGATGCCAGCTAAGTCAAGATGTATCATGGTCAAATTTAGTTAGGGGATGCTAGCTAAGTCAAGATGTATTATGGTCAAATTTAGTTAGGGGATGTCAGTTAAGTCAAGATGTATTATGGTCAAATTTAGTTAGGGGATGTTAGTTAAGTCAAGATGTATCATGGTCAAATTTAGTTAGGGGATGCTAGCTAAGTCAAGATGTATTATGGTCAAATTTAGTTAGGGGATGTCAGTTAAGTCAAGATGTATTATGGTCAAATTTAGTTAGGGGATGCCAGCTAAGTCAAGATGTATTATGGTCAAATTTAGTTAGGGGATGCTAGCTAAGTCAAGATGTATTATGGTCAAATTTAGTTAGGGAATGCCAGCTAAGTCAAGATGTATTATGGTCAAATTTAGTTAGGGAATGCCAGCTAAGTCAAGATGTATTATGGTCAAATTTAGTTAGGGGATGCCAGCTAAGTCAAGATGTATTATGGTCAAATTTTGTTAGGGGATGCCAGCTAAGTCAAGATGTATTATGTTCAAATTTAGTTAGGGGATATCAGTTAAGTCAAGATGTATTATGGTCAAATTTAGTTAGGGGATGCCAGCTAAGTCAAGATGTATTATGGTCAAATTTAGTTAGGGGATGCCAGCTAAGTCAAGATGTATTATGGTCAAATTTAGTTAGGGAATGTCAGTTAAGTCAAGATGTATTATGTTCAAATTTAGTTAGGGGATATCAGTTAAGTCAAGATGTATTATGGTCAAATTTAGTTAGGGGATGCCAGCTAAGTCAAGATGTATTATGGTCAAATTTAGTTAGGGGATGCCAGCTAAGTCAAGATGTATTATGGTCAAATTTAGTTAGGGAATGTCAGTTAAGTCAAGATGTATTATGGTCAAATTTAGTTAGGGGATGCCAGCTAAGTCAAGATGTATTATGGTCAAATTTAGTGAGGGGATGTCAGCTGAAGTCAAGATATATCATGTTCAAATTTATTTAGGGGATGTCAGCTAAGTCTAGATGTATTTTGTTCAAATTTAATTAGGGGATGTCAGCCGAAAAATGATGTATTATGTTCAAATTCAGCTAGGTGATGTCCGTTAGGGTCAAAATGTATTATGTTCTAATGTAGTTAGGTGATGTCAGCTAAGTCAACATGTATTAAGTTCAAATTTAGTTAGTGGATATCAGTTGAGTCAAGATATATCACGTTCAAATTTAGTTAGGGGATGTCAGCTAAGTTGAGATGTATTATGTTCAAATTTAGTTAGGGGATGTCAGTTAAGTCAGGATGTATTCTGGTCAAATTTAGTTAGTCGATGTCAGTTAAGTCAAGATGTATCATATTGAAATTGAGTTAGGGGGTGTCAGCTAAGTCAAGATGTATTATGTTCCTATTTAGTCAGGGGATGTCAGCTATGTCAAGTTGTATTCAAAATTAGTCAGGCGATGTCAGCTAAGTCAAGTTAAATTACGTTCAAATTTAATTAGGGGATGTCAGTAAAGTCAAGATGCATTACGTTCAAATTTAGTTAGGGGATGTTAGCTAAGTAAAGATGTATTATGTTTTAAGTTTATTTAGGGGATATCAGTTTAGTGAAGATATATAATGTTTAAATTTAGTTAGGGAATGTCAGTTAAGTCAAGATGTATTATATTAAAATTTAATTATGGGAGGTCATCTAAGTCAAGATGTATATGTTCAAATTTAGTTAGGGGATGTCAGTTAAGTCAAGATTTATTATGCTGAAATTTAGTTAGGGGATGTCAGTTAAGTCAAGATGTATTATGATCATATTTATTTAGGGGATGTCAATTAAGTCAAGATGTATTATGGTCAAATTTAGTTAGGGGATGTCAGTTAAATCAAGATGTATTATGGTCAAATTTAGTTAGGGAATGTCAGTTAAGTCAAGATGTAGTAAGTTAAAATTTAGTTAGGGGATGTCAGTTAAGTCAAGATTTATTATGCTGAAATTTAGTTAGGGAATGTCAGTTAAGTCAAGATGTATTATGATCATATTTATTTAGGGGATGTCAGCTAAGTCAAGATGTATTATGGTCAAATTTAGTTAGGGGATGTCAGTTAAGTCAAGATGTATTATGGTCAAATTTAGTTAGGGAATGTCAGTTAAGTCAAGATGTAGTAAGTTAAAATTTAGTTAGGGGATGTCAGTTAAGTCGAGATGTATTATGGTCAAATTTAGGTAGGGTATGTTAATTAAGTCAAGATGTATTATGTTCAAATTTAGGTAGGGGATGCCAGTTAAGTCAAGATGTATTATGGTCAAATTTAGTCAATGGATGATAATCAATTCAAGATGTATTATGTTCAAATTTAGTTAGAGGATATCAGTTAAGTCAAGATGTATCATGTTTAAATTTAGTTAGGGGATGTCAGTTAAGTCAAGATGTATTATGGTCAAATTTAGTTAGGGGATGTCAGTTAAGTCAAGATGTATTATGGTCAAATTTAGTTAGTGGGTGTCAGCTAAGTCAAGATGTATTATGGTCAAATTTAGTTAGGGGGTGTCAGCTAAGTCAAGATGCATTATGTTCAAATTTAGTTAGGGGATGTCAGTTAAGTCAAGATGCATTATGTTCAAATTTAGTTAGGGGATGTCAGTTAAGTCAAGATGTATTATGGTCAAATTTAGTTAGGGGGTGTCAGTTAAGTCAAAATGCATTATGTTCAAATTTAGTTAGGGGATGTCAGTAAAGTCAAGATGCATTATGTTCAAATTTAGTTAGGGGATGTCAGTTAAGTCAAGATATATTATGGTCAAATTTAGTTAGGGGATGTCAGTTAAGTCAAGATGCATTATGTTCAAATTTAGTTAGGGGATGTCAGTTAAGTCAAGATGTATTATGGTCAAATTTAGTTAGGGGGTGTCAGCTAAGTCAAGATGCATTATGTTCAAATTTAGTTAGGGGATGTCAGTTAAGTCAAGATGCATTATGTTCAAATTTAGTTAGGGGATGTCAGTTAAGTCAAGATGTATTATGGTCAAATTTAGTTAGGTGGTGTCAGCTAAGTCAAGATGCATTATGTTCAAATTTAGTTAGGGGATGTCAGTTAAGTCAAGATGCATTATGTTCAAATTTAGTTAGGGGATGTTAGTTAAGTCAAGATGTATTATGGTCAAATTTAGTTAGGGGATGTCAGTTAAGTCGAGATGTATTATGGTTAAATTTAGTTAGGGGATGTCAGTTAAGTCAAGATGTATTATGGTCAAATTTAGTTAGTGGGTGTCAGCTAAGTCAAGATGTATTATGGTCAAATTTAGTTAGGGGGTGTCAGCTAAGTCAATATGCATTATGTTCAAATTTAGTTAGGGGATGTCAGTTAAGTCAAGATGCATTATGTTCAAATTTAGTTAGGGGATGTCAGTTAAGTCAAGATGTATTATGGTCAAATTTAGTTAGGGGGTGTCAGTTAAGTCAAAATGCATTATGTTCAAATTTAGTTAGGGGATGTCAGTAAAGTCAAGATGCATTATGTTCAAATTTAGTTAGGGGATGTCAGTTAAGTCAGATATATTATGGTCAAATTTAGTTAGGGGATGTCAGTTAAGTCAAGATGCATTATGTTCAAATTTAGTTAGGGGATGTCAGTTAAGTCAAGATGTATTATGGTCAAATTTAGTTAGGGGGTGTCAGCTAAGTCAAGATGCATTATGTTCAAATTTAGTTAGGGGATGTCAGTTAAGTCAAGATGCATTATGTTCAAATTTAGTTAGGGGATGTCAGTTAAGTCAAGATGTATTATGGTCAAATTTAGTTAGGTGGTGTCAGCTAAGTCAAGATGCATTATGTTCAAATTTAGTTAGGGGATGTCAGTTAAGTCAAGATGCATTATGTTCAAATTTAGTTAGGGGATGTTAGTTAAGTCAAGATGTATTATGGTCAAATTTAGTTAGGGGATGTCAGTTAAGTCAAGATGTATTATGGTCAAATTTATTTAGGGGGTGTCAGTTAAGTCAAGATGCATTATGTTCAAATTTAGTTAGGGGGTGTCAGCTAAGTCAAGATGCATTATGTTCAAATTTAGTTAGGGGATGTCAGTTAAGTCAAGATGTATTATGGTCAAATTTAGTTAGGGGATGTCAGTTAAGTCAAGATGCATTATGTTCAAATTTAGTTAGGGGATGTCAGTTAAGTCAAGATGTATTATGGTCAAATTTAGTTAGGGGATGTCAGTCAAGTCAAGATGTATCATGTTTAAATTTAGTTAGGGGATGCCAGCTAAGTCAAGATGCATTATGTTCAAATTTAGTTAGGGGATGTTAGTTAAGTCAAGATGTATTATGGTCAAATTTAGTTAGGGGATGTCAGTTAAGTCAAGATGCATTATGTTCAAATTTAGTTAGGGGATGTCAGTCAAGTCAAGATGTATTATGGTCAAATTTAGTTAGGGGATGTCAGTTAAGTCAAGATGTATTATGGTCAAAGTTAGTTAGGGGATGTCAGTTAAGTCAAGATGTATCATGTTTAAATTTAGTTAGGGGATGTCAGTTAAGTCAAGATGTATTATGGTCAAATTTAGTTAGGGGATGTCAGTTAAGTCAAGATGCATTATGTTCAAATTTAGTTAGGGGATGTCAGTTAAGTCAAGATGTATTATGGTCAAATTTAGTTAGGGGGTGTCAACTAAGTCAAGATGCATTATGTTCAAATTTAGTTAGGGGATGTCAGTTAAGTCAAGATGCATTATGTTCAAATTTAGTTAGGGGATGTCAGTTAAGTCAAGATGTATTATGGTCAAATTTAGTTAGGGAATGTCAGTTAAGTCAAGATGCATTATGTTCAAATTTAGTTAGGGGATGTCAGTTAAGTCAAGATGCATTATGTTCAAATTTAGTTAGGGGATGTCAGTTAAGTCAAGATGTATTATGGTCAAATTTAGTTAGGGAATGTCAGTTAAGTCAAGATGCATTATGGTCAAATTTAGTTAGGGGATGTCAGTTAAGTCAAGATGTATTATGGTCAAATTTAGTTAGGGGATGCCAGCTAAGTCAAGATGCATTATGTTCAAATTTAGTTAGGGGATGTCAGTTAAGTCAAGATGCATTATGTTCAAATTTAGTTAGGGGATGTCAGTTAAGTCAAGATGTATTATGGTCAAATTTAGTTAGGGAATGTCAGTTAAGTCAAGATGCATTATGTTCAAATTTAGTTAGGGGATGTCAGTTAAGTCAAGATGCATTATGTTCAAATTTAGTTAGGGGATGTCAGTTAAGTCAAGATGTATTATGGTCAAATTTAGTTAGGGAATGTCAGTTAAGTCAAGATGCATTATGGTCAAATTTAGTTAGGGGATATCAGTTAAGTCAAGATGCATTATGGTCAAATTTAGTTAGGGGATGTCAGTTAAGTCAAGATGTATTATGGTCAAATTTAGTTAGGGGATGTCAGTTAAGTCAAGATGTATTATGGTCAAATTTAGGTAGGGGATGTCAGTTAAGTCAAGATGCATTATGTTCAAATTTAGTTAGGGGATGTCAGTTAAATCAAGATGTATTATGGTCAAATTTAGTTAGGGGATGTCAGTTAAAATAAGATGTATTATGGTCAAATTTAGTTAGAGGATATCAGTTAAGTCAAGATGTATCATGTTTAAATTTAGTTAGGGGATGTCAGCTAAGTCAAGATGCATTATGTTCAAATTTAGTTAGGGGATGTCAGTTAAGTCAAGATGCATTATGTTCAAATTTAGTTAGGGGATGTCAGTTAAGTCAAGATGTATATGTCCAAATTTAGTCAGTGGGAAGTCAATGAAGTCAAGATGCCTTATGTTCAAATTTAGTTAGTGGGATGTCAGGTAAAGTTCAGATGTAATTTTATGGAAGTCAGTATAGAAGTAAGGATTTGCTGTAAAGATTCTTAGTTCTCGGTAACATTTTTAGTTCCATAATGTGAAAAACCGATAAAACCTTTTACAGTTTCGTGCCAAATCAAACACTCCTGGAAAAACTTCATCTTCTGTTTTTTCTCAAGACGTCAATTAACAGCAAATTTCACAAATTAACAGCTAATACATTTCTCAATTTCACATGATACAATATCGATATTTCTGACCAATCTCGAGTGTACAGAACTTAATTTTACTAACACTGGCGATCCCTTTTATAAACATGATCTTTACACTCAGGTAATCAATTGAATATCCAACGGTGGGAAATTTCGTGAAATCATATCTTACAAACCAGATAAAAACAAAGAATTCAATTAAACTTCAATGAAAATTTAAATATAATATTTCTGTAAAAAGGCTTTCTTTCGCATATGGGATTTAATATTTCTAGGAAACTACTGTTCCACATTTATTTTGAGCCTAAAATATAATTTCCATAAAAATTCTCAAAATTACAACAGTCCCTTTCATTCTATCATTCATGTCTGTCCTCCATATTAAACAATTCTTTATAGAGCTTCACTAAGAACAACCTTTATTTTATCATAAAGTATTTGGTAAAATTTTACCCTAAATTTTAACCATACCATTCCCGTTCATAGATCATTTAAGCATGGCAGAGAATAGGGACCGGAAAAAAAAGTTCTAGAAAATGACCATTATACAGTTTATATGATCAGCGCCCACGCCCCCCTCTCCATCAAGCTAGGACCAAGGAGGGCCAGGCAATGGCTGCTGGTGACTCAACATGTAGACCCCAAAACACCCCATCCCCATCTATGCCTCACAAGGATAGCGAGGTTGAAGACACAATTAGACAACTATTGAGCATAAGCGGGTCTCAAAACGCCCGTACAACAGATTGTCAGGCAGGGACGTTTCTAATAGGTTACCACAACCCTTACTTTCCAATTGCCTACATTATTCATCCTATTACAAAGTGCTACGTATTTATCTTCTTTTGTCGTGTAGCTGGACTTTGAAAAATCACACCCCAAATTTTTTAATCATTAGCAATCAAAATCCATCAGTCCACCATTTGCTGTCTTTATTTCTGGCACCACTCGTGACTATAATTATATAACACGCAAAAGACACAGAGAGTGTCTAGAAGGATTTCTGATTTGAATTTGTGTAGAGTTAACAAAACGAAACTTGATTCATTTGTTCTTTATCTTTGATAACTACTTGATTAACGAGTTTTGGTTGTTTCGCCAACTTAATCACACTTATATGATGATATTATATGACTCTTCTATTACAATTACACATTTTCCCCGACTAATATATCTCAAGCTTAGTTTCTGTCAAAACCTTCTTTGCTTAATTATTTATGAATTAAATGACATTACAAAATAAGTACGAACATTTATATTGTTACACGATGAGATCAGACGAGTCTTTCATTTTATTACTTTATATATATTTCTCCCTACACTTTTTAGAACCAATCCGAGTTTCTGCGTAACCTCCACATCTAAACTCTTTTATGTATATAGTAAAGTAACTGTTTGAGCATCAACTAGCTCTTTACCTTAACCTAGTCCAGTTAACGTGATTATACATAAAACTGGGTTTACATATATACTTTAAGAACATACGTGAATGTACTTATGTGTTATTTACTAAGTTTATTGTGATATTTTTTTCTGATTCACCCACCGTACAAGCGTAGACTTAATCGGCATATGAATCCAAGAAAAATAGTGCATAATTCAACCACATTACTTTATCAACATATTAAGAACAATATTAGGAGACTTGAGTCCCTTAAACTAACGAAGAGGACACGAGACTTTAAACGATATGTTCATTATAGATAAGAACTCAGTCTATTTCCGTCACCTTTATTTGTAGGTCACAAATGTTGATGCTATATGAAACACCAAGAATTGAAGCCATAAAAACACTTAAAAACTAAAACGGGCACTCGGTAGAGCGCATACCTTCGCTTATATCTTGTATATCACAAGATAGTTGATTGAATTGTGCACATTTTGGAATTAGTTTCATGCAAAATCAGATAAAAATTTAACACGATATAGCAAAAAGAAATTAGTTTACCTTTTCGTCACCTTGACCTTTTGACCTAATCACTCCCAAAATCTAATCAAATTGCCCTTGGATCATGGTCAATCATCCCACAAAATTTCACGAGATTTGGTCTTATGATTTTTGAGTTATGCGAATCACAAATAAACAAACATACAAACATGAATAAACCGTATAGACATATACCACTGCATGAACATTCATTCCCTAATCCAGATCGAAAAGTCATCCTGGTGCGTCATGCTGATCGTCGTTAGCGACGACTACGAATACCTGAATGGCATCATCCAATTGGCCACCAGCAACGACCTCTTGGTGTGGCCGACAAGGTTGCTGGTCGTCAGCAGCCTGCCCATCCAGTTTCTTCGTCCTCTGGAGCAGTGGCTCTCCGCCATCAATGCCATGGTCATTGCCGTCGAAGGAACGACATTTTCAGAGGCTAAGAGGTACATATTCTCCTTCGACGGTATTGTTGAGATTATTGTTTAGGATTCAATTTTTGTTAATTCATTATTATAATTGCACTTCTGATGGTACACAGATTTACGTTTGGTTAATTTTGAGTAGATTCTAAGTTCAACCAAGGACTAATATTGATGTTTTGAAGATAATCCCTAAAATATTTCTACGATAAAACTAAAAAGAATTACTTTGAAAAACTATCTAATCCTAAATCTAAATAAGTTTTGATAAGTTCTCCCATTTACAGGAATATTGACAATTATCAACAAAACGAGTGTCTTATAATCTCTCTTATAGTCCATCTGCATAAGATTGAGATTTGCATATAATTAACAGTGTAATGTTGCATAACATAAGGGAAGATATGACAACTCTGCTCAAAAACGAAAAATACCACATCTACCAGATTATCCCTGTTCTCGAAGCCTTTGTAGTTCTTTGGGACAGACCGGGTGTAAAATATCAAAAGTTATGACAGAAAACCCACATTTTAAAAGGGAAATAAACACAAGAACAGCCCATAACCTAGGGTTCCCCACTTAACCTAACTAAGAACCGTATACTTACCTACCCTGGTCCATAGGACCCCTGCGAACTGTCCCCCTTAGACTGCCGTATTCTTAGCTTACCCTAAGACTAAGTCTCAACCCAGTGTTCCCTTCCCAACCAGCATCACTCCTGGCAAGGCAACACTACATTATGTTTCGTAAATCGTAAAACTAGCTTCATAATATCGTATCACACCAAATTAAACAACAACTTCCCCATAAAGAAACCAGTTTGACAAGTAACAAGAAAGGTTACACATGTCCCAGGCTCCACATAGACCAGACCTGTCAGACTCATTAAGGATGAGTCACCATGGGTCACTACGTCACGAGATCCATGTTCGTGCTCAGGACCTACCAAGTTTCTTAGGTTCTGCTATATGTCTGTAATGACGCAAAAATTAAATAAGGACTGCATTGAACACTCAAACAAATGCTCAATGAGTTCCTGATTTAATTTTTGTGTCATTATATAATTCAGGTCGTGCATATCTTTCAACATATTAAATGCAGTAGGCCTATTGTTGACTTGTTCGTTATAATCACTCCTTTTTTGAAACTTGTATAAACTTCTTGCTCTTGGAGATTTACCTCGTTGATTTTACAAAAACAAAGACCCTGTAATGAGGCTTGTATAGAAGATCTGTCCCGTGGTCGTAACAGCACGCTTTCATTACACACATTTAATAAACTTAAAAGCACCAATTTTTTTTATTAGAGTGACCGTTTCAATCTGAGCCAGTAAAAGTGTTAATGGAGACAGGTAGCAGAACCTACGAAATTTAGTAGGTCCTGGGCACGAGCATGGATCTCGTGACGTAGTGACCTATGGTGATCATCCTTAATCCTCAGTGGGACAGACCTGGTCTAAGTGGGCCCTGAGCCCCTGACCTATCCCAACGAACTACATTTAAACCCCCTCTCAAAAGGAATGAATAAAACAGGTGAAAAAAAAAAAAACATGGCAATTGCTCTCATCTCTATCAAGTTTCAAACATGTAATGGGACTATTATCTCTTTTACACGGAAATCAGTGTGATTTAACGACTTATCTTTCGAAATGTTATCCAATACAGGAGCAGTGTGTACATGTACATACCATACAGTCACCGACGTGTACTCGTGGCATCTTGGTCTCCTATGTTTGGGCTCACCTACAACGATAACTATCGACTGTTTCCAAATAAATTTCAAAGGTATGACTCTTATATTTCATATATTGAGAAAATACGGAAAATATTGAAATACTATAACTTTATTCACTAAATACAATATATTGATATGAAAACTATAATTTCATTCTTTATGGATCACTTTTAGTTTATCCTGTTTGAAAAAATAACTTTAGCAGTGACAAATTCGAAAATTGTAATTCCAATGAAAGACCTTATCTCTTTGTCATTCAAAATATCATTACGAATCTACATGAAAGAGAACCTTATTCATAAGATATCATTTACCGATATTTGTTTAGTTCTTAATGATACATAACAAGTCCTATTTTCATTATAGTTTTATTTAAGACTTGAAGGTCAAATTCGTAATTTTTACTATTTTATCTTTATTGTATTTAATTTTTACGTATGAATTGATCATATTTACTTTTATGTGAAAGTTTTATTCTAATTATATATAATACTTTAAATTTTCTTTAAAATTATTGTACCGATAAGATTTCAGTTGTTTTGTATTGTAAAGTCAATTAAAACCTAAATGATAAAGCTCGCACAAACACGTTTTAACTTATAAAATGGAAAACACGATTATTGCACATTTCAACACAGCATTTGTACAAAACTATTAAGCAACTAACCCAAAAACTTACTTTTCCTTTACCCTTATCCACCACAGCCCATTAGCAAGAATTCTGAGATATTTACACCCTTTCTTCCCTTTTCTTTATATTTTCATTCACTCGCCAAAATTCAACGCCATTTACCGGTTTTACAAGAGCGTAAAAGCAGCGTCCAGGCTTCATAATGGCACACCACTACACGTCCTATTTATTTTGCCTTTGCCTTTTACCCCTGAGTCCTAAGTTCAATCCTTAAGTAAGGTAAATATTTTGAAGCACAGCATATAGTGTTTTGAGTTCCAACCTAAGTTATTGCTCGGAGTAAAAGAAGTAACATTCACACCACTCGAACACAAATAAATGATTCAGCATGCATAATTTACGTGTCTGTAAGCATATACTTGTTTCTGAGTGTTATTTTGAGTCAGCGTAAGTATGGAGGTGTTACAAAAACAACTACAATATATTATGGTAAATAATTTCTCTTAAAAAAAGAGAGCTTTAGCACACACACCTTACGTGTCTATAAACATATAACTGCTTCCGAGTGATTATGTGTGCAAATTTACCTAGGTGTTACAATAAAAACCATAATAAATGGTAAATAATTTTCCTTAAAAATGAAAGCTTAAAGGCAATCTAAATCATGCTTGACAGGTTAGCCGATGGTGCAAACATGACGGTAGTGGGAAACAACTTCCCTTTGCACGTGATCATTTCCAAAATTGAGACAGAAGATGGCAAAACAGAATTTTCATTCCAAGGTCCTTTAGTGAAAGTACTTGAAATGCTTTCGGCGAAAATGAACTTCAGGTAAGTTAACAATTGCAGTATGAGAATATTCTTTACGCAAAAAAAAAAAAAAAAAAAAAAAAAAAAATCAGATATTTAATTCAGATATTTTGGTAACTGAGGAAAAGTGGGTATCCATTTCACTAAAATGGACTTATCACATGACTTAACTCCATTCATCTAAAGTAAAAAAAAGTACAAGGCTTCATCTGGTGGGACAATGCATTGCAGAAAAAAGAAAACAAAAATCGATTTTGCATTCGTATTCGTGATTCGTACCTGCAGAAACTACATAATGACAATGTTTTAACTGATGATTTAATTTGATCCCTATTTGTAACCAGATTTATTTCCACTTAAAAGAGTTATATAAGAATGTTACTTGAAAGCCCATTTAAAGTTGCTTTTACTAAACAAAACATTCTAATCAAAATCAATATTCCACCAATTAAAGGAAAGAACAATTCATATCCAAAGCAATAAACATGATAATTATTTTGCTTCATATCTGATAAATTTCAACAAAATTCCAAAATAGAAATTCTGAGTAAACGAATGTTTCTTCTCTGCATAGGTACAATCTAATCCAACCTTCAGATGGTGGTTGGGGTGTCCTCTTCCCTAATGGATCCTGGAATGGCATGATCGGGATGATGATCAGAAAGGTGAGACCATTCGAAATACACAAACAAATCTCTCTCTCTCTCTCTCTCTCTCTCTCTCTCTCTCTCTCTCTCTCTCTCTCTCTCTCTGTGTATGCATGTATTTTGAAAAGCTTGAATTACAGCAATTGTTTCCATAAATTTCGAGGGTGTAAAATAAGTCAGTTTTGCTTGAATATAAAAAAATACATGTATACACGAATGTATAAACATATCATACACACGCACATACATATACTGTATATATGTATACGTTTATATATATATATATATATATATATATATATATATATATATTATATATATATATATATATATATATATATATATATATATATATATATATATATATATATATATATACTGTATACACACACACACATATATATATATATATATATATATATATATATATATATATATATATATACACATATATACATATATATAAAAAGTAATATAACGAGGAAAACTAAATGATAAACTAACTAATGGTGGTTGAGCTTATCATCATTCCGAGCTATTATCTTTGGCTTGCGTATTGTAATATATAAATTAGATTCTTACAGTTTAAAATTATATATCACCCCATTCAAGGAAGTGGATTTTGGCTTGGGACCCTTTGGGGTGACCTACATCAGGTCGAAGGTCATCGACTACACAGACCCCTTGATCATGGACTACGGGAGAATCCTCGGTCGGAGGGGAGACACGGAGGTCGACCCATGGGGATTCTTAATGCCCCTGACGCCCACAGTGTGGGCGGCCTTCTTGGCCTCCTTCCTCTTGATCCTCTTCCTCGCAAAGGTGGCCTCCAGAATCGACTGGAATCTGAGAGAACTTTCGCCCAAAATTCCAGTCGCAACTTACGTACGAGTATTGTTCCAACAAGGTACGATTTCTACTAACTGCTATATGTAATGTTAGTCTTTATCATAACTAAATAATCCTAATTTTCGTGATCTAAGAACTAGAAAAGCTTAGCTTTTTTAGAATTGTGTATCTAAAAATATCGGACATGTCAAAGGAAGTCAATCAAAGAACTAGTACAATGATGTAGGGCGATACATGTCCTGAATAAGAATTGATCCAATTGCATGAAAACTTAGGTTTGTCCTTCCGAGTAGGGCTGACATTCAAATAAAATCTAAAGAGGTCCGTATTGAAACACTTGAATGCATTACGTAAGCTAATCCGAACTGAGTTTCTAAACGGGCTGAGAAACCTCAAATCACTTTTTTTTTTTTTTAAATTCACGTTAAATATTCTTAACATTTCTTGGTAACATGTTTATCCCTCATTTAACGTTCAGCGATATAAGACCATTCAATATATGTTCACAAAATGTAATAGGATTTGGCTTGAGGCTTTAAAAAAAATGTTTGGTGAGAGATGGAGTCTAAAATTAGTAATTAAAAGGGATATATATATATATATATATATATATATATATATATATATATATATATATATATATATATATATAATCTATACAAATAAAGTCATTTGGACACATTCTCGACTTTACATTTACTATTTCTCATATCAAAAGTCACCAGGTATACCCTCTCTCTCTCTCACTCTCTCTCTCTCTCTCTCTCTCTCTCTCTCTCTCTCTCTCTCTCTCTCTCTTTCAATCTGAAGAAAAGGACATGCTCTCCTAAATTCAAACTTACAGTTGAAAAATAATAATAATAAAAAAAAATCAGTTATTGGCACTATACAATGTTTTACACATATCATTTCAGACCCCATAGTCCCCTACAACAGTGGCTGGGAGAAAATGCTGCTCGGTGGATGGCTGCTCGCCGTTCTGGTCATCATCGAATGTTACAGCACCAATCTGACCTCTCTGCTGGCTGTGCGTTACATTGCAGAGCCCTATCAGTCAATGAGAATTCTGCTGGATGATCCCAAAGCCAAGATGGTGTGGGTGGCTAACACAGCTTATGCCCAGATTCTGGCGGTAAGTGAATCGCAGAATGTAATTGGAGTGTTCTTTGATATATATATATATATATATATATATATATATATATATATATATATATATATATATATATATATATATATATATATATATATATATATATACATACACGCAGTAGTACCTCTTTTTATGAGTAACTTTGAATAAGAGAAAATTATTATACGAGCATACAAATTCAAGTCAGTTTACAAGCATTATATCCACCAGCGAACAAAAATCTCCCTCCATACATGTATTTTTTGTGGGGAAGTATAAACATGACTTGCACACGATCCACAGAAATCAGTCACATAGTATATATGTGCTACCCCTGCAGTGTTCATAGACTTTTTACCCTATTTTGTTTCACATTAGCTTGCACACCCCACTACCTAGCTCATTGGGTAACTCTTTCACCTCAAAGCAACACAAGTAAAATTATCTTTTGCTTGTGTCTTTGTAATTATTTTTGTTTAGTTGTGACTGCATGTTCTTTGTCTGGTTGTGATCACTATTTTTCATTATATAGACATTGTTTACTGCATTGAGAAGTTAACAGCATCATGACAGTGGCCCGCAAGATGATTAAGAAACCATGATTGCTACTGCTACAATTCTGAACAATAAAGAAGATATAAAGCATTAGACAAAGATGCAGTGCTGAACATTACACATTGGCAAAACCACAACAACGTGTTATTAATGGTGAAAGGTGTCTACATATCTGAATTGATGAGACGCAGTTAGAAGAGATACAATTACCGAAAACACTTTGTGGAAAAGCAATGGTATCAGATGTGAATAAGGTGTCGTAAGAAGACTGCTCAGATTTCCCCTAAGGAGGACAAGGGACAGAATGACAAGCTTCAAAAAAAATTAGGGAGATGTTAATAATGTGGGAAATTCAGCAAATTTATTTAAAAACATATCACGCAGATATGACATTTTAAAGAACAAGAGAAAGCAGTCATCTCTTAGGCAGGTTCCCGGTCAAAGAATAAAAAAAAAACGCGACAAAGTGTCCAGAATGCGTAAATTAAGTGATACAGTTAGTGATCGTAACGGTCGTTCAAGAGAGAGAACTCCTGATAAAGATCTCAAGGAGATTCTCCCTAAAAGCAGTAACCACCCTCTCCTCCTCCTCCAACTCTCTTCAGAGTGCTAGTTGATGTATCAATATTTCTTTTATTTTATTGTAAATCCTTAATTTTTATTCATTTCTGATGTTGGGTGTTATACTTTTTTAATCAAATTACATTACAAACCTTTAAAAATGAGAGTATATGGGTATTTTGGACATGTAAGAATGAATGAGTGCCTTTTCTTCAATTCCCATGGGAAAACTTGTGTTAGTTAATGAGCATTTTGGTTTACGGGGTTGCTCCTAGAACGAATTAATTTCCTATATCAAAGTACCACTGTATATATATATATATATATATATATATATATATATATATATATATATATATATATATACCTATCTATCTCTCTATATAATATATATACGGATGTATATACATACTGTGTACACACACACACACACATATATATATGTATATATATATATATATATATATATATATATATATATATATATATATATATATATATATATGCTTCTCTAAAAAGATACACATTAAATTTGAGCTTCTATAACAGGATGTTGATTCTGGAATATTCTATGAAGCGAAGCAGACCGCCAAAGATGGAAGGATTCGGTACATAAAAGCTCCCGAATACATAACAGCAGTTGACAATCTGGTATCAAGAGGAGACCACGTTTTGATCAATCCTCTAATCATCATGAAGATATTCCTGACAGAGAGTTATATGGAAAAAGGTTGGTGAATATTCTTGTCTCAACACTATATTCGAGTGAATCTTGAATTGGAAAAATACTCGGGATATTTTCTTTGCCTTTGAAATATATTCGAGATTTTTATTGTTTATTAAGTATCATAAGTTGCTAACGTCATGGTGTAAATGACTACTTAGGTCTAAATCAAAAACCTCAGTCTTAATTGGAAATTTTTAGAATTTTGCAATATCAACGGAACTGCAGTAGAGAAATATAACTGTGTAAGCTGAGAATTTCTCAATACAATCCAAATTATCATATATAATCACTATCCTTACTAGTGCCAGTCAGAAATTTTGTCTTATTAGATTTTCCAAAAATTATATGCCCTTTCATAAATAATGATATTTAAAATAAGGATTAAAGATATGAAAGCACACTCTGTTTATAGAGATAACACACCTGGATTTTATCCTTCAAGTATATGCATTTTAACTGAAAACTGCTGACTTGTAGTGATGTTGACTATGGAGGAAAATAATTTGTGTTTAACACTTCCCCTTAAACAAGCTCATTTGAAGGATAATTTTCAAAAAGAGGCTATCACTAATTTAGGAAAGTTTTCAGGGGTAACCAAACGTGTTTATACACACACACACACACACACACACACACACACACACACACACATATATATATATATATATATATATATATATATATATATATAGATATAGATATAGATATATAGACACGTGTGTAAATGTGTATATATTTGGTACATATTTATCATATGCAATTTTTTCCTCAAGGGAAATGTTACCTTACTGGTCTTCAGTTAGCGTTTATGGGATAAGACGGCAAATACCTTACCTCAATATACACATACATGCATACTGATCAATATAATATACAAACTCGTCAGGAAACTATAAAAAATCTGTTTTAATAACGAGAAATAAATCATATATATATATATATATATATATATATATATATATATATATATATATATATATATATCTCTTATTGCACCAGTTTCTGTACGAAAATGTCTTTCCTTATAAACACATGAATATCAGATATGTACTGCTTACAGGAAACTGCAAATTCTACGTGTCGAAGGAAACCTTTCTGCCTCAGACCTTCTGCATGGTGGTCCCAAGGAACAGCCCTCTACGCCATCCCATCAATCAAGGGTGAGTTTGAAGCAAGGCCTTCGTTTGGAAATGGTTATTTCCATAAAACGTTTGGCGAGGAGGATTCATATATATTATTTGCTAGTGTATGCTACCCATCATCATGACTACTAAATACTTAGATATGCAAACACACGCAGGCGCACACTCCCTCTCCCCAATACCAGAGGGACGGGGAGAGGCCGAGTAGTCATAAGTTTGGCAATGCTTACTTATATAATTAGCCAGACACTTGTTCATAGTGTGTATATATATATATATATATATATATATATATATATATATATATATATATATATATATATATATATATATATATATTGTATGACCACACACTCTTTGCCGAATTTTCACCCATACGCATACACAAGTACATATACACACAGGTGCGTGTAAGTTAGCGCTAATATATATGCTAAGGTGATATAAAAAATTAATCAAACTGGATAATAACATATGTCAATATTTCCAACACCAATTTTCCTCTTTACCAGGATAAGAACAGTGGTTGAGGGAGGGCTCTACAACTACTGGCTGGACAACGTGATTCCCAACGCTAAGTCCTGCAAGAATCCCCCGACGAAGATTACCGTGAAGGCATCTCTCACCTTCAGGAATCTGTGGGTACGGTGAACGGTGAAATGGGAACGAACTTACATTCGAAAGACCATTTAGTATGTTCTCTTAGCTCTTTGAATTCAAATATCAAAGATATTTGAATAGGTAACAGAAAATAGTTATCTGGATATGATTGAAATGACAATATTAATGACAATGATAATAATAATTATTACTATTACTAATGTACGCAACCCGTCAAAAGCAACGGCTATCTACATCAATATGCACGCACACGTAAACCCTATCCCCAGGGTATGACTATTCCTTTCTCCCCACCCGAGGGACGAGGAGAGACTGAGTAGTTATACGTCTAGCAATGCTGCTAAGCGTGACTAGAAATGTATATCATTACCACCATCATCGGCTGTAACTAGTCCACTGCCGGACAAAGACCTTAGACATGCTCTTCCACTCGCGTCTCTTTATGGTCTTCCTAAAGCCAGTTTATACCCGCAAACCCTCTTATTTCGTCAATATATCGTCTTCTGTTTTTTGTCCCGCTTCTTTTGCAATCCCTAGGAACCCAATCTGTTATTCTTAATGTCCTCCTATTATCTGTCATTCTCAATATATGTCCAGCCCAAGTCCATTTCTTTTTCTTACATGTTATTAGGGATATGGAAAGAATAATGATGGGCATAAAACAAACAGACCGAAAAAGAGCAACATGGATACGAGAGCAAACAGAAAATAGTTATCTAGATATGATTGGAATAACAATAATAATAACAATGATAATAATAGTTATTACTATTTTAATCAGTATTGGTAATATTTGTTTAAGTATAACATGTCAAAGCTGCAACACCAGATGTAAGCAAAACGATACGATCCCAAGGGTCGAAATAGGTGAAAATAGCATTAGACGGAAATGAAAGAACAGAACTGACTATACATGATACATAAATTAAAACAAATGAGAGAAATGGCAAATAAACTATAAAAATACTTGTGTTAACCTCCTCGGCAATGAAAATATTGCACCAGGTTTGAATGTCTAAAATTCCACATTTTGGTCACAACAGAAATAAAACCTCTCGAATATTGAGTAGTATTCAACGTAACAGGATCTATTTCTCATCAGTAAATATGCAATAAAATTGACAGATGATTTCATATGAGTTGAATTTTATTGTAGATACTGACAATGAGAATATCTGGGTAAGCGGAGGGATTCAGTGTTCTAAAGCTACTAAAAATAGTCGAAGATTTATCTTAGCCCTTACTATTAATATCGTGCACTCATTTCTGAACAAATCTCTCTCTCTCTCTCTCTCTCTCTCTCTCTCTCTCTCTCTCTCTCTCTCACTAATTCATACTATATATATATATATATATATATATATATATATATATATATATATATATATATATATATATATATATATATATATATATATATATATATATATATATATATATATGTACACAGATTTAAATCTCCCCCCCCACACCTTCTTAACTACAACCAGGCAGTTTCGGCAATTTGTGGTTTCCGAGTGTACTTCTCTTGGTAACCCTTCTCACCTCCCTGTACGAGACAGAGTAGCCATACGTCTAGCGATGCCATTGAACGTAACAGGAAATAAATATATTATGTATATACTGTATATAGCCAGACACGTAGCTCTTTATTATATAGGGGTAATGTGTGTGTATATTTTCTTAGCTCGTCTTCTCTCCCTTGCCCTACCTTGTTTGTACTCTCGAGGTACCAATTCTGTTATTCTTTTTGTCCATCTATCAGTTGTCCTCATTACATGTTCAAAGAAAATTTTAGGGTACAGACTGGCATAGAGACCATAAACAGACGGGAGAGGAAGGACATGTCTGAGGCGTTTGTCCTGCAGTGGACTAGCAACGGTTAATGATGATGAGATGCATGTACATACACACATATGTGTGTAAGTATATATGCATAGGCTACATATATACTTATATGGATGTATGCATGTACAGGCATCAACAAATACAGCCGTTTCTAGTTTACTGAAGGACAGAGGCCTCAGTCATGTCCTTACTCAAGTCAGGGATTTGGTCCGTTTTCATCACCACGCTGGCTACTGCAGAATGGGGATGGTGGGAGACTTTTGTCTGAACGCTCACAGAAAACCAATCTAGTATGGGTGGCCGTCAATAATACAGCTTTGCTGATCACAGCAATACGCAAACCCTCTCACCGCGTTGAGGTATCCCCACTCAGAAGGGGGTATATAAATATATATATATATATATATATATATATATATATATATATATATATATATATACTGTATATCTATCTATCTATCTATCTATCTATCTATCTATCTATCTATCTATCTATCTATATATATATATATATATATATATATATATATATATATATATATATATATATATATATATATATATATATACACAGTCAAATACAAAAGTCTTGCCGTCTCCAGTTCCCCCTGTCACTCCCAATATCTATAGATTCCAGAATTTCAGGTGTAGAAGAGTTTGGTTGTTAGGGGGGAGGCAACAGGCGGAAGCAAGACGCCTGGCAGGGGGTTGGGGACGAGCTGAGGACGCCAGGAAGGGGGAAGTACTACTTGTTAGAGCTGTGTGATGGCTTGGAAAACACAAAACGTTATGTATGAACGTAAATTCAATATAATTTCTTGGTTCCTAATTATATCATTATAATAATACTTAACTTCCAATAATATAGTATATTTAATGTGATATTTGCTATACCATTCTCACGAACAAAAAATTATTTCTCTCTCTCTCTCTCTCTCTCTCTCTCTCTCTCTCTCTCTCTCTCTCTCTCTCTCTCTCTCTCTATATATATATATATATATATATATATATATACATATATATATTGAAAGAGTTATTTTAAAGGCGTAAAGTGTGGGATATGGAAGAGTAATTTTTTTTTTTTTTTGGAGCTATTACGGGGAAGAAGGCATTTTGTTTTAAAGTAATTCACCATCGATTAATCAGTATCACAATACTTTCGGCAATGATTCCAAATTATAATTACGATTTATAAAACCATTAGTTGTTATTCGATATAACATTCTAATAGAGAAGTTATTGCCTAAAACAATGAACTTTGGTATAGTTTTGAAATTTTGTCCAGACTGAAAAACCTTACTTATACCCAATTCCCAAGTCCAATAACAAATCCTTTTTCTTAGATAGCATATCTACAATTGGTATGCAACAATTCAGCATATATGAACAAGTATTTCAGGAAACACTAGTGTTTGTGTGAGCAGTTAATCATTAAGACAGTGATTCCATGAAGATGGTATTCATAATCACATACTGATCAGTAAAGAAAAATTGACATAGAAACACTTGGAATACCGCCTTGGATTTCCTTTATAATATTTCCACGATGATCACTCCTTTTGGAAAAAATGTCATCTTTACAGATGAAAAATATTTTACATCAGTGGAAGCACGAACAAGGCATTGCTGGAGGTGACGGAATACTCGCTATGATGAGAAAAATATTCAGAAAAGAGCTATGAGTGAAAGAGTTCCTAATAATTTGTGGGGTTGGATTATTATTTGGAAGGTTCACTGGCAATGATTATGTGGATGTCCTCCTTCCCACAGTGAAAGCCCAACCCACACCCAATCATTATAGTGCACGATAATAGCCCCATCTACACCAATACAGAAGTTAAAACTTGTTTAGAGCATCAGCCAGAAATCCAGGTAATAAAGTGGCCACGATAGGCATGCGACCTCAACCCCAAAGAGAACCTATTGGCCAAAATGCTTTGTTACTAGAACGCGGGAGAGCAACGAATGCGAGAGAGCAATGAACGCGCTATGCCATCTAAACACAAGCGTTTGAATTGTGGGTGTCAATACTTCACACTACCATATGCAAGAATGTTGTGCTCGAGCTTATAGCATATTGCTTTTCCAACTAGGGTTGTAGCTTAGCCATTAATAATCTATATATTAATATGATAGCGTGTGTAATTCATTTTGTGTCACGCTTTAAAGAAAACGGAAATAATTTAATGGTATACTCTTACAAATTCACATTAGACTTTGATTACTTAACCAAAGCACAACTTATATAGTTTTCCCCATTTTGTCTTTAGCACCTGACTCTTTTTTAAAATATTAGACAAAAAATTGAGTTCTATCAATTTCCATAACCTAGATTATAAAATTAATCTCGGGCCTTTTCGTTTAACGACTAATCTGTCCTAATTGTAAAAGATTTCTCATAATTCTGATCATCCTTTGCTTCAAATCTTCCTAGACATTACTCAATTTCCCGTCCGCCTGTCATATTCAATGACCATTAATAAAGCTCAAGGACAGACTTTCGATAAGGTTGGGATCTACCTACCACAACCTTGCTATACTCATGGACAACTTTATGTAGCCTTCTCAAGAGCAAGGTCTATGAACAGTGTAATTATGAAAATTTGTCCTCAAAATAACTCTACTCATGGCCAGAGAAGAGGAACACCTAAAGAAGTTTTGTAAATTGTTTCATGTATTGCTCATTTTTTAAAATAAATATACAAGTCAAATATTATCACATTTTATTCAAACATGTATAAGCTAGGAACAAGATAATTAGTATTGAAAATATAATTTCGTGTAATTTACACGGTTCCGCTAATAATGATAATAATAATAATAATGATAATAATAATAATAATAATGGTAGATGGACATCACACTAAGGGGCATTTAGTTTACATTAATATGAATGATTCTTGAATTAGAATTAAAATAAAGAAACATTGTCTTTACTTTTCAGCAAATAATCATATCCAGTAAGCTAAGAAACTGCTTTGATCAGTTAAGTCTAGTTTTTACACTATTCTCCTACGGTCATATTTTAATCTAAATAAACACAACTATTAAATTATGATTTCTCTTATCAACTATTTTTAATATTTACTGAATATAATTGTTTATTAACCAGGAAATTACAGTTGGAACCAGAGCTTATTCAGCGGGAACATAGAATCAACATGTGTTCCATACCATGAAGAAATTAAAACAATATTGCATTTTGTGTAAGTGAATACAGACATCCTAACCTGCCCAGCTTTCATTCAATTTTTCTCATTTTTATTAACATGTAGTCAGTAAATATGACAGAGAATGCTTAAAGAATCAGTCATGCAAATATTTTAAGCATTAAGTGACTTGTCTTTATAGAATCTACAAAATGCAGTAGAATTCAATTGTGGGTGCACAAATTTTTATACCTTAATGTAAAACGTATCTTTAAGGAGAAAAAAAAAACACTTAACAAGACCAAGAAAATCCATAAATACACCTAACCGAACCTTATATAATGTAAGCTAGGGGAGGATATAAAGATATATGAAAATTATATGTAGTTACTCTCTGATGACTGACTGTTCACACAAACACTAGTATTTCCTGAAATACTTGTTAATATATGCTGAATTGTTTCATACTAATTGTAGATATTCTATCTAAGGAAAATGGATTGTTTTTGGGCTCGTGAATTAGGTATAAGTAAGGTTTTTCAGTTTGGACAAATCTTAAAACTATACCAAAGTTCATTATTTCAGGCAATAACTTTTCTGCTTCAATGCTATATAGAATAACAAGAAGTGGCACTATAAAACGTAATTATAATCTGGCATCATTGGTAAAAATATTATGACACTGATTAGTTGATAGTGAATTACTTTCAAACAAAATGCCTCCCTCCCCGCCTTTAGAATTACACTCTTTCTATAAACACACGCATATATATATATATATATATATATATATATATATATATATATATATATATATATATATATATAGTAGAGAGAGAGAGAGAGAGAGAGAGAGAGAGAGAGAGAGAGAGAGAGGGGGGGGGGGGAGGGGACTCCTAGCTTTTGTTTACAAAAGATTTCTCAGCCAAGATGTAATAATTGCCAAACTAATTATCGATAATTTTTGTCAACAAGTTGTTCGCGAGAAGGGTATAGTAAATAACACAGAAAAAATAAGTTAAAATTATTATAATCATAAAACTAGGATCAAATCGTGTGATATTATAATGAATTTACGTTCATACATGTTTTGTGCTTCCCCTGCCACCACACACCATACAGCTCTAACAAGTAGTACTTCCCCCGCCCGTCACCCTGGCGTCCTCCCCCAGCCCGTCACCCACCCCCACCCTTGCCCATGGCCCTCCCTCCTAACTAAAAAACTTTTCTACACCTGAAGTCCTGGAATCTATAGATATTTGGGGTGACAGTGGGGTACCGGAGACGACAGGACATTTGGATTTGACTGTACATAATGCAGATAACTAAACAAAAGTATGAATTTTCCAGGGAGTCTTTGCTGTCCTCGTCGCTGGGTACATCATCAGCTTCATAATGTTATGTGTGGAGATTGCAGTATCAAAGACGAACCAACTCCAAAAAACTCATTGAATAGAAGAAGAAGAAGAAGAAGAAGAAGAAGAAGAAGAAGAAGAAGAAGAAGAAGAAGAAGAAGAAGAAGAAGAAGAAGAAGGAGAGAGAGAGAGAGAGAGAGAGAGAGAGAGAGAGAGAGAGAGAGAGAGAGAGAGAGAGAGAGAGAGAGAGAGAATTCAATCTGTATCTGTCCCTCTCAGCTTTTCACTGTTGCACGGGTGATTATGTTGTAAAATCTGTATTAGTTGCAATTTCTGGGATGTGTGGTAAATCAATATGATAACATGTATCTTGCTAAATCATAAATGAAAAGTAAACTAAAAAACTGAAGGATGTTTGTTTTCTTTATGGTCATACAATTATTTATCGTATACATTTTTAATAATTTGTAGACTAACTGCTTTGTAAACTAGATCCACACAAATCAGTAAAAATATTTTCTTTACATAAAAGATTAAAACTTTTCCAAGTAAATAGCAATAACGTTTGCCGTACGTTAGGCTTTTATTAAACGTACTTTGAATCACTTCAGTATCGTCGTTAAATGACGCTAGCAAGTATTAAAGCGCCACAAAGGAAAAGAAAAAAGAAGAGTTAATTCTAGTAACTTAGTAACATAGTGTCTGCAGATTTTTCAGCCCTTTGTATATTCCTTTTAATAAAAAAAAAAAAAAAAAAAAAAAAAAGAAGAAGAAGTTGGATGACATGAATTGTACCAACCAAAACATTAGTACAAACAAATTCTTATACATGATACATAGAACCTTCAACAGCATAAATTATGTCCATGCAGATGCTTTCTAGTTCTGTGAAGTCTGTAAAGCACATCATAAAATATATACCAGGATTCTAATATTACAACATATGCTGTGGGACAAATTCAGCTTAACCTATTAATACCTCCAGAACATTAAAAGTCACAAGCCATTTTCACTTTCAGTCATTACTCCACTATAGCTCGAATCCAGAATTACCAACGTCTTCTTGCTCTGCAATATCATCATCATTGTCCTTTTCAGCCTCATGACTTGCTTATTCTTCATCCTCAGATAGGACAATGGGTTCGGCAGGTCCCATGAATCAAACAGGAACGTAGCATACAAGGCATACTTTAGTTATGTAAAGAAACATTGTAGAAACCTGATTTGAATCTTACGATGGAGTTGTAAATAAAGACAATCTTTTTCTTATAATTTTGACTCTATTAACTAAGGTTGTAGTACAGCTTTGGCCATCAGGACGATACACAAAGCCATTCACCACGTTATGATATCCCCACTTATAGTATTTATATGTGTGTGTAATTATAGCTTCAGCAATACATATAGTTAAACAATATACGATGTATACCTTAAAATAAAACGGCAGCCTATATTTTTACATTTATTGCAATAACCATAGATTAAATAATATTCTTAATTCCCGCGAATCAATTAGGAAAATATGTAACGCATTTCCAAATGCCGCTCAGAGGTACTTTTCGACATGATTTCCAGACAAAGGACGCAGAAACCAATGAGGTAACCACTTAAGAGAACAACAAACATGCCCTGCGAAATAAATAAAATCGGGATTCATAAATTACTTAATTTTTCCATAAATATCATATCTATGAAAACAAGTTGAGAGAGATAATTATATCTCGCAGAAAACCATTCATGACTAAAACTGAATAAGCCATATTTAATGGAAGTTAACTTCTGCAGATAAATTGTTAAAATTATCAAACGCACCCAGACATTGGCCAGGGATAATGGCTCCTTGACTGTAATTTTGGTGGGAGGTTTCTTGCAAGATTTCGCATTGGCAAAGGCATTGTCCATCCAGTAGTTGTAAAATCCACCTTCTATTACTGCCCGAATTCTGGAACAGACCAAGAAGGAGAAGAATAAAATCTTGAAATATTTGGTTTTAGGTAAATTTCATCCAGTGTACTGGGAAATCTATAATCCAATGATGGGCTACATTCCGTTCTTTACCTTTTATTATTATTATTATTATTATTATTATTATTATTATTATTATTATTATTATTATTATTATTATTATTATTATTATTATTATTACTAGCTAAGCTACAACTCTAGCAGGATACTACAAGCACAAGAACTTTAACATGGAAAAATAGCCCAGTGAGAGATGGAAATAGCGAAATAAATACACTATGAACCACTATGGACAGAAGCTACTATTATGTGGAAAAGAAATGAAATGATATTTTAGCATTGTAAATATACCTTGTCTTCTGTTAAACGAATAATCCGAAAATAATTTGAATTGAAAGTGAAGCGAAAATCTTCACAATAGTGTTTTAATACGACAGACAACATGACAGCCAATAAAAGAAAAGAGCATAATATTGCGCCAAGTTTTACCAATTTAAATTCACCGTTGAATTGAAACTAGCTATTAACATTTAAAGTTGTTCACAGTGTGAAAGTGTTTGGTCACTATACATCAGTAAATGGGGGCACTTAAAATATAAAAGGTAATCTGAACAATGGCCAATGTTACATTTCACTGATTCACAATTATATTAATAAAAGCAAACGCCAGAAAATAAAAGGGGAAATGCAATGATTAAAAGAATACAGATTTTCTCCCTAAAACATAAAGTTACAAAGCATTCCGACATAAATTAATCACAAG
The DNA here is from genome assembly GCF_036898095.1 of Palaemon carinicauda. Taxonomy (NCBI): domain Eukaryota; kingdom Metazoa; phylum Arthropoda; class Malacostraca; order Decapoda; family Palaemonidae; genus Palaemon; species Palaemon carinicauda. Next base: position 18,056,034 of record NC_090759.1, read on the forward strand.
TTAACTTCCAAGGAAATCGATGATGCGAAAAAAAAAAAAAAAAAAAAAAAAAAAAAAAAAAAAAAAAAAAGATTCGCAACATGGAACTTAATGCAATACAAACTTCAAACTGTTTGTTTGATAGAGACGAAGCGACAATTTACTTAAAATTCACACGTTGATCTAAACTTTGTAAGATACCGAATATTACAAAGGGTTACACATAGTACCTCGTTTGATAATGGGTTTGGAGTAAGAAGAAAGATAGAATACAGTAATCGTGGTTTATGGAAGGTCTTCACTCTATAGGATAAATAAATTGAAGGAACAGCTGCAGTGAGATCCTGAAGTTAAGAGTTGACACGACAGAATTGAGATTGGAGGTTATATTTAACTTTTTGATAAAGTCACATTCATAAAAAATACTCATATTGATACATGGCTTGCATTTTTAGTGTACAGTATAATATTTATGAGAAGGTTTTCTTTTACGGGTAGTATTTTAATACATATTTTTATCTTAACAATACACTGTTAGTTTCACCGAAAGGTGTAAGTAAAACACTTCATAACATTTGAGACTTTGTCATCAACGGAAAGATATTCTGATATTAATTTCTCATCATCTTTAAGATTCCTTACATGCTCCAAGGTCATGACATCATCTCTATCTCTATATTAAGAACAACTCTCTCTCTCTCTCTCTCTCTCTCTCTCTCTCTCTCTCTCTCTCTCTCTCTCTCTCTCTCTCTCTCTCTCTCTCTATATATATATATATATATATATATATATATATATATATATATATATGTATGTATATATACATACATACATACATGTATATATATATATATATATATATATATATATATATATATATATATATATACATACATACAGCGGCATTGCCAGACGTATAACTTGGGTAGGGTGGGAAAAGGACTGGTCGTACCGTTCTGAGAAGGTGTGCGTGTTCGTGTTTACACATCTACCTGAATAGTTAGCTGTCCTTTTTGATGGGTTGCATACACTAGTATCTACATAAACACGAGCTACCAACTTACACTTCATTGATGGGTCCCAGAAGTGGGCTGTACTTCTGCACCACCATACAGAACGTGAGAGGCAGAAACCCTTCCCTGGACAGGTAGAATTTGCAGTTTCCTTGAGAAAATGAAATATATAAAATGCAATAAATTGTTCAACAAAAATACAATATTCATAACACCAGCATTAGAAAAGCCTAAAAAATTCCAGTATTCGTAAGACCAGCAATAGAATAGCCTACAAAAAATACAGTATTCGTAAGACCAGCAATAGAATAACCTTAATAAATCCAGTATTCCTAAAATCACCAATAGAATAGCTTACAAAAATACAGCATTCGTAAGACCAGCAATAGAATAGCCTACAAAAATACAGTATTCGTAAGACCAGCAATAGAATAGCCTACAAAAATACAGTATTCGTAAGACCAGCAATAGAATAGTCTACAAAAATACAGTATTCGTAAAGCCCTGTCCACAAGATCGAGCATGCCCGACGGGCAACAGTGATACCAGACCACAATAGTTAGTAAGAATGAGGGTTAATGACATCAGAAGCGGGAAAACCACAGACAGGGATCTGGCATCATACAGTGTTGCCAGATCCCTGCCTTTAGTTTTCTGCATCTGACGTCATCAACCCTCATTTTTACTAACTATTGTGGCCTGGTATCACTGTTTGCCCGTCGGGCATGCTAGATCGTGTGGACAGGGCTTTTGACCAGCAATCGAATAGCCTACAAAAATACAGTATTCGTAAGACCAGCAATAAAATAGCCTAAAAAATTGCCACGTTGAGGTATCCCTACTCAGAAAAGACAAACCAATTAGCAGTAAATAATGACAAAAAGAAAATAAATTGAGCATATACATGAAAATAAGTATATGAGTGACTCTTAAGCTAAAATGGACAAATTGGGCATATACATGTATGCAAGTCATTGCGAGGTTGCCATTGCTGGAACGGAGAGCGCACCTTCATCCATATAATCCTCCGTCAGAAACACCTTCATAATGGTTTCGGGATTCATCATAACGTGGTCGCCCTGAGAAACGTACGTGTTCACCGTTTCCTCATACTCAGCTGGAGTGATCAGTTTCATGCGACCTCTCTTCCCCGCCTGAACAAGATCGTAGAATATGCCAGATTCGACGCCCTGTTTAGAGAGCAGGACCTTCGAGTTAAAAATTTAAGGTAAGTATATTTTAAGTTGAGAGGATAACTACTGCACTTATTAAATTTGTTATCTATAAAATATATATTTATTTGATATTCCCTTATTTCGTTCCTAAC
>NC_090759.1:18060852-18065852 GCF_036898095.1 Palaemon carinicauda
TATATATATATATATATATATATATATATATATATATATATATATATATATATATATATGTATATATATACATATTATATATTTCCGGTCATGATCAGCTGCACTGTCAGACGTATAACTATTTAGTCTCTACCCGTCCCTCGGGAAGTCATATCCTGGTGACAGGGGGTTGCGTGTGTGTGCATATCTACATAAATATTTAGCCGTCATTCTTGACAGGTCGCGAATATATATATATATATATATATATATATATATATATATATATATATATATATATATATATTCAAATAAGCCATATATTCTTGATACATTAATGTCTGGATTCTCTTAACGACCTCGGGATCAGAGCCCCAGGCTTCTGACCGGCCGGGAATCGAACCCTGGTCCAGGAAATTTGTATGAACAGTGACTTACCACTTGGCCACGAAGAAAGATAAAAGTCAATGACAATTCTTCTGTACTTATACCTGTCAAATTCAGGTTTTCTTGTACTTAGAATTGAAATCAACCCATCTTCCCCATCGTCGCTAATTGGTATGTTTGTGACTTGGCATTCGATTAATGATAAATTTTCTTTCTTCGAGGCCAAGTGGTAAGTCACTGTTCATACAAGTTTCCTGGACCAGGGTTCGATTCCCGGCCGGTCAGACGCTATTGTCTTTGTGTGATTTCGCCTGGGGCTCTGATCCCGAGGTCGTTAAGAGAATCCAGACATTAATGTATAAAAAATATATGGCTTATTTGAATATGAAAAACACGTCTAAATGTGCAAAATTCATCATATATATATATATATATATATATATATATATATATATATATATATATATATATATATATATATATATATATATATATATATATATATATATATATATATATATATATATCACAACTAGAATATCCAGACCTCTCCGTCAAAACAATCACTGGCAACTCACGTGAAGTTGATGTTATCTGCAAGCATTTCAAGCACCAACAACAGAGGACCGGTAAAAACGAAACTGCTTTCCTCAGATCCGTCTTTTATTGACGATTTCCGAACGACAACGTGTGGCGGAAAGTTCTGACCAACCACGTCTAAATGGGCTCCATCGGTTAACCTGTTGGGAAGCAGCATCCAACGTTTCTTATTAGCTATTTTCTTTACTTAAGAGACCTAACTCTCATTATGTCAATGGCGGATATTCTTTTTTTTATTATTTACAGTAAAGGATATCGGCGTCAATGACCTTAGATGTCAGGATGCCAGAAAACCTCAAATCATTCAATCAATCAATTCGTAATTCTATTTTGGTTAAGACAAGAGGAGAAATCACCAATCTTGAAAAGTCTTTATTTAGAAAATAAGTGATAAAATAATTTGGAAAATCTCTCTAGAGATAATTAATTGGCTTGTTAAGGTGATCAAATAGCAAATGATTTAATAAGCTTAGCCTGTTTACCTGAAATCCTATTTCCTTTGTATGTTACTGGTCTAATGATAAAATAAGGTCACACTAAGAGGAATTCGTGTGTTAGCTTTATATTTTGTCAGCAAACAAGCCAGATATTCATTGGGTGAAAATATTAATGCATTGAAAGACAGAACATATAATAAGTGTGAATAAATAAAGATTACTTTTCGTTCCACCTAATAAAAGGAATAATAAAACATAAATCCAGCCCATTTCTACTATACCATTCAATTATTTCTATGCGAAAATATCACACCTTCGAAATTTATTGGGGAATAGCTGAGCATTTGCAAGATAAGAGAGTCCGGAGTGTGAGGTCCAATAGGCTACGGGGGCCACTCGGTGACTGTAAGGCAGGTATGTGTACACTCCCCATCTGTGTTGGAAAATATGATTTTTTAAACGCATTATTGCACAGGAAAAATTTCGGGTTAAACAAATTTGATTTTTTTTTTTTTGAGGAGCTTCTAGATCTCATAAAATTTCTAAAACCAAATCGAAAACCTTCTGTGATACAGAAATTTAATAGATACGCGTAAACTCATCACCTATTTAGGAAAATATTATTTCTATAACACACTCTTATTGCAGGGAAAAATTAGGGTTGAGCAAATTTTTAGGAGCTTTTAGATCCGATAAATTTCTAAAAATTAATCGAAAAACTTTAAGCGATACAGATTTAATGGATTCGTGTACACTCTCCATCTGTGTTGGGAAGTGAAATATTTCTTAAAAAGACATCAATATTACAGAAGAGAATTTTGGGTTAAGCAGATTTAATGATTTTTCTTTAAAAGACCTTCTGCGGCAAAAAGAAAAAAAAGTGAGACACAGATGGAATACTCTAATGATTTATCCTATACAACATACAAATAATTGTAATCTATCAACAAAAAATACACAAAACGACGAATCCATTTGAGATATCTGTCGGATCCCAAAGTTCCTTCAAATGATCACACTAACGAACGCCAACTTCAGTATCCTTAACAACAACAAATACAAAAATGCAGCTGTTTTTAGTCAAATGCAGGGCAAAGGCCTCAGACGTCAATTCATTTCTGGGGATTGGACAGTTTTCATCATCTAGCTGGCCAGTGCGGATTGGTAATGGTGGGAGTTTTTCGTCTGATGGCTCACTGCAAACCAACCTAGTATGGGTGGCCCTGACTAATACGTAAGCCTTTCACCCCGTTAAAGTATTCCCACTCAGAAAAAGATTACCTTAACACTACTCAATATACTGTATGTACATTAATTATGTATACTGTATACGCACGCACGTACAATATATATATATATATATATATATATATATATATATATATATATATATATATATATATATATGTGTGTGTGTGTATATATATATATATATATATATATATATATATATATATAATATGCACACACACACACACACATATATATATATATATATATATATATATATATATATATATATATATATACACAGTATATATATATATATATATATATATATATATATATATATATATATATATATATATATATTGTATGTAAAGGAGTAATAAAATACTTCAAGGCCAATTAATACTTATAACTTCGTTCATAACCCAAAATTCTCAAGAACCTTCACCGTCCGGAAAATCTACCTCGCACTCTTCGAAGTCTCCTCAGGGGTGATGACCATCGCGTTGATGCCGGAGAGGGACTTCCGCAGGGGATGGAGACGTGGAAGGGAGAGACGGGTGACGAGTAGGAGTCTCGTTGGCCAGATGAGGAGATCCTCAACCAGGGCTTCTTCCATGAATTGAATCAGAAACTCATCGTCGTCGGAGGTCAGAAGCAGCATCGTGTAACTCGACGACTTACGGATCTGACGAGATTGTGTGGATTGGAATTTAAAGTAATTTTATGACTTGTAAAACTGGGGATATTTTTGGCTTAATAAATGTAGATTTGACAACAACTTTTGGCAAATATATTCGAGTTGTGGATTATAAATCTAAAGGAATTTGTTAAGACTTGTAAAACTGGGGATATTTTTGGCTTAATAAATGTATATTTGAAAATTTTTGGGCAAATACTTTCGAGTTGTTGATTGCAAATCTAGAGGAATTTTGTTATGACTTGTAAAACTGGCGATAGTTTTGGCTTAATGTAGAATTGACAAAAAATTTTTGGGAAATATTTTCGAGTTTTGGATTGTAAATCTAGAGGAATTTTGTTATGAATTGTAAAAACTGGGGATATCTTTGGCTTAATAAATGTAGATTTGAAAAAAATATTTTGGCAAATATTTTCGATTTTTGTGATTGGTAAAACTGGCGAGATGTTGGTTTATTAAAGGTAATTTTGACAACAATTTGTATCATGATTTGAAAATCCGGCGAATTTGACTTGTAACTCTACAAAAATAAGGTTCTGCGATTGGTAAATCTGCAGATTTTTCTATTTATTAAATGAAAATTTGACAATTTGTTCCTTGATTTGAAAATCAGATGATTTTTTTTTCCGAGTTGTATATGAGGATATTTTATTTTCTAATTTGTAATTCTGTTAAAATTTTGTTCAAAGATTTATCTGATAATATGTTTTAAGACAAAGTAAATCGGGCGATATTCTGTTTCCTAATCTATAAATCGGTGGGATGTTTGCTCTATAATATATAAATCTGTGGTAAATCTTGTTATATAACTTGACTTGTTAATATAACAGATTTTATTCTTAAGCTTTGCAAATCTGGTGAAATCACACCAATTAATGGGGATCTGGGGGAAATTAGTTTTGTGATTTGCAAATCACGATATTTGTTTTTGTAAGGAAAACTGTTGAAATTGTTTTTGTATAATTTCGTAACTCTGATGTTTTGTTCCATGATTTTCAAATCAAAGGGAAAGATTTTCCTAAAGTCGAATAACTGGAGAAAGATTGTTCTATAACTAGAATAACTAGAGAAAGATTGGTATGTACCTTTAACAAGATTGCTCAATATCTTCAATAACTGGAGAAAGATTGTTCTATAACTAGAATAACTAAAGAAAGATTGCTATGTACCTTTAATAAGATTGCTCGATATCTTCAATAACTGGAGAAAGATTGTTCTATAACTAGAATAACTAAAGAAAGATTACCATATAACTATAATAACAAGAAAAAAAAAATGATTCTAGATCTGGAGTAAGATTGCCCGAGAAAGTTACTAATCTGACGTTATGCTATTTTTTTTATTTGTAAACCTAGTGAAATTTGATTTTATGATTAGTGAAAATGAGGATATTTGTTTTCAATTACTTAAAAAACGATGACACGCTTTGTTCTATTAACTTTAAATACAACAAAGTCGTTTTATGAACCGTGAGTATGACAAGTTCTTAATTATTCTTTTCTGACTCGGGATCTTAAATCCCAAACAAACAAACAATTCTTTCATCCACTGACTCTCTAATGGATGTCCTTAAAGCAACCTAATAATTAGTGTAATATTGAAAATAATCTTGATCTTCTTCAAATCTAGTTCTCCAGCAGTCCAGGTTATTGTGCCGTCATTAGCTA
>NC_090759.1:18068352-18085852 GCF_036898095.1 Palaemon carinicauda
TATAAACCCAAGGGTTCCAACAGGGAAAATAGCCCAGTGAGGAAAGGAAATAAAGAAAAACTAGAAGAGAAGTTTAACAACAATGATATCAAAATAAATCTTTCATTCATAAACTATAAAAACTTGAAAATAACATACAAGAGGATAAAATCTTAAAAAATAACAGTTATTTGTTTATGTTAACATTCTTACTTGCGAGAAAAACTGATAAGACGCGGTGCCATCTGTGACGTAAACAAGAGTCGACCCAGGGAGCCAGGAATCCCGCATCACGGATGACGTCACATCTCGCGAACTGAATAAGGCGTCGCCGTGTTCTTGAAAACAACAACGAAAATTCATATTTTACCTTATTTTAAAATCAAAATAAGCATCTGATTTGCCTGATTTTAAATTCATAGAGAAAAGATTACTCTTTGAATTGATTTAAAACCACATATTACTTGTCTCATTTTAGATTTAAAACGACAGAAACATTTCGCTTCATAGATTTAAAGTGACCGAAGTATCAACTTGATTTAGATTTAAGACTGATATAACATAGATATATTCTACTATATAGTCTAAAACTAGAAAATTATTTAAAATAAATCGCTAACCTTGTATATTTAATACAAATAATATAATATATACTGTATATATATATCCGAAATCCTAAACCGTAATACTGAACATATCTAAAAAAGACCCTTTTCAAGTAAAATATCTATCATAGTTTTCATACTTAAATCTTGTTATATAAAATAAACCCATTTTAACACTCAAAGCTATTCTATTGTTTATATCTTCAGAATGGGAAGAAAATTTTCAATTTTCTACGTATCGTTGGGTATGACAGGGACTGATCTATGGGGCACATGGTAATCAATTATTTTGCATTGACAGAGATATTTCATGTAGTACCAATAAACTTCTTCCGTTTTATTTCTACAGTACACTTAATACAGTATAATCACATTTACTTATTAAAGAAATCGTTTATGAATGGCAGAGGCAAATGACAGTGACAATGCTTTAGAGAGATTCATCTTATATACATATGATCAGCACCCAAGTCCCCTCTCTACTCAAGCTAATACCAAAGAGTGCCAGGCAATGGCTGCTGATACTCAACAGGTAGACATATAGGCTCTCCAGAACCCCACCATCCCTAGCTCACAAAGATGGTGAGGTTGCAGACACTACAAGAAACTATCGAATTTGAGCCTGATTCGAACCCTAGTCCGGCAGATCGCCAGGCAGTGACGTTTCCAATAGGCTACCACAAACAATCTACGAACTAAGCACGAATCGCTATTTTGAAAATTTGCCGAAATTTTTCCGAGCTAAAAGGGCACCGCTGCGAGTCGGTGCAAAGGCGCCTCATTGAAAAAAAATGGAGTATAGTTAATTCCAAGTACAACTTGATCATCGACCGTTAATGGCATTTCACGTGATTTCATGTCTCGTCAAAATCTTGACAATCTTGATTATATTATACAATATAATATAATAATACAATTAGGCCCTATATATATATATATATATATATATATATATATATATATATATATATATATATATATATATATATATATATATATGAAAAATGACAAAAAACGCAAACAATCATCAAACTTGTTCAACTACAGGTATCAATAAAATCTCACCTGTCAATTCAACTCTGAAGCATCGAACATCCGGCAACAGCATGAAGAATAACACCCATGGCGTCATTAGAACAATTGGTCCCTTTCTTCCGTCAGATGCTTCATTTGGCAAGAATACAAAAAAAACTGGGATTACGAACTTTTAGTTTTATTGATATTTAATAAAAAACGATATTTCAGTGAATCGTAAGTAAAAGTGACAATTTATTGGATCGCTTTAGTTCGACATACAGAAAGTTGAGAAACAATGACCAGCTTTTAATATATTTCCTAGCTTTCGTAATGTCTTAGGCATTATCAAACGAATGGTCTATTAAATAAGAGAAGAAGAGCAACAAGAGAGTAACATGTATTAATGAATAGAAAAAAATATTCATTCAGACATATAAAAAAATAATCGAGTAAAATGCGCTAACATAGGAAAAATGGTCAATTCAAACGATAAATACAAAATCTATCAGAGAATAAAAAATTTTCAGCTTGGTGGACATCTAGTTAATTACAAGTACAACTTGATCATCGACCGTTAATGCTATTTCACGTGATATAATAACACGTCGAAATCTTGCCAATCTTGATTATTTATATATATATATATATATATATATATATATATATATATATATATATATATATATATATATATATATATATATATATATATATGTATACTGTATATATATATATATATATATATATATATATATATATATATATATATATATATATATATACATATATATATACACAACAACAACAAATGCAGCCGTTTCTGGTCTCACTGCAGGACAAAGGCCTCGGACATGTCCTTATTTATGTCTAGGGTTTGGCAGGTTTTAATCACCACGCTGACCAAGTGTAGATTGATGATAGTGGGAAATCTATTTCTGATCACTCACGGCAAACCAACGCAGTATGGGTGGCCCTGACTAGTACAGCTTTGGTGATCATGGCAATAAACAAAGCATTTCACTCTGTTAAGGTATCCTCACTCAGAAATTGTATGTGTATATATATATATATATATATACATATACACACACACACACACACACACACACACACACATATATATATATATATATATATATATATATATATATATATATATATATATATATATATATATCACTCGTATATATAATTGATTTAGACATCTACATTGTAGGCCAACCACGCGGATGGAAATACGTGGCTCTAACTTCTGAGGGCGACTTGATTGACATAGGCACCACTTAGAACACAAGGACCATTAGCATCCAGAATTTAGTCAACAATTATTGATTAGTACAAAAGAGAAACGTTTATTATTGAGACGAGTCTTTCAGCAACAGGGAATGTGGACCTGCGATATCAGAATTACTTTCCTTTAAAACAAAAAAACTAAAAGATAGATCTATCGATCTTATTTTGCAAAATTTCCTGGATGAGCAGAGCAGTATGGTGCTACCACTGCTTGTATAGTCACCCATATAAGTTGGTATATCTCCGGGTGTTTGATAGAGATTTCCATTTAATCTCTTTCTGGACGACAGGTGTCTAGGAGTGCGAAAACGGTGACCCATAGTTGAAAATTTGACCGGTTTTGTGCTCTCAGACACCTGCCGTCCAGAGAGGGATAACATTGAAATTTCTTTTAAACAACCGGACACCTACCAACTCATATGAGTGACTGTAAAAATCTCTTTCTGATACATATATTAGTTCAGGTTCAACGATAATACTGTCTTCAACCTTTTCATAGCAAGTCAAGAAAACAAGATACTAGATTTCAAAAAAGGAAGGAACTACTTCTTAATACATGAATTTCTTTATGGTCTAGGTTTCAGTTATGAGTATTTTGCCATTTCCAGGTAGATTAAACATGTCATGCTATGGTAATGGGTACCTTTATCAAAGTATATCGCGCATAAGTCATGCTATAGCCGTTGGTACCTTTATCAAAATATATCACGTAAACAAAGGCATGCTATAGCAATTGGTACCTTTATCAAAATACATCGAGCAAAACAGTCATACTATAACAATGGGTACCTTTATCATAATATATAACTCAAAACAGAGATTAATCAAAAGAATTAAGATTTGAACTAAGTTGAAGTGTAATTACAAGTTTCATTGTCTTCTACAATTTCTTATTATGATAAAAAAAATACCTTGATATTGATAAGGTTTTCTTGTTATCAATTCTAAATTGCTTACCTGGAATTCAACGTGATTCTGTACCTACAGTTCCTATTACTATACAGCCAATTCTTAACTTTTCTTAACGTTTTCTTCATCAGAATATGAATGTCTCAGATGAGTGCCATTCAAGTCTTGATTTTTTTTTGTCTTTCACATTTAATTAGGACTGTTACTAACTGTGAGGAAAGCAATACACTTCATGTCCCATCCTGGCTGACATGCTCAAGTATCTCCCCTATATAATAAAAAGCAAGTGTCTGAATACTGAATATATGTGTATATATATATATATATATATATATATATATATATATATATATATAATATATATGTATATAATTATATATAAATACACACACATATATATATATATTTATATATATTATATATACATATATATATATATATATATATATATATATATATATATATATATATATATATATATATATATATATATATATATATATATATATACTTATTCATTTCTCTTTGGTCACGCTCAGGGGGTAGAGATAGTAGTCATACCCTGATGAGACTGGGTACCACGGGAAGTACACTCGGAAACCACACTCTCCCACAAATTGCCGAACCAACGGGTTGTAGTTAGGAAAGGGGAAGTGGTGGGAAGGGTTGAATCTCTTGTGTGTGTGTTTGTGTGCATATCTAGACATTATTTTTGACAGCTCAGATATATAGTTTTAAATAATCGCATTTTCTTAGTTGAAAAACTGAATACCAAAGCATCCGATTAATCTGTTTCGGTCATAAGGAGAGAAGGAAATGTTCTTGCGGATAAAGAATCGTCAGTATTTCTTAAAATTTCATTTATTAATTAGAAACATACAGTAATCTGTCAGGAAAGTGTTTTAATCAATTCATTACCCTCTTAATATGAACGTTCTAAGCTCAGACAGGATTGTTTTATTACATGAAAAATAAATTTCTTACAATTTCAGTTATAAAACTGACTGTGTTTAGCCAACGGAAACTCGACTAGCGCCCCGTCACCTGCATATAAACTTGGCAGAAAACTAGGATGCAAATTCTGCTCACGGTAAGTTTGCAAAGGATGCATAAACAGCTGCGGGAAAGCCGCCGGCGGTAGCGCACGGTCGAAATACCTGAAGCGCCAGTCCAGACCGTACGCCTGTCCGGTCCTCTGGTGTACGTTCCCGTATTCGACCCAGCGGTGGACCCACCGGCACACGGTGCCTGTGCTCGTTCCCGTGACCTCTGAGATCTTTCGAATGGTCGCTCCCTTTAACCAGAGCAAGACTATTTCCGTTCTCTCTTCGATGCTCGTCCTCGAATGCTTTTGCCGCTTCTGCATCTTTGACCTGAATGATAAGGTCATAGTTCAGTACTGACGGTATATTGATGAACTTTTATTGTATCATAACATTGACATAACCTTCTCTATGGGGGAAAAAGATCGGTGCTTCTCGATTTTAAATGTGATTGTTATTGAAAAATAAGAAAAAGGCGATTATAATCTAAGGAGTTTACATCCAATTATACAGAACAGTCCTTCCTATTCAGCCAGCATATTAAATTGAAATTTGTTCTTAGACTCTTTGCTAATGACATTTATAAATCATTTACGCATTATTCGAGATTACTTTATACTTTCCGCATCATAGACTGCATTACTTGGAAAAAAAAGTTAATTTCACGCTTACATAGTTTTGATACTTTGAATGACCCTATTTTGAAAAAAAAAAAAAAACTCAAATTTCGTAGCTCCAGAATTACTTGGTCATTACCTCAATCATCTACAGTAATTTACTTAATAGTTATTACGATGTTTAAAGCTGGAGAAATTACATAGGTATTCAATGAAATGTATGCACTCACTTTCCGATGTTGATGGAGATTATGAAGAAAATATCAGTATCATTATTGTGAAAGCGTTTTATGAAAGTAAGTAATGGTCACTGGCCAGTTAACCTAAACATGAATAAATGCACAATAAAGGCAAGGAATAAAAACTAGGGCACACTATTGTCTCTTCATTGTTTATATATGACAAACCTATTTTAACCTTTTACCGATCTTAAGATATTTCATATTGTTATTCTTTACTTCTTATAGCCTATAAAGTTTATTTATTTCCTTTCCACATTGGGCCATTTTCCCCGTTGGACAATCGGGTTTATAGCACCCTGCTTTTCCAACTACAGTTGTAGTAGTAGTAGTAGTAGTCGTCGTAATAATGTTATAATAATGTGAAAATAGAAGCAAACATAAACATTAATAAGATAAAAAAATATTACAACATAAGTTAACTACATAAGGGCGTGGCACTACACTACTTTAACGCAGCATTTAAGACTATTGGAACTAAGAGAGAGAGAGAGAGAGAGAGAGAGAGAGAGAGAGAGAGAGAGAGAGAGAGAGAGAGAGAGAGAGGGGGGTTATGTTCTGGTGAAACTAAGTTTTATTGACCTTTTATCAGAATTCCTGTTTTTACGATATTAACAATTTTAAGAAAAATGGTTTTATAGCTAACATTTACATTTATATTTAACACAAGATTTTTACCTCATATTTTATTTTTATAAATTATTTTTAATATACATAGATTATCACTGTATTCAACATTAATATATCTTATTATTTTTCTTCCCGATGTTATTCGGACCAGTTCTGTAGGAGTCGAGTTTAACTCTTTAGGCTGATTAATATCGTCCTTTTAATAATAATAAACTGGCAACTCAATAGAATGTGGAAACTAACATTGGCTCCTAAATATAATAAGTATACTGACTACGGGAAGAAAACAGAATAAGGACACTTTTTTTTTTTTTTTTTTTAATCTCGCGACAGAATGAGTATACTGGCTCTGACACCCAGAGTTTAAACTCAAGGATATGCTCTGTGGCCATTACCTTAAAAGCTCCTGCTTTTTACCTTAGATTACCTTAAAACTTTTTCCAATTTCCTTAAATTTTAAGATAATAAGCCGAAATTACCTTAGAATTACCTTGAAACCATGAAAATTACCTCAAACTTAGGTAATTACCATAAGAGTTTAAACCCTGCTGACACTTGACAAGAATACTGACTAGGAACCTCAGCTAGATAAAGATACTGGCTGAGGTACCTCAACTAGATCAGGATACTAGCTCAGACACCTCAATTTGATAAGGATGCTGGCTCTGACACCTAAACTTGACAATATACTGGTGGCCTGTTGATATCGTCCTCGCCTGATGATCGCCAGACTGGGATTCGAGTCCCGCCAAAACTCGTTAGTTCCTTTAGTCGCTGCAACGCCACCATCCTTGTGGGCTAAGGATGGGGGGTTGGAGAAGCCTATAGGGCTATCAGCTGATTCATCAGCAGCCATTCCTTGGCTCTCCTTGGTTCTAGCTTGAGTGGAGAGGGGGGGGGGGGGGCTTGGGCACTGAACACACGTATGTGTGGTCAGTCAATGGGGGCATTGTCCTGCTTGACAGGGTAATATCACTATCCCTTGCCTATGCCGTTCATGAGCGGCCTTTAAACCGGATAAAGATATTGATTCGGACACCTCATCTGGATAAGGATACCGACCAAAGTACCTCAACTGGATAAGGATACGGAATCAGGCATCTCAAATGGATATGGATACTGTTCCTGACGCCTCAGCAAAATAAAGATATAGACTTTGGCATCTTCGTAGGATAAAGATACCGATTCCAGCACCTCCACACGAGAGATACTGACTCTGGGCAACGAGAATAATTCAAGAGATTCCAATGTTAGATACGGGGGTAGGAAGCCTCTTCTCAACGCCCATGCTAGTCTAGACTATTAAAAAAATGCCTTTGTGTTGATATTTATTCATAACCCATTTCCTGCTATTTTATAATTTCGTAAAAAGTACCGACCAAAACTGTTTTTGGTTTCTCAAATATTGCTGTACTGCAGAACATTGTACTGAAATAAGTGAATAGCAGAGAATTTGTATTTGATGACGGGAGAACAATTCAATATATAAACTAAGAATAAAATACCTTAACTCAGCTAAAACTAAAAATCAATATTAATAATAACCCTTCCACTCAGAAGAACGTATATTTGTTTTACTGTTGATGCAAAAAATTCTCCACATCTAAGTCATTCTTTTTCATAATACTTGTATCTAAGGAGAAACTAATATGACCAATAGCATATAGAAATAAATAAGTGCTATTTAGGGCGAATTATACCAAAAGATGTAATAAAAAGCAAAGGCTATAGGCTTTAGTGCGCATTTGAGCCACATTACTTCAATGGTAATTATTGCATAAAGTTACTTTTTTCTTATATATTTCTGTTCCTCTGCAAAAATTTGGACAACTAAAATGGTCTCCCTTTAGCCTTTATATAGAAAATACTTTGTTCTACACTAAACGAAGACGAGATCATATCAATTTGATCTGGATTAAATGAGTATGAGTGAAGCTAACATGATGAACTAAAGTCTTATTCTTGTTGGGAAGTTACTTCGTATTCCAATGTAAAACACTGGACCTTTATTGAAGCCACGGGCCTAAGTTTTGAATTGAATTTATAGTACATTACTTTAGGAAGTAAATTTCGGACCCTCTAGATCTAGAGACGATTGTTCTTCGTGGTGTTTTTAACATCTGAATGAAGGATACTGTGGACGAAGTTTAGTCGAAACTGATTCAGCGTTTTATGGGTAAAAACCCATGAAATGTGAAAAGTTTACCCATCCTCCCAAACAAACATACATATACAGTGGACAAACTTCCATCAGTGTATACCAGCTTTAGCTTGTTAAAAAAAAATATCATACATACATCATTTGAGTTGCATATATCTTAAATAGTGACTAAGTTAAACATTGCAATAAATTTATGTAATTTAGACCACATCTCCCAGACCTGGGGCCTGGGGTCCATTTAGCCAAATGGTGCAACCATGGAAAACCGGCAATTGTACTTGAAGCAAAAGCTGAGAGGCTGGCAAGCAAGATGGAATAGAAGATAGCAGGACGGAGGTAAATTAAGGACCAAAAGGTTAAAGCAGCTTGATGGCAAATATTGTTGAGTAATATGTATAGTATTTACTACATGACGCATTTAGGTAACTAAGGATACATAGTTGTTTTCGTTCACTTAACGAGCTACGAGGTCGCTAAGAAGGACAGATTCACCTTTTTATTTGAATTACCATTGTTTCTGTTAACACTTTATGATAATGTACCTTGAAAACATTGATATAAAATTCAGTATTCAATGATAGTATACTCCGTTTGTTAGTGGAAAAAGAAAAAAAAGAGGTATAGATTGTAACTTTGATAAATTAAAAAAAAAATCCGCAAAAAAAAAGCAAAGAAAAGAAAAAAAAACCATAAAACTGAAGTTAATCCTATTATTAAAACGATTTATGTAGACCATACACACATGAAATCAATAGTCATTGAATACACATGCAAACATGTAAAACTGAGGATTAACACATAAGTTTGAACGATTTCATATAACAAACTTTATGGCTCATGCAAATATGCCAAACTAATCCAGCAGACAGATCATCCATAAAAAGCGCTAAGTTTAAAAAACAAACTCCATAAAATGATGAAATCAACAGGCCTTACCCAATATAAGTTGATCAGAAAGGAGAGAAGACTAGGGATTGTGAACAGCCAGACGCCAGTGAATTACATTCCTCATGGTGAAAGTTTATATTAGCCCCTGAGTTACTGGAAGGGAGGAGTTCACCCCTACGCCAGCTTCCAGATCCAATGGGAATCAAAGGGGAACGATGACTATAGAATGGCCTTTCGGGTGATTTGATACTACTGAAGATTATCGCAAATCGTAGACGTCGATTGGCCAACGCAGTTGCGCATGCCAGACTTGATAGAGCGATGCGGAATGTCCTGTACGTAGTGTACAGTGTGTAAGAATGTGGGGAAACGCTTTTACCAAATTGATAAGCTTTTATTCTTATTCTATTTAACACATATATTCATAGAAATATATGCTCAACATGAGCATCAATCTTCAGGCAATGAGCATATTGTGATCCAATAATGAATGGCTATTTCGATGTTACCTTATCACTCTACTAAATAAAAGTAGAAACCTTCCTTATAGCATCATTCTCATAACATTTCTATAACAAAGACAGTTCAACATGGTGTACAGTAAACGGCTTACTTTGTTCTTGCACGCACTCCTGTGCTTTCAGAGTATTACAGTGTACCGCTTCAGGACTCGTTTCCAACTATCTTTCAAGCAATATCTCCGTTTCTAATCAGCACATTTACCATTATTATGAATTGGTTTTCAATAACTTCTCCTCAAAGCCAAAACTGTAACCGAATTGTGGAAAGATCTTCATAATCATAAAATCAATTGATGGAACTTCAAAAGTTCAAACTTAGTGCAAATGGCTTTTCTAGGAAGATTGACAAGTGTCCTTTTATACTTCTTCTGTTATTCGTCTTATTCCTGTTTTCTTGCAACCAATGTTTTTTCATTATAATTCATTTATAAGAATTTGTTTTTCTCAATTTCTCTCTTAGTACTAGGCTGCTTGTCCCTACTGGAACCCTACGGCTTATACCATTCCCTTTTCCAAATAGGGATACAGCTTAACTTGTAACAGTTAAAGTAATAACAACAATGGTATATAATAATCCAGTATAAAATTATCTTCATTTTTCTGAATAACCCAGAATTCCTAAACATTCGTTATATTCTTACATTTCTATCCTTTCATCTATTCTTCCGCCACATTTTCCACAGAAAACAACTCATGAGTCATCATTTATCATATATTTTATTCCCCTTCAAAAACTATCTTTCTCTTTCAGACACTTTTTTAGTATCCGAAGATTTAGCCAAAATCCTTGCTATCTGCACACGCGCGCGCGCACAAACACACGCACACACATATATGTATACACATATATATATATATATATATATATATATATATATATATATATATATATATATATATATAATGCTTTTAAATATATATATATATATATATATATATATATATATATATATATATGTGTGTGTGTGTGTGTGTGTGAGCGCGTGCGTGCACATTTATGTGTGTCCAATATACTCTTTTAATACATTTTAATCAATCTGATGAGGGTAACATTAAAATTGCACAAATTTTATTTTTTAATTTATTGCTTGGCAATCCTTTTTTTTCACCAGTGTCAAAGTATTTAACATTTCAAGCAGCATCAGTAATAGTTTTCATAGGAAGGAATAATATTTAGCTGATATGATCTCAAGACAGAATGTAAGAAAGCTGATTCCAAAACCTGATGCGAGAAGTACAAACATTCCCTGAAATCAAAATCAGATTCCTGTTTCAAATATTTACACACACACACACACACACACACACACACACACACACACACATATATATATATATATATATATATATATATATATATATATATATATATATATATCACACAAATAAATGCATATACCGTATATAAAAATATCACACACATTTATATCATGCACACAAATGTATGTGCAGTATATATATATATATATATATATATATATATATATATATATATATATATATATATATATATATAATTTATATGTGATATTGTAGTTATATGCCGTATCTATATATAATGTATGGTATTATATATATATATATATATATATATATATATATATATATATATATATATACACATATATATATATACATATATATATATATATATATATATATATATATATATATATAAAATATAATTTATATGTGATATTGTAGTTATATGCCGTATCTATATATAATGTATGGTATTATATATATATATATATATATATATATATATATATATATATATATATATATATATTAATTTTTCAACAAAACATTCGCCATTGAACAAAAATACAATATATATATCAAATTTCTCTTTTATATAACCAACAGAATTGAATTTTTCTCATATTTTATCAGCATTATAGTTTATATCAATATGATCCATTTCATGCTATGGCATATTGGTCCTAACTGTTGCAATTCGCAAGTCATTTCAGGAAGATGCAAACAGAAGCTCTAAACAAATTAATAATTCAAACTGATATACCACAGGAAACCAACCAGGCCTAAGCTCACCCAGACATTGGCGAGTGACAAGGACGATCTCACGGTGATCTTCGAAGGGGGGTTCTTGCAAGACTTGGCATTTGCGAAAGCATTGTCCAGCCAGTAGTTGTAGATGCCACCCTCAACCACGGCTCTTATCCTAAAATTCACAATTTCAAACATTCCAAATTCAGAAGCTTTTCCTTTCTGACCAGATGGCAGGAGAGGCAAAGATGAATCAAAATATATATCATATAACTTTAGGAAACGTGAATGTTAAATTTATCACAGCAAAAAGAGCAGAGGCAATATATGTATACGTATGTATATATATATGTATGTATATATATATATATATATATATATATATATATATATATATATATATATATATATATATGTATATATATATGTATATATATATATATATATATATATATATATATATATATATATATATATCACATAACTCTAGGAAACACGAATGATAAATATATCAGTAATGACAGGAGAGGCAAGAATAAATCAAAGTATGAATCATGTAACTTTAGGAAACACGAACGTTAAATGTATCGGCAATGAAAGGAGAGACAAAGATAACTAAAGAATTGATCTCACATAACTCTAAGGAATACGAATGTTAAATATATCAGCAATGGCAGGAGAGACAAAGATAAAAAAAAAAATAATAAATCTGTAACTCTAGGAAACACGAATGTTAAATATATCAGCAATGGCAGGAGAGACAAAGATAAAAAAAAAATAATAAATCTGTAACTCTAGGAAACACGAATGTTAAATATATCAGCAATGGCAGGAGAGACAAAGATAAAAAAAAAATAATAAATCTGTAACTCTAGGAAACACGAATGTTAAATATATCAGCAATGGCAGGAGAGACAAAGATAAAAAAAAAATAATAAATCTGTAACTCTAGGAAACACGAATGTTAAATATATCAGCAATGGCAGGAGAGACAAAGATAAAAAAAAAAAATAATAAATCTGTAACTCTAGGAAACACGAATGTTAAATATATACCATGAACGACAGGAGAGGCAAACATAAAAAAATAACATATCTACAACTCTAGAAAACATGAATGATAAATATATTACAAAAATGCCAAATGATTATTATCCATTGAATATATTCAGTGAGCATGAAAGGGTTGTCTTATCAGCCCTACAAATTAAGGATTGATACAATAAGATCACCTACCCCTCGTTGATAGGACCCAGAAGGGGGCTGTATTTAGGAACCACCATGCAGAAAGTAAGAGGCAGAAATCTCTCTTTGGACACGTAGAATTTGCAGTTTCCTTTTTCAGATAAAATACAAAAAGCAATTTTGCAAAAATCTAAAATCTCAGGTGAAAATTAACATTTCGATATATCAATGTTGTAATATATATACATTCATGAGGATATTGAATGATTATTAATCAAGTCCAACAACAACAGGAAATTTAATTAAAGATATTTTGGTAGTACACTAAATATAATCATAAGTTAATTCAGCAACTCGTTGTCTGTGAGTGTAGTTTCAATAAATGCGACGAGTAATCTCATCCCTCAACCATTTTAATATATCGAAGTTCTAGCAATCAATATTATAAACCATATATGCATTGTGTAGTTCTATATACGTTATGTAATCTAAACATGACCTTGAATGGAAATGTTACTATAATTTTGTATATGGAGGAAATGAGTACAGATACTTAATGTCGGCATACGCTATGATACAACTTAACAGTAAGTATGTATATATATATATATATATATATATATATATATATATATATATATATATATATATATATACAAAACAACAAATACAGCCGATATAGTCCACTGCAGAACAAAGGGCTCAATAATGCCAATTCACGTCTTGCATTTACCCAGTTTTCACCACCCACCAAGCTGGCTAGTGCGGATTGGATATGGTGGTAGATTTTCGTCTGATCGCTCACAGCAAACCAACCTAGTAGGAACATCCTTAACCAGTACAGCTTTGCTGATCTTAGCGATGCGCAAACCCTTTCACTGCGTCAAGGTATCCTAACTCGCAAAGGTATTTACAATGTATATATATATATATATATATATATATATATATATATATATATATATAAAAATATATATATATATATATATATATATATATATGTGTGTGTGTGTGTGTGTGTGTGTGTGTACGAATAACAGTTCCTAGACGCACCGCCTTCATCCATATAATCCTCGGTAAGGAACATCTTCATGATGAGAAAAGGGTTGATCATAACATGGTCGCCTCTGGACACCAGGTCGTCCACAGTCTCTGCATACACCGACGGAGTGATCTGCTTCATTCTTCCTTTCTTCCCCATTTGCACCACTTCATAGAATATCCCTGAATCCACAGCCTACGTGAGGACATTTGTAATTTTGAATATTAATGTTAATGAAATATAACAATTAATCTGCATTGCCGAATCAAGTAAGTTATTCGCACGATTCTTCGCGCAATTAATATATTTATAATAAAACACTAACTTAAATGAAATATTACTAACTACAGTTTTTTTTTTTTTTTTTGTGTTTGTAATTTTGAATTTTAATGAAATATAACAATTAATAATCGGCATTAAAGAATCAAGTAAGTTATTCGCACGATTTTCCTGGCAATGAATATATTTGGAATACAATACTAACTTTAAATATTCTTAATTGCATTTTTTTTATTCTGTTATGCCACGTGACCGTGGGATCCACAGTAGGTTGTTTGATAGTTACACTGCTTGTCAAGTTGACATATCAGGTTATAAATCGTGATAGATGATGATGATGTTTCAATAAGGTTCTTTTCGTTGTTTATTATTGCTATTTCCTCTTTATTGAAATTATTTGCCCTTACTTTGGTCCTTGTGTATTTTCTCACTATTACAAAAAAAAAAATATAAATACAATACTACTGTATATTCCTTTACTTATGAAATGGGTATTAGAATAGTTTTAACCTCTGACCTATTTTTTTTGATAAATGATAAAGTTAAATTAATTTGTTCATGAATGAGTCGAGGATCATGCTTATATAGCTATGAAAAAAAAAAAAAAAAAAAAAAAAAAAAAAAAAAAAAACCATATATGATGCCCAGCCCCCGGAGAGTTAACGTACGGCTGGTTATCATATCAACAAAAGTAATGCAATAAGGATCTTTCTTTATCTATGGTACTCGATAGTAAGTATATAAAAGGCGAAGCGAAAACCACAAGAATATCGTTTTCTATGATATTCGACATTAAATAAAGAAAAAAACCAACCTAGTCACTAACAACAACAATTTCTATTTATCACAAATTTTTACCTCATAATTTATTTATTTTCTATCCATTATATCTATATATATATATATATATATATATATATATATATATATATATATATATATATATATATATATATATATATATATATTTATTGTATTCATTTATATAACATTAACATATATTTTTTTTCTTCCCAAAGTCAACCGGGCCAGCTTCGTAAGAGTCGAGTTTGACTCAATGGACTGGTTAACCTCAGTATTTTAATAAAATAGAACAAAAACATCGACAGTAATAATGAACAACATGCACACACAAATCGCGATACTCCCAGCTCAAATGCCCGATAAACTTACCGACAAATACTGCATGTAAGCTGTATTGGCAAACCAAATCGAGGTCACTTTCGGGTCGTCCAACATTTGTCTGACGGACTGGTAAGGCTCCGAGATGTGACGCACAGCCAACAGAGACATCAAGTTTGAGCTGTAGCATTCAAAGACGATGAGGACGAACGCCAACCAGGCGGCGAACATCACTCTTTGTCCGTTACTGCCAGAATTAGTCTTCACGTCTGTAGAAACATTGTTTAGTTGTCGAGGGGGTTACCTTGCGTCACAGCCTTATGGGTCATTGACGCCAAAATGACTGATACAAAATTTCATGAGTAATTGATGCCAAAATGATTGATACAAATTTCATGGGTCATTGATTCCAAGATGACTAATGAAAAAAAAATGAGGGGTTACTGATCCCAAAGTCCATGTGTCATTGATGCCAAAATTCAAGGGTCATTGATGCCAAAATGACAGATGTAATAAATCATGGGTCACTGATGCCAAAATGACTGATGCAAAACTTCAAGAGTCTTTGATGCCAAAACGACAAATATAAAACTTCATGGGTCATGATGCAAAAATGACTGAAGCAAAACTTCAAGGATAATTGATGCCGCAATGACTGATCCAAAACTTCATGTGTCTTTGATGCCAAAATTACTGATGCATGACTTCATGGGTTATTGATGCCAAAATGACTGATACATAACTTCATTGATCATTGATGTCAAAATTACTGATGCATGACTTCATGGGTTATTGATGCCAAAATGACTGATACAAAACTTCATTGATCATTGATGTCAAAATTACTGATGCATGACTTCATGGGTTATTGATGCCAAAATGACTGATACAAAACTTCATTGGTCATTGATGCCAAAATGGTTGATAGAAAACTTCATTGGCCATTGATACCAAAATGACCGATGCAGAACTTCATGGGTAATTGATGATAAAGTGACTGATGCAAAATTTCACGGGTCATTGATGCCACAATGACATACAAAACTTGAAAGGAGATTGATACCAAAATGACTGATGCAAAACTTCATTTTTCATTGATGCTAAAACACCCAGTAAAAATTTCAATGGGTCATGGATGCCAAATAATAGATGGCAAAATGATTGATACAATCCTTCATAGTCATTGACGCCAAAATGACTGATGCAAAACTTTAAGGGGCGTTGATGCTAAAATGGCAGATGCAAAACTTCATGGATCATTGATGTCAGAATGACTGATGCTGAACTTCAATGGATACTGATGCCAAACTGACTAATACAAGACGTCATGGGCCATTACTGCTAAAAATGACTGATGCAAAACTTCATGAATCATTAATGCGAAAATGACTGAAGTAAAACTTCACAGATCATTGTTGTCAAAATGACATACAAAATCTATGGATCATTGAAGACAAAATGACTGATACAAAACTTCACGGGTCATTGATGCCGAAATGACAGATGCAAAACTTCCTGGGTCGTTAATGCCGAAATGACTGATGCAAAACTTCCTGGGTCGTTAATGCCGCAATGCCTGATGCAAAACTTCCTGGGCCATTCATGCCGCAATGACTAATGCAAAACTTCCTGGGCCATTCATGCCGAAATGACTGATGCAAAACTTCCTGGGTCGTTAATGCCAAAATGACTGATGCAAAACTTCCTGGGTCGTTAATGCCGCAATGACTGATGCAAAACTTCATGGGTCATTCATGCCGAAATGACTGATGCAAAACTTCCAGGGTCATTCATGCCGAAATGACTGATGCAAAACTTCCTGGGTCGTAAATGCCTAAATGACTGATACAAAACTTCCTGGGCCGTTAATGCCGAAATGACTGATGCAAAACTTCCTGGGTCGTAAATGCCTAAATGACTGATGCAAAACTTCCTGGGCCGTTAATGCCGAAATGACTGAT
>NC_090759.1:18090852-18100852 GCF_036898095.1 Palaemon carinicauda
CGGAGTTCATTATTCTTGACACGTTTTGGGGGCCGGGTGTATTGGAAGGAGAATTTCCCATATATAATATAGAGTATGTATGTATGTATGTATGTATGTATGTATGTATATATATATATATATATATATATATATATATATATATATATATATATATACATATACATATTAGTATATATATATATATATATATATATATATATATATATATATATATATATATATATATATATATACACATATACATATATGTATATATAAATATATATGTATATATATATATATATATATATATATACATGTACTGTATATATATATATATATACACACATATGTGTGTGCGTGTGTGTGTGTGTGTGCGTGTATGTTTCTGTTACAGTGAACGGCAACCATTCGGAAAATAGATCTCCCACAAATTGTCCAAACTAGCGTGTTATGGCTACAAAATCGGAAAAGGTGAGAAACGCTGAATCTGTTTGCCTGCGCGTGAGCGTGTGTGCACATCTATCTAAATATTCAGCTGTCATTTTTGACGGGTCGCGTACACTAGTAATTCAATAAAGGAAAAAATGGCAATGGAACAATAAGAAAAATAAAGCAAAAGTATTTAGTAACTAACACATTAACAGCATTGGTGGAATAAACCAGTAGTGCCTTACTCAGAATTTGGAAAAATACCCGATTTTTTTAGATACCATTCACAGAAAAGATTACCTTATTTATGAGATCAAGAGGAACTTCTAGTCTTGGGCCAGACGTGGTGTTCCGGTCTTTCCAGGCCACTTCAAAGACCGCGATACTGGAATCCGTTTCAACAGAACCAATCATCTGCGCATGGGAAGTTCAAAGTGCTTTACTAATAATTCCTTCCCCTACAATTAATCTACTTCACTACAGCCCTATATTCCTTCTTATGCATTTCTTACAACAGCAACAAATGCAGCCGTTTCTATTCTACTGCAGGAAAAAGGCCTCAGACATGTTCTTATTCACGTCTAGGGTAAGGACAGTTTTCATCACTCCACAAGTGGGAGACTTGCTGATCACCGCAAACCAATCTAGTATGGGTGTTCATACCTAGTATAGCTTTGCTGATCATGGTGATACACAAACCCTTTCACCACGTTAAGGTATCCTAACACAGAAAGGGTATTCCTAATGGCCTGTTATTAAATGGCATATTGTTCAGGAGGAAAAGTACAAGGATACTTAAAAGAATTAGAAATACATAGAGATATAGGAACTAAAATATATACTTGTCGAAAAAATTATTTTATATCCAACAAAATATTAAATAAAAAAAATTCTACAATAGACAATTTTAACATACAGAAGAAGAACACCAACACATACAGTACATCTATAGGTCCGTTAAGGGCCAAAGGAGTTTTGATAACCCCCTTGTGTCAAACCTGGTACAGAGAAGTGGAAGAAGCCGTGCCGTCGGTGACGTAGACAACGGAACACCCAGGGCAAGATGAAGCCCCAAGCACAGCAGATGCCGCATTTTGCGCAGCAGACAGTACTTCAATTTCTCCTAAAGAGAAAAAAGCCGATTGGAGAAGTCTTATGTCAACCTAGTATCACCTCAACAAAAAGGCTTGGGCTTGAATAACAGTCAGGGTTGGTGTTTTTATCGCCTATAATTCTCTTTGGCAAAATGTTATGCACAAATAATGGAGAACTTGATATTAGCGAGTTATTTATGATTTGAAATTTAAAAGAAATTGTTATTAATGGGCTATTTGTGAGTTAAAATTTCAATATATGTTTACAGTATATATATACATATAAATATAAACAGAAATATAAATATATTTTTCAATTATATATATACATGCATGCAAACATACACAGATATATATATATATATATATATATATATATATATATATATATATATATATATATATATATATGCGTGTGTGATTGTGTGTGTGTGTGAGTGTGTGTATTTTTCTTAACATTCACCTCTGAGACTGAAGGCTCTTGAAAGCAACGTAAGGATTGTCCAGAATTTAACAGACGCTTCCTTCATGTTGGTAGTAGTATTAGTTGCGACCAGCTAGCTGTATCGCCATTGAAACTGGAAAAAAGGTAATATATATAAATATATATTGTTGATGCCCAACGATTAAATGTAAATAATGTTTGTTGTCTAGTTATCGCGATGGTTAATGTTAAGGTTTGCTGTGTGGTAGTTTGCTGGTTCGAGTCTATGCTCGGCCATATGAATTGTTTACTTGGTGTTGGGTTGTTTTAGCTAATTTACGCATAGTTCTCCGTCACGTGAACTTTATGGTAATCTACTGTGTCTTCCTGTAAACAAATGAGAAAACTTATCAGTTTAAAAAGTGATTTCATACAGAACGAATATAACGAAAGTTGGTATTTATTGAGGAATATTTGGACCGTTTGTTATAGGAACACAATTGTAAGTAAACGCCTATTATATACTGTTTTGGAATAACGGATTCATCTTTTCCCATTTGTAAACCTACATGTTACATAACGTATGCCTTTAGATGAGCCTTAATTATATTGATTTTGTGTATGACCTTTTTGTAATTAGCAGTTATACATGCATAATTTACTTAATTAAGCTTTGCATATTGTTTCTATCAGTCTTAGTTATTTAACTTAATAATTTTGTGTACATTAGCATATTATTTATACGTTGATTTCTTTTTCATTTATCCATAGTAATTGAACCACATCACGTCACTTCACATCACTTCAAGTTATGCTACATACGTCAAGTCTACATGTATAAACTCCTAACAATATAACCATATCGATATTAACGTCATGGATCTAATAAAGAACTATATGTGCGTGTCAAAATTGTGTTTCTCCATCATTCACGTTAAGCAATAGAAGAATAGAGCATTAACATCGTTCAATTAAATTGTTAAACTACCATCAACGACTCACGCTGAAATTCTATAATAACTCTTATACGTGAGTCTTAAGAAGTGGAATTACTGCCCGTTATAAACAACTACAGACAAGATGGCGTCGTCTGATGAGACCGTTCAGAATAGTGCTCCGGACCAAAAATCGGGTACGACAGTTGATATTCGAACATTGAAAAATAAATTGAGATCATCACTTGGCAACGTAACGAAAAAACGCAACGAACTCATAGGCCTCATGTCAAATCCGGACAACCTGCACTTGGTGAAAATGTGTCTAGAAGAATATAACGAAGCTTTCGATAAGTACAAAGAAAACTTCAATTGTGTCATGGATAACATCTCAGACGAATTGGAGGAGGACCAGGAATTGTCCAGATATGAGACCAAGGAAATTAGCATTCTGCAATTCCGGAACCATACTGGTGAATGGATAGCTATAAACGAAAAACGACTTGAAGAAGACCTGGAGAGTCTTTTAAGCCAATCTGGTTCAAAACGTTCTTCCAAACGGCCTTCTTCCCTTCCTTCTGGCAAATCGGCTACGTCCGAAAAGGTGCGAGCCAAAGCACGCCTCGCCGAGTTGCTTGCCGAAAAAGAACTTGTGACAAAGAAAAAGGAACAGGAGGCAAAGACAGAAGAGATTCTATTGGATATCGAAATAGCCAAGACTCGAGCAAAAGCACGTGTTTTTGCAGAAACCGAAAATGACATTGGCGACGACAATATTGGTAACAAAGACAATGAGACACATACCAGCATTATTGTGCAACGAGCCAACCATCAAGACGTGAATGTTATGGTTGCTGGACCTAGTGTAGCTGCCCCTGGAATTTGTGCGAGTGAAGGTGCTATCACGGCTAGGGGTGGCAATATGGCTAACCAGGTTATACTCCCTGTCACCCAGGAAAATAGTGCCAGCTTACCCAGTCTAAATCCCAGCACTGCACAAGAATTTGTTCCCAGAAATTCTTCAGAGACTGTTACTAACACTCTTGCAACTCCAGTCAACGCTTCGAATGCCAAGTCATCAACGTTTCCAAATCTAGAACAGTATACGTATCCGCCTGTAAATATACCTGTGAACAGTAACTTTGGTGCACCCTATCCACTGCCTAATTCACCTCCAGTTAACACCATACAGCAGCAGATTAGTGGTATCGCCACAGCTCTAGCTTTGCCTGCACCGCAAGTTCCCAAGTTTACCGGTGATCTTCTGGAATACAGTGACTTCATAATGGCGTTTGACACCAGGATCTCCTCTAGAACAGCCAGCAGCAGCGACAGACTTTACTACCTTCTACAGCATACAGACGGTGAACCTAAGGACCTCATCAGCAGCTGTATATACATGCAGGCAGACCAAGGATATAGTCGGGCAAGACAGTTGCTACAACAAGAGTATGGTGATCCTTATAAAGTATCCCTGGCATACTTGAAACAACTAAACGAGTGGAAGCCGATAAAACCAGACGAAGGGAAATGTCTGAAAAGATATTCGCATTACTTGCTAAAATGCTTCAGCGCCATGCAAACACTTACTCACCTGGCTGTTCTTGATCATGCACCAAACCTGCAGGTGGTAGTCCAGAAATTGCCAAGTTATCTCCAGAATAAATGGCGCGAAAAAGCCACAAACCGCAGACTCCTCGAGAACAGGTCTTCGTGCTTTGGTGACATTGTCCAGTTTGTTATTAACGCAGCAGTGTGTGTCAATGACCCAGTGTTCGGCAAAGAAGCAATGCATAGAGAACTGAATTCTAGTAAACCATCAAAAGGGAAACCAACAGAATCTGCATTTGCTATGCAAGTTAATCATGAGAGCCAAAGTAGAACTCGTGGTTTTAGGTCGCCCTCCTGTTTTTACTGCAGCAAAAATCACGATCTGGATAACTGTGCAGATTTCAGGCAGAAATCTCTCGAAGAGAAAAGAAAGTTTATTATAGAGCAGCGTAGATGCTTCAGTTGCTATGGTCTGAATCATACATCGAAGGGGTGCATGAACAAGCGAAAATGTCACAAATGTGGCAAAGGTCATCCTACGGCCATGCATATAGATGGCTTCAAACTACCTTGGAGGTCGGACTACTCTGACAGATCTTCATATTCTCAAAACCGTACAGAGGAATCCAGCCAAAACCCTCCAGATACCGCTACCAGCAACGTTATTTCTCATGACTCCTCCATGGTTCTTCAACCAATAATACCTGTTCGTTTAAAGCAGAGGGGAACCAACCGAGAAGTTCTCACCTACGCCCTCTATAACCCAGGAAGCACAGGGTGCTTCCTATCAGAAGAACTGAAAGATGACTTGCAAGCTTCCGGTGTTCAAACAAATCTGCGTCTGAAAACTATGCATGGGGAAAGCATAGTCAAAAGCTACCTTGTCCAGGATCTCGTTGTCAGTGATATAAACGGCCAGAATGGTATACTGCTTCCAAAAACGTATTCCAGACAAGAAATTCCAGTGAGCTATGATCAAATACCCCGTCCAGAACTGTTACGACGCTGGCCATATCTTCATGACGTGGCGAAATCGATTCCTGAAATAATGCCAGAAATAGACATCGGTCTACTGATTGGCAGTAATTGCCCACTAGCAATGGAGCCTCTGAAAATCATATCAACAGACGGCAAAGGCCCATTCGCTCTGCAGTATCGTCACGGATGGACAGTCAGCTCCCTGGTAGAAGACAACAGTGTAACGTCTACACATCGAGTAAACAGTAATCGCATTGTGACCGAGGACATTGAGCAGGCTACTGAAATTCTCTCCCCAAACAGAATACAGAATATTCTGGAAAGTGACTTTATTGACAGCCAGGTAGCAAGGTATCCTGGAGAGAAAGGATTGTCTCCAGAGGATACTACATTCATGAAGAAGGCCGAAAGCAATGTCGTGTTTAAAGACGGTCACTTTGAGATCCCTCTCCCTTTCAGGAATCAGAACTTAATGGTGCCAAATAATAAGATCCTTGCAATCAAACTAGCACTCTATGAAAAGAAGAAAATGCAAAAGATCACCTTTGCAAACGAGGTCGAGAAACTCAAGAAAACAACCACGAAAGAAGACAAGAGAGAACACTCGCTACCAAAAACAAGTACGATATTCCGTCTCGACCCAGTGCTCATCGACGGAACTCTGCGAGTGGGAGGACGCCTCTCGAAAGCCGCAATGGACTCTGATGTGAAACATCCTATGCTACTTCCACAACATTCGCACATCACCACTCTAATCATACGAGATGCTCATGAAAAACTTGGCCATGCTGGTAGAAATCACACCATTGCAGCAATTAGAGAACGCTTTTGGATTGTTTCAATCAACTCTGCTGTCCGACGTCAACTCCACAAATGCATAACGTGCAGAAAAATAAGAAAGCCATGCCAAGAGCAAAAAATGTCTGACTTACCTCAAGATCGTCTCGAGCCAGCTCCACCATTTACATTCACAGGCGTAGACTTTTTCGGGCCGTTCATTATAAAAGAGGGCCACAAGGAGCTCAAACGTTACGGCGTCATATTCACCTGTCTTGTCAGTCGCTCCATTCATCTGGAAGCTGCTAACAGTCTCGAAACGGATTCCTTTATTCACTGCCTGCAACGCTTCATAGCCCGTAGAGGTACGGTACAAGAAATCCGATGCGACAACGGGACCAACTTCATCGGAACCCGGAATGAGCTGAACAAGGCTTGGTCAGATCTAAACCAAAACAAAATCCAAAACAAACTACTGTACATGAATATCGACTGGAAACTCAACCCACCTATGGCATCGCACATGGGCGGCGTATGGGAGCGCCAGATCCGTACCATTCGGAAAGTTCTATCTGCGCTATTCTTCGACCATGGGACTCGCCTCGATGACGAATCATTCCGCACGCTACTCTGCGAGGTAGAATATATTGTGAACTCAAGACCGATCACGACCTGTTCTGATGATCCTGACGACATGGAACCACTAAGTCCGAGTCAAATCCTCCATATGAAGTCACCCAAGAGATTAATACCAGGACCTTCGCAACCAGAATATGTGTACTCCAAAAAAAGGTGGCGTAGAGTACAATATTTGTCGGACTTGTTCTGGACCAGATGGAAAAGGGAGTACATAGTCAGCCTGCAGCAACGCCCCAAATGGAACAAACAACAACGAAATACATGGGAAGGTGACATCGTGCTCCTGAAAGACGAGAACACGCCAAGACTTCATTGGCCACTAGCACGTGTAACAGAGGTATTGCCAGACTCCAGAGGCGTTGTGAGAAGCGTCAAACTTCGAACCCAATCTTCTGAATTGCACAGACCAGTGAGCAAGCTCGTACTCTTGCTTCCAAAAGAAGATCAAGTGTTATAGATATTATCCAGAGACACTATATGACATTGATATATTTTCTAGTTCATATCTGTTTGTCAAACTCATTTTTATTTTGTTGTGTTTATCGTTTTAATGTTCGTTCCTTAAGCTTGTTTTATTCATGTTCTATTCACGTATTGTAGTATGAAATGAAATATTAGTTGTGCATCTTATATTTTTTGTAAATCATATGATTTAGAGGTCGAGTATGTTGATGCCCAACGATTAAATGTAAATAATGTTTGTTGTCTAGTTATCGCGATGGTTAATGTTAAGGTTTGCTGTGTGGTAGTTTGCTGGTTCGAGTCTATGCTCGGCCATATGAATTGTTTACTTGGTGTTGGGTTGTTTTAGCTAATTTACGCATAGTTCTCCGTCACGTGAACTTTATGGTAATCTACTGTGTCTTCCTGTAAACAAATGAGAAAACTTATCAGTTTAAAAAGTGATTTCATACAGAACGAATATAACGAAAGTTGGTATTTATTGAGGAATATTTGGACCGTTTGTTATAGGAACACAATTGTAAGTAAACGCCTATTATATACTGTTTTGGAATAACGGATTCATCTTTTCCCATTTGTAAACCTACATGTTACATAACGTATGCCTTTAGATGAGCCTTAATTATATTGATTTTGTGTATGACCTTTTTGTAATTAGCAGTTATACATGCATAATTTACTTAATTAAGCTTTGCATATTGTTTCTATCAGTCTTAGTTATTTAACTTAATAATTTTGTGTACATTAGCATATTATTTATACGTTGATTTCTTTTTCATTTATCCATAGTAATTGAACCACATCACGTCACTTCACATCACTTCAAGTTATGCTACATACGTCAAGTCTACATGTATAAACTCCTAACAATATAACCATATCGATATTAACGTCATGGATCTAATAAAGAACTATATGTGCGTGTCAAAATTGTGTTTCTCCATCATTCACGTTAAGCAATAGAAGAATAGAGCATTAACATATATATATATATATATATATATATATATATATATATATATATATATATATATATATATATATATATATATATATATATATATATAGAGAGAGAGAGAGAGAGAGAGAGAGAGAGAGAGAGAGAGAGAGAGAGAGAGAGACATTAACATATTTGCATTCTCACAATAACATTAGATGATCTCACGTCACGAACGATCATTAACATCAACTTCATTTATCTTTCAATTATCCTACACTTTTCTGACACTATTTACATCAAATTTGACTTACTTTCAAGTTAACCAACCCATCCTTTCACACTTGAAATCCTTATTCTCAATCTTCCATTAATAGTTAGTGACTTGGGAAAATACAACCAATTTGTTGTTAAAGGAGAAGTAAAATCCAATTAATTAAAAGAAACAAAAATTGAATTATGCATTTCATCTCTTACTCGTTTTATTTCAATTGGTTATTGGCCTCGATTCGAAGTTGTGAATTTTTTCTTTTAGAGTTTATTTTCCTGATTATATTTTTCGTATTGGGTGGCTTTTCATGACTTCTAGCATGCTGTAGTGGTAGTAGTAGTAGTAATAATAAGAGCAGTAGTAGTAATAAAAGTAGTAGTGGTAGTAGTAGTAGTAATAAGAGCAGTAGTAATAATAATAATAGTAGTAGTAGTAGTAGTAGTAGTAACAATAATAGTAGAGTAGTAATAATAATAGCAGTAGTAGTTGTTGCTGTGGTATATATTTCTTAATGAATTCCATGGAAGCATTTCAAATGCTTTGAAGGTCAAGTTTTTGTGGCTTCTCTTTAACAGTTTCTTATCCATTTACACTAATCCACACCGAGATTTAACACATTCCGAATATTTCCTTGTCCATCATATGTAATATATTTTCGGGAAAAAATATATGTTTTTTAATAAAATTTTTTATAGCATATCATTACTAATAAATATAACTTATACAAGACTAATGTAAACTAAAATACAAAATGATTTCGTATATATTAACTTTTTCTTGCCTTCTTTCGTTCCAT
The DNA here is from genome assembly GCF_036898095.1 of Palaemon carinicauda. Classification (NCBI taxonomy): domain Eukaryota; kingdom Metazoa; phylum Arthropoda; class Malacostraca; order Decapoda; family Palaemonidae; genus Palaemon; species Palaemon carinicauda. Next base: position 18,100,131 of record NC_090759.1, read on the forward strand.
GATCTATGTCAGTCTGACTCGAGAAAATATTCCATTATAATGGATTTACAAAAAAGGAAATGTTAAAAAAATGAGAGAAAAACAACTGACTTTGGGCCGATTTATTTTTTGTATTAAACAAAGTTCTAATACAAGAATTTATAATAAACTAAAATAAAGGTTTGATTTTATTATGCTATTCAAAAATTCCATGAAAAGTTTCTAAGGTTGAAACGTACTCGTAACGTAATACGACCAGTTCATAAGACTATTGATTTTCTTCCTAGTGATTAAAACCCTATAAACATGATACTAAATACTAGATATACAAATTATACAGTATGGATGAATGTATTAACCACTCAATATCTGAGTTGAAACATGATGAAAAACTTATTAATTTTTCTTATTTAAATCACCATTGCAAAATGTTATTAGTTTCTGGTCACTCAAACAGATTTTACACCTACTGTGTATTTCACGGACCATGACACCCTCTTTTTTTAATATAACTAATGAACTAGGCTTCTGATTAATGTGAAACTGAAACCACCAGAGTTTGAGACACCGACCTAATTAAGAAAAATGGATTCAAGCATCTACTCCGCAGTATTGTCTTACTTTATATAGAGAAATGTCATCTAAATTCTGTGGTTATGGCGAGAACAGAAATTAAGACCTGGCAACTAGGCGTAGAATGACGTATGTCAACCATGACGTGAGCCCCTGACGTTTACACCTGC
>NC_090759.1:18103352-18110852 GCF_036898095.1 Palaemon carinicauda
CTTGGAGATCAAGCTGACTTCTTATAATCTTGATTCAAATATGCTTAACTCTGTATGATAAAGTCCCTATTTGTGATTCTTTCGTTCACTCTTTTTTTATCTATTTAATAAATATCTATGGTATTTTTAAAACGAATGGCTTAGACCGTCAATATTAGTTCCTAATTCTTCACAATCCCTCCAAAAAAAGAAATCTTTCCCGAGCGGCAGCATGAAACAACTTCACTTGACAATCCCAATCTGGAATCATTCGAAATTTTTGCGACGAGACAAAATATTCATTTGCTGGATTAAAAATCAGGTCATTTTGAGCACTATTTCACTCACATTTTTTATACAATTCCAGTTCACGAAAATATCTTGGTTGATTTCAAAGCAAACGGGAAATTTATCATTCAGAGCACTTTCGCAATGAGTATATTAATTGGGAAACTTGTGGTATGTGGAGGAATACAGAACATAATGATTTACATTAACTAAGTGGCTTAACTTTGAGCCGAGCAAATGCTGTTATTAAGTATCGTTTCTAACATATCCTCCAAACACTCAAAATACATCGACTCACAAATTATTATTTTTTTTTTTTTCAAATCATCCATTACTTGGAACAGCATCTAATTGCAACAAAATAATCCCGTCATCTTTATTTTGTGATGACTATCTCCAATTTCACCCTAGGTCCTTGGTAATTATCAAGCTTTTGCGATAAAGATTAAATTAGCAACGTAGCAAAGATTTTACTGTAAATGTTTAATATTCTAGTGTAAATGTTAATTCTAACTATTCTTGGCCACGCATGCAAGAGATGAGACGACAAAACTCTCCAAAAAGGGAATGTAAAAAAAATTGACGAATAAAGGGCAAGTGGCTTGCGATCTAAAGACTAAGATGGCACATTCTGTTATATCTGAATGACTTGAGAAATATTTTACAGTAAAGTATCCGTATGTATCACAAAATGTTGTGATCTATGAATATCTAAAGGCCGATGGAAGTCTTCACAAGTCAATCAGTTTAAAAATACCGACAAGTTTTTGGAAGCATAATGCAATAAATTTTATTGGAAACATTGCCGTATCAAGCAAAATCTTTTTTTGATTTGCATGAATGTCTAAAAATGAAATTATATGATGGCTCGCACATTTCCTAAGAAGAGCAAACCTTTATATGTTTTGGCATGGTAACACTAGAGACCTCTGACGAAAGATTTCCCTGGAGTGTCGGGGGACTTATGAATCCAAGTGTACAATGAAGCAGCGTTAACTGCTAAATTGTACAACTGTCAGACCTCTCTTTAGCTTCCCGTGACGTGTATTGGAAATTATGAAGCCAACTTCCACCTAAAGGTACGTTTTGCACGGAGCGATTGTTGTGAGCGATCATCGCTGAACACTAATTACATTTATTCCTAAGCTATGGGGCTGTTTTGCAACGAACGGTTATCGCTACAGTTGCGAGCGATCATCGATGGCCCCAAAATAATCGCTCGTTGCAAAACCGCCCCATAGGAATAAATGTAATTAGTGCTCAGCAATGATCGCTGGGATGACCGCAACAATCACTGCATGCAAAACGTACCTTTACAAAACAATTTTATTGCAACTGTTTACATATAAACATAATTAATTAAAAACTTGACGAAAAACTGACATAACTCAGTCCTATTTAGAAAATTATTTGTAATGTAAAAAAAATTGTTTCTTTAACATTCACAAGGACAAAGTTTTGGAACTACTAATTGCACCGCTTTTTAACTCCCAAATGATAGTCTTTTTGAATTACTGTATTTCAAAATGTTACATCTACATAAACTTGGACGTCGCATGCTCTCCGTATATATGGGGATAATGTTCACGAAAGACCAGCTGAGCAATCGGGGTCTGATCAGAAATCAGAGGCATCGCCAAAGGATACTGAAAACTCTGCTGCAAATGGTTGCTCAAATAATCAGTCGTCTGAGGGGTTACTGTTCGCGAGGGCGAATGGAAGCAGATGGCCTGGTTTGTCTTCTGTTCTACGTGACCGCAGTCGACCCAGCGATGCACCCATCTGTAAACGGTGCCTGTGCTGGTGCCCGTCAGCTGGGCGATCTTGCGTATCGTTGCTCCCCCGAGCCAAAGCCAGACCATTTCGACTCTGTCTTGCATGGTGGTCCGCGCGTGTTTTCGACGTTCGTCCGACATTCCCCAACCTGCGTGGTACACAATACCACAGTCAATACTGTCGAAATTTTGGTTGTAAGATATCAAACGATTACTTCTTTCTTATTTTACTAGGGATGCTCCGAATACAAACTTAAACAACTTTGAACAATCGTTCAAAAGGCTCGACTGTAAATGTCACAGTTATGCCTTCCACAAATTCAAACAGTTTGCTCTTTTTGCTAAATATTGAATGGTAACTTTTTTATAATAGCGATGCAACGAATGTAAACTAATCACAACTTAGAACATCAATCGTTTAAAAGGATTGAATTAAATGCCACAAATTCAAACAGTTTGTAAGAACGCAAGCTTTACTACAACAATGAAAACAGCACAAGGATGCAATCATAGAAAACATAGTGTTTGTATGGGGAAGGATTTCTGGTAATAGTTGTATAAATTATTCGAAATGACATTGGTGAATTAGATAAAATAATATGATTTTCCAGTTACATCTTTAAGCTTATCTTCAGTAGTCGTTTATCTATCATCATTTCTAGAGTATTATATTTCTAGTGATTTTAATATAGAAGGGAGCTAACCGATTTTGTCCTATTGCAATTATGAATTTTCCTTTTATCTTCAATAAATCTTACGTGGAACTTAATTTCAAGTACTTTTATTCTAAATAACTGTCCTTGAAATTTTTCAGATAAACGGATACAAATCAATAAATTATTCAAAATCAGCAAAATTTTCATCTCATGATCCAGTGTTTAACATTTGACCAGATTTGTATTGCGTAATACACTAAACTGAAGAGTACATAAACAAGACTTTATCACTCCATTTCTTTGATTGACCATTACATAAAATTGTGCAATTCTAAATTCTTAAAGGCCTAAGTTTGTTGTTACCATTATCATATGAGTCATAAAGACATTATTATTATTATTATTATTATTATTATTATTATTATTATTATTATTATTATTATTATTATTATCAAAAGGAGGAGATTAACCAATCAATTAGTTAAACTTGATTCTTAAAGAGCTGGCTATAAAGAAGATAAGAAGTCCACAGATGTGGTACCACAAGTCTGGTAGATCTAACTGACCTTTCCTCAGAGAAGAGAAAACAAATTAGGCATAAAATAAAGTGTCATCTTACCTAAAACCTACTTTACTCTATTCTAGCCAATTAATTCCCAAATATGCCTTACTTGCTCTATCTAGTAGATCCCTTTTGTTAGTGTTGTCAGAGTGAAACGAACCTCCAAGCTCCTTTTAATGACGGTTATGTAGTCGATACAGAAGGGAGAAGATGCAATGAACAGAAATGGATGCAGATATCTGACTCAAGAGGCCGACCGTGCTATACAGTGGGACTAATAAGGTCAAAATAAGAAAACGTAGCGCGAAAAGGCCAAAAGCCCAATCGGAGGGAAAAAATTAGTAATTGCAAAATACTATATATCATTTGTTCATTACTTCCCGCATAGTTTATCTATACCCTTATTTCCTTTCCTCTCAGGGCTATTTTTCCCTGTTAGAGCCCTAGGGCTTGTAGCATCCTGTTTTTCCAACTTGAGTTTCAGTTTAGCTAATAATAATAATAATAATAATAATAATAATAATAATAATAATAATAATAATAATAATAATAAACTATACGTTGAAAGAAAAAAACCAAGGGAAATACAAACGAGGAGACATCTAGAATACATAAACTCTTCAATAATTCCTGTATCTCTTTTTACTGTCTCAGACTCTTAGTGCAGAGACGGATGGATGGACAGCAATTGAGGCCTACCCCCAAAGAACTAGGTCCAAGAAGTCCATTCAAGGAATGCCGGCAAGTGGATGAAAGGTTGTCTGAAGTGTGACAGTTTAAAAACAAAATATAATTTCACGCGTTGGTAAAAATTGTATAATATACCAAGATTTCACATTCTTTCCAAATGAAGGAATGTGAAAAATATATATAAAAGAAAGGGAATTCAGAACTGGCGCTATAGTCTGCTGCAAAAGCATGCACTCATGTTGGTAATCCCGGATAAAAGAGGGTTGAACTTACAACAAATCTTTTTGACTATACAAGCGGCAAAGAGACCTAATGTAACAAAGCTCAACTGGAAAATCAGTAATCAAATGAGAAGATGTATAAAATAAAGACTCACGAAGTTAACATCAATTGGTACTGTTTTTTTTTTTTTTTTTTTTTTTTTTTTTTTTTTTTAGTGTCAACTATTTTACTACTATTCTTCTATGTCAAAACATCTTGAAGTGAACATGAAACAATGTAAAATAATCGTACGAACGTAAGTTTTACTTCCACATTTTCATTAACGTTTAGCGAATTCATGTATTTCCAGGCTTGTGAGACAACAAATCAACTGATATGACTGAAGATATAAGAAAGCTTTCTCGTATTACAGGTCATTCTCTTTCAAACCTATTCCACAAAACAACTTGTAAACTATGTGACGGAAGACGTATTACATAACAGTATACAGACCTTGTGAAAACGGAAACCATTATTCTACGACACAACACTTCCCTAAATATAGGAAAACCTCAAATACAATTTTTGTGAGGAAACTCCAGCGAAAATTGTTAGAAGCCATCTGAGCGACGGTCATCAGATAGTGAAATTCTATGGGTAAAGCAGAGTTAATCCCTATGGATTTTAAACATTTATATATTACGAAATAAAATTCAATCCAAACTAAAAGTCAAGTAAATAATTGGAATTAATATTAAACACCTGTTTTCATTATAAATCAAGATGTAGGCTATGTCTACTATAGGCTCTAGAGTTTTCATATGTGCGGCCTCAAGACAGTCGAAAGACTGACGATACTAAGGCTTTCGAAAGGAAACAGAAGGCTTTCTTGTTTTCTGAGTGCTTCAATAATGTGAATTTGACAATAAACGAGTAATATGCGGTGTGAAATACTAAGTAGGGTTCCCCTGCTATATAGGACCAGAAAAACAGCCATAAGATAAAGAGGTCAATATTACGATCAACTCCAATACCTTGCTCCGTGATATTGACATATAAAGCGATACCTATGACTATAACGTCGACATCCATTTTTTTATTATTTCAATACGGCTACATATTAGGACCTGTTTACCATCTCCTTTTCGTAGTAGATACCTATGTGCAAAGGATTAAATTACGTTAACCTTACGAGTCTGATATCTTGATTTCTAAAATAAAATAAATATATAGGCAATTCCGGAACTGGTATTATGAGGAAAATAATATGGATCCAAACCATCAGGCTAGACTTCGTTAATTGTGGTTGAATGCCATGTGTCAGTATAATGGGAGTTACTGTATTTATATATACAAAGTCAATATCAAATAAGAGAGAGAGAGAGAGAGAGAGAGAGAGAGAGAGAGAGAGAGAGAGAGAGAGAGAGAGAGAGAGATGTTTACGAAGTCCATGAAAGTCCAGTGACATTCAAGAAAGGTAAGTTAACAAAAATATCGAAATGGACATAACTTAGCAATATCTTAGTATCATAAAGGAATGCAACTGATTACAGATAAAACAAAGCCAAGTTCAAAGAGGAAACAGAAATTAATGATTCTCATACGCGAGGCAATAAGAAATCTTACTTAGGAAACAGATCATTTCACGTTTTCCTTCTATTTGCAAATTAACAACTGCAACTCATTAACCCCTATTCAAACATGGATGATATCAGAAGATTACAAATGACCTAAAATTTTCCTTTATCTCTCTCATGTTGTCTTGCTTAACTCTAATAAATTTATAAATTAATTTCTCTGACGATTCTAGGGATTCCAATGAGTAATCTATTCTCGCGGATCAATCAGGTTTTAAGAATATATCAATAACATTTACACAAATATGTTTCTATACTGTACAGACACGTATAATAAATACAACGTAACTTATATCCACATGCTCTCTCTCTCTCTCTCTCTCTCTCTCTCTCTCTCTCTCTCTCTCTCTCTCTCTCTCTCTCTCTCTCTCTCTCTCTCTCATTACAAAACAATACTATACAAAAGAAAATGCACTTGAAAAGTGAAGTACACAGTACATATATTTTCGAAGTAATTAAAACACTATGAAAGGCAATTATGATTAAAATACGAATAAGTTATTCACAATAAATAATACCAAATAATAAATGAAAACATGGAAACCAATCGTTTGCAAAGCGCATCTCGCAAGTATGAAAAGAGACATAGTCTTACTTCCAAACCAACCAGGAGAAACACGACCGAAGACGGGAAGTGATCCAAACCCTCTGGAAGAGTTCCGAGAAGCAAGAGCGTCTTGAAAGGTGTGAGTCTTTATCACCTGAGAGGGAGGAGTTAGTCTTTGCTTTCCCGCTTTCGAAAGCACCAAAGACCAATTGGGTGCTCATTAGACTTTGCCCTTAGTTCTCATTGGTCAATGAGATAATCGTGTTGTTCTATAAAAAGCTGATTGGCTTCTTTGCTGTAGGAATAAATAATTAAGTTGAAGAGAAGTGTACGTGAAACAGGATCGTGTTTGAAACCAAGTTTCAATTTTTCTTTAAATTATTCCTTAGAGTGCTTATAGGGGTATAATCAAAAGTGAAGTTAAATGAATGAACATATCCGGAAGCTATACGTTAAAATGAGAATCTCTTTTATTACATGTTTTGATGTTGCAGTTTTTATGCCGCTCTGCACACACCAATAAGTACAGATTGTTTAATAAAGTTATCACATATAACAGCATATTTTCCTCCCCAGTTCAAAATTAACATAATTTTGCTTCTTGATGACTAATTACCACGAGACTTAAGAAATTTAAACTGACCACATTGAACTGCTTCTTTATGAGTACATATTCAGCTCCTAATGTTTCCTAGGAGGTTTGTTAACCAAAGTAGACCTCAAAAAAAAAAAAAAAAAAAAAAAAAAAAACACCCAAATGCAACACTAAGGAATATAGAAGCCTTAGGTGTCATGGATGATTTGATGTGTTACATAACAATGTTCAACAGAAGCAATATTTCGATGTGTATTCAATGCACATTTTATTGTAAGGTTTTTCTTAGAATTATTTGTTTATACAAGTCATTTATGGAGTATAAATTAAAATTTCCTTTTAATTTTTACAAAAGTAGGATGTTTTTTTTTGGGGGGGAGGGGGGGGGGGGTCAGTCCGAAGGTACAGTAAAATCAAACTCGTCTCATATCAAATAAAACCTGCAAAATATAGCACATGGATATTGGACTTATTACTTCAGTGACTCGTACTTATGCCAAACTACTACAAAATTCATCTGCTTGATACTTTTCCTGACCATACCGATCCTTATACAATTCTAAAGTTATC
>NC_090759.1:18123352-18143352 GCF_036898095.1 Palaemon carinicauda
AGATTTCTTTAGCAATGGAATCGCAAAATTCTTTAAAAATATGCACAAGTAGACATTTTACACAAACTGGGTTATTACGGTACATAAGAAAAATTTCCTTTTGCAACTTTCAATAACATCCATTACTTTTTGCAAGGCTTGTCATGATATTATAGAAGGTCTTGGTCCCTCAAAAAATAAAGGACAATTTCCTCATAACTAATACAAAACAATTCCATGCAAATTTAATGTCTTAATAATTACAGCTTATAAATCCTTTATAGAATATTATTGAATAATCCTCCGTTTGCAGTTGTGCTTTCATATTTGGGTGTTTCATCAAAAGAAGCTGCTATAGCTTTCTCTTTTCAACAGGTGATATGCCGGTCAGTGCTCTTATGTTCTCGATAATTCCACTTCATACTAGGCAACTTTGTAACACCCATCAGATCCTCTTTTCATCCATATATACAAAGCATTATGAAAGCGCATGTAAATTACGTGTAAATATAAGCTCTAATGCCTACAATGCATTGTTTATTCATGCTGTTCAAACATTCCTTTAATTAAATACATGGTAAAACCCACTATCAGCTCGCCAAAGCTAAACCCAACACAAAAAAAACCTTGATCTAAATAAATGACCCAGCATTGGTCTAATCAAGCGCTTGCTTTGCTTACAACTGACCAATTAGGTGGCCCTTGTGAAGTCCACATTTGCATCGGGGCAAATCAACAGAAAGGTTGTGTCAATGTGTTCACTTCCCATCAATAGTGGTAGTCTTATTGAGGAAACTCCTCCTACTTTTCTTCTTCTTCCTCCTCCTCCTCCTCCTCTTCCTGCCTTGACTCATCCTAAACATTTATAGAACAAACTTCCATTAAATTTCAGTCACTTGGTTCATCTTCCAGCTTGCTGTGCTTTCATTACCTCTCAGTTCTGGATAGCATCAAGTGCCACTTCATTTTAAAGTGCTGCTAGATTCTAACTTACAAGGTAATGGCAATCAACAAGTTGTTTTGTCTTAGAATTATATAATTTTCTAGTATAATACTCTATTCTTTTCATTGTCACATATATTTGTTCGTTTTTCTTACGATTCACCTCATCAAATCATGACCAATTCTTTATGTTCCTTTCCAATTCTCCATTGATTTCCTAGTTTATTTTAATCCACAATAAACAATTTCAGAGAAAATAGATAGGGAATCTATTCTGTAGTATAATTCAGTGTAGCTGATAGACATCAATTTGCCTCGGTTACATCTAAACTTCTTCCGAAACGGAATTCCTTCATTTTAAAAACTTTTAGGACTTTTAAATGGATTATGTCCTCCATTTATAAAGTGAGATTTTATCATACTATCTATGAAACAATAAAAATATAATTCAAATACAGACAGTAATAAATCAATGGCTTTAATCATGGGAATGGATTCTTAGAATCGATATTTGACAAACGCATATGAAGCAAAATGGGCTAATTTCACCTTCAATGTAAACCCCATTTAACTAACGTCACTGAACTTTCAACTTCTCAGTCAAAAAAAATATAACATGCTCTAATACGTAAACAATGTTAAACTTTTGTTAATATCTGGTTCATGACAATTTTATTGTAGAAAAACCTGAACATGGAAAAGGAACAAGCAACCGTCTAAACATTTTGAGTAAATACCATATTCAGTACAGTTTATTACAGTCAATGTTAGGCAATACATAGTTTTAAGAGGTAACTGATTAATTTGCAATTAACTAAAAGTCTACCGTACAATATATACCTTTAAATGACAAAAATTAAACGATGCAATGTATATAACTTGAAAAACCTGAGGCCACAATTTGATGTTATATAACTTTCACCATATTCTAAAAGAAATTACAAAACCTTATGTACTGAAGTTTATCTTTTTAAGATTGCTTCCCAACTTTAAGAATATTTAATTGAATCATATCAAATTAAATTAGATAAGTGGATTATGGGTTGCATTGCCTGGCATTGAGGCCAGTGAGTTCATGCAGTATTGATATCTATGCCAACAGTTTGTTAGTTTCTCTTCCAACGAACTTTATCCCATAACAGAATTGATGTTACTTAAATCAACTCAATTCAATAACAGCTAAATAAACTATAATGTAGCTGCTTACGAAAAAAACTTACATCGTTTTATTATAGTTAAAATAAGTATACGGGTTTTTTAGCCTCAAATTACTTTGAAGAAACATACAGGGGAAATTCTTTCCACTAGAAAAGTCGAGCTTGAACATATTGAGACAAAGGGTCCAGGTTTATGAAAACGACAAGACCCAGGTTTCTAATAGTCCAGGATTCATGTTCAAGCATGCCACAGAGCAAAAAAAAAAAAAAAAAAAAAAAAAAAAAAAAAAAAAAAAAAAAAAAAAAATTAAGAAAGACACATGACTTGAGTTCAAGAAAAGCACAGGACCCCGTTCAAGATTAATACGGGACCTAGTTTCAAGAAAATCAGAGTCCTGGTTTCAGATTACCAAGGGTCATACGTTCATAACAACTATAAGACAAAGGTTCAAGAAATACGCAAGATCCAAGTTCTTAAAAGCCAAAGCGTCAGGTTCAAGAAAGTCACAGGGACCAGGTTTAAGATAGCCAAGGGAACTAAATTCAAGACAGCCATGGGACCAGGTTCAAGAAAGTCACAAGACCTAGCATCAAGAAAGTCAAAGGTCCGAGTTTCAACAAAGAAGTAGGGCCAAGTCTCAAGAAGGTTACAAGACCCGGATTAGAGAGCCAAGAAAACCAAATTCAAGTAAATCATAAGACACGGGTTCAAGAAAGTCACATTACCCAAGTTCAAGAAAGTCACAGGATCCAAGTTTAAGAAAGACAGCCAAATGTCACGAAAATCACAAGATCCAGGTTTTAGAAAGTCACGATGTCAAGGTTAAAGAACGTCAGAAAGACCAAGGTATAAAAAGAATCATAGGGCCCAGGTTCGAGATACCCCAAAAATCAAAGGTTCAAGAAAATCAGAGAACAGTTTCAATAAAGTCACATTTTCAAAGTTTAAGAAACTAACAGGATCTAGGTTTAAGTAAGTCACAGGAACCAAGTTTAATAGTCATAAGACCCAGGTTCGAGAAAGTCACAGGATCCAGGATTAGGTAAGTAATAGGACCAAGGTTCAGGAAGATTAATGCCCGGGTTCACAAAACCTCTGGGACACAAGTTCACGAAGGGCACAGGACCCGAATCGAAGATCCCAATGACCCAGGTTTCAAGAAGGCAAAGGGGCAGTGATGACGGGAGGCACAGGACCCGAGTTTAGGACAGCCAAAGGACCCAGGTGTGAGAGAAGCCAAGAAAACTGCATATATATATATATATATATATATATATATATATATATATATATATATATATTTATATATATATATATATATATATATATATATATATATATATATATATACATATATATATATATATATATATATATATATATATATATATATATCTATCTATATATATATATATATATATATATATATGTATATATATATATATATATATATATATATATATATATATATATATATATATATATATATATATATATATATATATAAATATATATATATATATCACAAATTTTAAGTAATTTGTATTTTTCCTAACAATACTTACCGAAGAAACACTTTATAGGAGATTACTGGTAACTCCTCTCCGACGACCAGATTTTTACGTAGTTTCCCCCTACTTCCATGTTCTATACTGTCCTGAATAACGGGAAATAACATGACCTGGGGGCATTGCCCAGGCAGGTCGCCCGTCTTTGAGAAGCTCTCCCCAGTATGTTTTATGTAATGAACAAAACCACGAGGTCAGCGGGGCACTGCGGGGACGGTTGGGGGGGCCCTAAACCTAAAGTGTTTCTTCGGTAAGTATTGTTAGGAAAAATACAAATTACTTAAAATTTGTGATTTGTTCCGACACAGAGACTTACCTTGAAACACTTTATAGGAGACTTACACCTTAGGAGGGGGGAGTGCCCTTTAGCCCTGACCCCGATGGACAGTAGGGAAAACTACGTAAAAGACTCATTAAGTGTGATATAACACTTACCCTTCTGCAATACCTTCGTTGTGCTTGATGTGGCGAATTTTCATCTTGTGTAATGAGCGATATTTCTTGATGACGACTGACGGTACGAGAAAGTTAGAAAAGGGGGGAAAATAGAACTCGGCTCCTTGTGTCTAGATACTTTATGTTTCGCGATTGAGCCTGGGGCTTGAGCCGTCAAACCGAATGCAGGGCTGAGATGACCGGCCCGATAGAAAACCCGTCTAGAGACTTTCTCGTACAGTCCTTGAGATAATGTGCGGTGAAGGTCGACTGGTTGGACCAAGTTCCCGCTCGAAGAACCTGCGCTACTGACATGTTCTTTTCGAACGTTAGAGAGGTGCTAATGCCCCGAACATCGTGAGCTCTGGGTTTCCCCGGTGTAGGAAGACCTTGTTTTAAGTAGGCTTGCGTGATCACTTTCCTGAGCCAGAACGAAACCGTATTTTTGGATATGTTTTTCTTTATTTTTCCCCATGAGACGAAGAGATTCTTGATAGACGGGCGGAGGTTTGCCGTTCTCTTAAAGTATTTCCTAATAGTCCTGACCGGGCATAATTTTAGGTCCTCCGGGTTTCCTTTATTCGGGATTGCCGGAATCGAAAAACTCTCAAACCTCTGATCCCACACCGAGGGGTTCTGAGTCTTGGCGACGAAGGATGTGACAAACTTAAAGGTTACTTCCTTCCATCCCCTAGTGTGTTCCACCTCGAATGACAGTCCGTGTAGCTCGCCCACCCTCTTAGCCGAGGCTAATGCTAGCAAGAAGACCGCCTTGAGCGTGAGATTCTTGTCAACGATGTCCCTTAAGGGCTCGAATGGTGGTTTCCGTAACATATCTAGGACTCGCGCTAAGTCCCAACTCGGGATTCTAGAACGCTCTGATAAGCATGGAGATATGCCTGGAGGAGCCGAGATCTATGCCCTTGAGAAGAAAGACTTGACCCAGGGCCGCCCGAACTCCCTTGATCGCTGGAACTGACATGTCTAACTTGTCCCTGAGAAAAACCATGACGTCGGCTATCACGGGCACTGACGCTTCCAAGGGCTCTAACTTCTTGTCCCTGCACCACTTCACGAATACCGCCCACTTAGACTGGTAGACGGCTGTGGATGATTTCCTCCGGTATAGCGACATCCTCCTGGCTGTCTTGCCGGAGTACCCTTGCTTCTTCAGGAGCCGCTGGATAATCTCCAGGCGTGAAGACGAAAGGCTTGAGGGTTTCTGTGAAACCGCTGAAAGTGAGGTTGTTTTAATAGGTCTGACCTGCCGGGTAGAGGCCAAGGAGGTAGGACGGTGAGGTTCCTTAGGTCCGCGAACCATTCTCTCTCCGGCCACCAAGGCGCTACCAAAGTCATCCTTAGGTTGGTTGCTGCCCTTACTCTGTTGAGGACCTGCCTTATCAGGGAGAAGGGGGGGAAGGCGTACACGTCCAGTCCGTCCCACTTGTGCTGAAAGGCGTCTTCCATTGCCGCCTTCGGATCTGGGACGGGAGAACAAAATACGGGGAGTTGCGCGTTCATCCTTGTTGCAAACAGATCCATTACCGGAGATCCCTACATCTGTATAATGTAGCTTGCCACTTGTGGGTGTAGGGACCATTCTGCTGCTACCACTTGCCCCACTCTGCTGAGGCCGTCTGCTAGGACGTTGTTCTTCCCTGGGATGAACCTTGCCGTCAGGATGACGTCCTTCTGTTCCGCCCATTTTAGGATTTGAAGGGCTAGTTCGCACAACTCTTTTGATCTCAGTCCCCCCTCCTTCTTCACGTAAGCCACCACCGTTGCATTGTCTGACATTAGGGCCACCGAACGCCCTCTCATGTCCTCCTCGAAGTGGTTGCAGGCTTCTTGGACCGCTCTCATTTCCAGGATATTTATGTGTAGGGATTTCTCCCCCTCTGACCACGCCCCCTTTGCTGTCTTTTCCCGGAGATGGGCTCCCCACCCGTCCTTCGATGCGTCCGTGAAGAGAAGAACCTCCGGAGGTTGGGAGGACAGTGGCATCCCCCTTAGGGTGTTCGACCGATCCTGCCACCATTCCAAGGCCTTCCTGGACTCCTGAAGGAGAGGGACCACAATGTCCGGGGAACTTTTCTGGTTCCAATGTTCTTTCAGGTTCCATTGAACCCTTAAGTTCTGTCTCCCGTGAGGTACCAGCTTCTCTAGGGACACCAGGTGCCCTACCAACCTTTGCCAATCCTGCGCTCTTCTGGGGCGACCCAGAAGGAAGGGCCGGAGCACTCGATCCAGGTTGTCCAGCCTTTCCGTGGTTGGGAATGCCTTGACCTGTAACGAATCCAGGACCATTCTAAGGTACGTCCTCCTGTTGGATGGGGTTAGCTGTGATTTCTCCAAGTTGACCACGATGCCCAGGGTCTTGCACAATTGAAGAAGATCTTCGCCCTGTTGTTTCAAGTCTTCCTTTGAGGATGAAAGGAGTAACCAGTCGTCCAGGTACCTGATCAGTCGAATGCCCCGTTCGTGGGCCCATATGGGGACCGTCGTAAAGACCCTCGTGAATACCTGGGGGGCTGTTGAAAGACCGAAGCATAGGGCCTTGAATTGTAACACCTGGGTACCCCACTTGACCCGGAGAAACTTCCTGCTCGACGGATGAATGGGCACTTGGAAGTAGGCGTCCTTGAGGTCTATAGAAATCAAAAAGTCGCCCTCTCTCAAGGACGCCATGACCGTTCTTGGAGTGTCCATTTTGAAGGTCACTTTCCTGAGAAACCTGTTGAGGGCTGACAGGTCTATTACAGGTCTCCACCCTCCTGTCTCTTTTTCCACTAGGAACAGGCGGCTGTAGAACCCCGGACCCGGGAATGTCACTGTTTCTAAAGCTCCCTTCTGCAGCAACGTCTTGACTTCTTCGTCCAACGCTGCTCTCTTCGCCAGGTCCTTGGGCACCAACCAGTCTGCCTGCGTTGCTGGAACTAGGGGGGGTGTCTCTTCCATGAAGGGGATCCTGTAGCCCTCCTTTAGTACTGTAACTGTCCACGGATCTGCTCCGTGGAGCTTCCATGCTTGCCAAGTGAGTCTGAGGCATCCCCCTACCTGAGGCTTGGGCAGGGGAGGGGGGCCTCCCATCTTATCTCCTACGGGAAGAACGGCCTGTTCTCCCCCTCCTGGAGGAGTAGAAAGAAGACCTATACGTTGGGGGGTTAGAAGATGAACCTCTTCGGGGGGAACCACAGAGGAAGACCACTGTCCTGACGAGGGTTCCCTCCTTCCTTGAGTTGGTGTGGTACGCGCGGCCATGGGTGCTTCTGTCACTGGCCTCCTGAAGATGGGGCGGCGTGCCGCCTGTGGCTTCAGGGTAGGTAGCTCCCTCTTTTTGGCCAACTTCTCCACGACCTCTTCCGCCTTCTTCGTCGGAATAAGCTGCTCCCCCCAGACGGAGCAGGTCTTCAAGGCTTTAGCTTCTCTGTCAGGAATCTTAATGGGAAGGTTCTTGACTAGGGCGTCTCTTCTCCGGAGAATCCAGTTTGCGGAGAGAGCCAAAGACTGAAAGGTCAGGAATTTAAGGGCGCGGCTACCTGACCCCAGCAACTCATTCAGAGCCTCCCGTTTTGCAGGTTCCATGGAGTCTGTAGGAATCTGGGTGCCTACTAGGGTGGTGGCCCACCAATCCAGCCAGGAGGCCACATTAACTAAGTCCTTGGACATCTCCTCCATCATTGCCGACTCGGAAGGGGAGAAGAAGGTAGATGCTGCCGATGCCCTCCCGTCGGAGATGCCCTGGCACAGGATGTCTATGGTTTCCTCGGTCTTGCACGCACCGGTCGGCCTATTTTCTAAAGAGTAGTATTTCGTCTGCGACTTCAAACCCTGTAGGAGCTTTGCTGAGCTGTGACCCCTGCAGGAGTCGCTATTGCGGGATATGCCCTTATCAATGTGAGTCTTTCCAAGCCCCACGTTACTGGCCTCGGGAAGAGAGAGAGAGGACTTTTTCTGGGCGGGGACCGCTATGAACTTGTTCAGGCCTGAAGTCCAGGGTTCTTCCTCTTGAGTGGCGGGTTCTATAAGGTTGTTATAACCCCTAATTAAGGCAAGGACTCTCCTGTACGCTGGGACTTCCCGTCCCGAGATCCTGTGGGAGACCGCAAGGGGAGTTCCTCCACACAGACTGATCCCCATTCTCCTGGAGGACCTGGACGACGGGACGGGCTCCTCCGTGAAACAGATCGACGGGGGTGCCAGTCCCTGTCTATCATCTCGATGGGGAGACCCGTCTAGGCTGTCCATCCTAGGCGACGGCTCCCTCCACTGAGCGGATGGAGTGGCTCTAGGAAGGGACTTAGGCCTACAAGACGAGGTCCTCCGCCCACCGGCTGACTCTCTGGCGGGGTTCTTGGCTTGTATGGAGGGGAACGGGGACTTCCCGTCCCGAGATCTTGTGGGAGCCCGCAAGGGGAGTTCCTCCACACAGACTGATCCCCATTCTCCTCGAGAACCGGGACGGCTCCTCCGTGAAACAGAACGACGGGGGTGCCCGTCCCTGTCTATCATCCCGATGGGGAGACCCGTCTAGGCTGCCGATCCTAGAAGACAGCTCCCTCCACTGAGCGGATGGGATGGCTCTAGGAAGGGACTTAGGCCTACAAGACGGGGTCCTCCGCCCATCAGCTGACTCTCTGGCGGGGCTCTTGGCTTGTATGGAGGGGAACGGGGACTTCCCGTCCCGAGATCCTGTGGGAGACCGCAAGGGGAGTTCCTCCACACAGACTGATCTCTCTTCCTCCTGTGACGTCTCCGACGTTCCTCGCTTGAAGGGCCCGAAGGATCGAGCCCCGATGCGGATCCAGGGTGAAGGACTAGCATAGGACCTCCTCCATGTCCAGTGGGGACCTCAACGGCGTCCTTGGTACATCCCACGCCAGCGGATCCCTCCGCAGCTGAAGCGCCTGAGGCCTCTACCCATGAATCTGGTGATAAGAAAAAAGGAACATTATTAGGCCACATGGGGTCCTCCGCCGAGACGCCGTCCCTACGAGAGAGACGTGTCCCTCGGACCCCCACACACTCACCTGTAGGCGCCTGATCTGCCCTGAACAAAGAAGGTTCCCCCCACAACATCTCACCCTTGGGAAGGAGGCACCAACTTCTTACACTTCAAGGACTTACCTCGTCCCCTACTCTGGGTAGGGGAGAAGAATGCACTCAACCTGCCCCCTCTCCTGCCGACGTCGCAGGGGAAGACATGCTAGTTTCCCTAGGAGACCTCTTCGAGTCCGTCTTCATCGTGCCGCATTCTGACGGCGAACTGGCTTTGACAAGAAAGCCCAACACGAATACCCGGCTCTAGGCCCAGGACAACGGCGATCGTACTCCAAAGCACACACAGAGATCGCTAAACCCAAGCATAAAGCAAGGCAAAGCACTAAAACGCCAAAAAAAAAAAAAAAAGCACAAAGGAACGATCCTAAAAGAACACAGATAAGGCACTAATCACTCGTGAAGGAATCGAGACCATGTAGTAACTACATAGTAACGCGCACAAAGGGGGTCGCACAGAGAATAAGGAGCGGTGTGTGTGAACACAACGCGACCAGAAAACATACTGGGGAGAGCTTCTCAAAGACGGGCGACCTGCCTGGGCAATGCCCCCAGGTCATGTTATTTCCCGTTATTCAGGACAGTATAGAACATGGAAGTAGGGGGAAACTACGTAAAAATCTGGTCGTCGGAGAGGAGTTACCAGTAATCTCCTATAAAGTGTTTCAAGGTAAGTCTCTGTGTCGGAACAAATATATATATAGTATATATACATAATCTGATAACATTTAAATCAATTTTCCATCTAAAAGGGTAACATTATAAATAAAATTCGTTTTGAGATGATAATGCGTAAACAGATGATGACAATTAATAAGGGATAAAAACTATAATGAATAGAAACTTTTACTCACAAAGCATAAATGTTGAGATCTTTTAATAATCTTGCCACTAATTTTTTATTTTCCCTAAAGTTATCCACTATAAAATTTCATTACAGATCATCTTCATCAAACAGTTAATCCGAATTACCAACTTACTTCCAGCAATTCATTCTAAACAAAATCTCATGGTAAAACTTGAGGCTAATCACCTACTGAAGGTCGTCTTTCTTAAAATTCAAGATTACCAAACTTCTCTTCAACCTTTTTTTCGTAAAACTGAAGATCGACCGAATGATTTTCAACATTTAGTAAACTTCTAGACCTACTAAGTTGTAATCAACCTTATATATATATATATATATATATATATATATATATATATATATATATTATATATATATATATATATATATATATATATATATATATATATATACACATATATATATGTGTATATATATATATATATATATATATATATATATATATATATATATATATATAAAGCTTAACCAACTAATTTTCAGCCTTCCTTTTGTATAATTAGAGTTTAACCCAGCTATCTTTAACCTTTCTTGGCAATACGCATGATTGACATCTTTTTTTTTTTTTTTTTTTAACCAAGAAGGGCTCGGTTACGTCAGATTTTTTAACATGACAATTTTGCAAGTATAAGTTTAATTTATTTTATTTAACAATGGTACAATTTGCATACGTGTTACATTTATTTTGTTCTTTGTTTCTCCAATACTTTTCAACAATCATTCAATCAATTATTCAATTTACCTGAGTGACCCTTTTAGAATTGCACTGTCAAATAAACAATGCTTTAAAACAATCTAATCTGAAATGGCCTTCGAAATAAGTTATTAATTCTTCATAATGATTAGTTACTGAAGAAACTTTCATTTATGGAGATACAAAGTATGTATACTGTCTGTGTATTTTTGGAAATGTTTGGAAACGATGAACAATAGAGCAACAATTCGTAATCTATAGTTAACACAACAATTCTCTTGAAAAGTATATTTCAAAATTTACTTTAAATTGCTTTACGGTAAATGATACAAATGTGGAGTCAAAAAGTACATGGACTATAAGGTCAAACCAAATTCCGTATTTCAAATAACGAAACGATAAAGACAATAAAAGATATTTACTGTAAAATTCCTAAAAACAACCTTTACAAGGAATAGCAACCACTAATATACCATCTAATTAACTAACGCTATCAAATAAAGTACTCCTAACCTAATTCATATGTACAGTAATACATACAATGTGAATTATCTACACATCATACAGGTAATAAAGGGTCATGCTGAAACGCCTCAAGTATTCCAGAACGGACATGCACCAAAGAGTCCGTATAATCCAACTATGGCTCTGTGGACACACCGCCCACACCATCTCGAAAGTAGTCGGAATCAGCGCTGGCACGGCGTACCGCTGGATTCACCGCTGGGTCGAGAACGGTCACCTCAGACAGAGGCGGAGGGGGATCATTTGCGCTACTCCCTCCCAACGGACGGAGGCTCCCCGTCCCCGTCCTCAAGGGCAGTTCTCGTTTGATCCCATCCTCAATTGCTGGAGCTACCTCGCGGGTCCGGGCGTCACGTGGACCAGGTGGAATGTGCGATTGGGTGTTGCTCATGACACATTGGAATAGTTACAAATTGCCGATACTGTATTGAAGTATTTGAAGCTGTACCTTAGATGGACTAAATTACAAGATCAGACTGACCTTCACTAACATTATTCTTATCAAGTTAAATAACATACTATAAGCAAGAGCAAAGCAATAAAATATAGACATAAATTACAAATTTTTTACTTAATGCATAAATCCCAGAGTTCAAACAACTGCATTGGTCACACACCATTGACAGACACCATTGACACCAATATTGCGACGATTGTTTAGTACCCATAACAGTGAAGCATTTGTTGACCGAATGTCCCACTTATAGCACTGTAAGAAATACATGTCTGTTTGAAACTCGAGACGAGAAGGCAGATTCATCCTAGCCAAGATTCTTGGGCAGGATGTGTTGTACCAGATTAACGGTATTTTCATATTTATTTCAGAGGCAGGCCTTCTGAAAGCTATCGAAATTTTATAAGGACATCTTCGTTTTTATGGTTTTAAAATGAATATTCTTTCATTCTTTATTTATACCAAACGATAGTGGCGTCAATGACCGATGTCAAGATGCCAGAGAACTCTAAATCAATCAATCAATCAAACAACTGGCATTTCTCAAAACCAAACCAATCAACTGCTAGCCAAAATTGGGCTTTAAAATCAATTTTAAAAATTAATATTCATCACTCTTTTGGTACTTGAACGGGTGGACAAAAAAAAAATCAATAAAGAAGATCATCTTGTTTCATTCCAAAATAATCTATAAAAAATAAGGCGTCTAAATGCTGAGAATCTCTGCTATTAACGAATTCCATTAAATTATTTCCCACAGTTTTGTTTGACACATAAATTACAACACAATATCATCATCATAAAAAAAAGCAATCCTTACAAATGATGTCATTTTATAGGGATTCTACGCTCAAAGTAAGCTTCCGATTCTAGACTGGGTGACATTTAAAGTAATTTACGGCAGAAAAATATTCTTCTACCGAGAGAAAAAATGTAACCAGTATATACATATATATATATATATATATATATATATATATACATATACATAATTTTCCTAAATGTTTAAAGGTCGCTCATGAATGGCAGAGGCAAGAGACAATGCCATAGACACTGACCATATATACATTTGATAACCCCCAAGCTTCTTCTCCACCCAAGCTAGGATCAGGAAAGGCCGGGCAATGACTGCTTATGACTCAGCAGTTAAGCTTTATACACTTCCAAACCCCCATCCCTACCATAAAAGGATGGTGCGGTTGCAGACATTACAAACACTATCGAGCTTCAGAGGATCTCGAACCCCAGTTAAGACCCCCAGGAAGGGAAGTTTCCAATAGGCTACTATAACCATGATTATTATCAGATTGTTTTATCCAAAATCATATCTATACAATGGAGGTATTTAATAATACTGAGGTAATATTAAAAATAATATTAATTACTACCATTTAAATTTGTTTGGATAAATATTCCAACTGCTCAGACCTCTAAGAATCAGCGGAAGGTAATATCATTTTTAATTTATAAGCAGATTTTCAATCGACCTCACAAAATTCTATTTGGTTTGACCTCATAAGCACCTACATATACATGTGTATAAATCGTTTATAAGGATACCAAGCCTATTTGGAAACGCAGAATCCTGCAAGACCAAGGGCTCCAATAGGGAAAGAAACCCAATGCTTATTGAATGAAATATGGGAAATAATATAAAAATGAAAATATCATAAATTGTAGCCTAGATAAAAAGTCCCCGGAAAATAAACTAAGTTAAACGTCTCAGATTTAATGTTCAAAGCCAATTCATAAATGGAAGAGGCAAGGAACAGCGACAATGCCCTATTTAACTAGGAGGACAAAGCCCTAAGGACAGACCATATTAATATATCATCAGCGCCAAAGCCCACACTCCATCCAAGCTAGGGTCAAGGAGGGCCATGTAATGGCTTCTGATGACTCAGCAGGTAGACCTATAGTTTGTGTATGCTTTACATAATGTGTGTATGTATGTGTATATATATATATATATATATATATATATATATACATATATATATATACATATATATATATATATATATATATATATATATATATATATACAGTATATTGTGTCTATGTAATATGACCCCCCAGAATATACTGGATGTTACAGCTGTGTTATTTATCGGTAATTAGAGGCAATACTGCAGCAGGAAGTGAAAATAACTCACGATATTAAAACGCCGATGCCCAGAAGCAGGGTATCCCTTAGTTACATGGCTGTGAGTTCCTTGGGAGAAGGAAATGTCGCTGATAGTAAAGGAGACTTTTTAGACCTTTATTAAACAGGGGCTTCTCAGTAATCTCGCCAGTCATGGGGTTTTCCAGCTACATACCTTACATTCATGTTGTGATATGTCATCAACATCAAAATAATAGCTTTTGGGCCCGTGGATGTGAGGAAAAAAAAAAGAAAAAAAAAAGTTTGTAGGGAAAACTGAAGTGGAAAAGGTAGGATTGGGGCAAAGTTAACCGTTTCCTCAAGATGAAGACTGTGGGGACAGTGTAGAGCTGTAGTCTAAAGATTGTGAGGGTAAATTAGAATGGAGCATAATGAAAAACTGAGATTTGTAAAGATACTGTGTGAACATGAAAAAGGGTTTCTTGAAGACCCTGATTCTGAGTTAGGCTTGTTGAAGAGAATGGGAAATAGTGGTAGCGCCAAGTGATTTAGATGTAAATATAGATGATAGATAGGTGGCACAATTGTTAGATATGAAGTGTCCGGAGTGAATAACAATGAAGAAAATCATTAAGAAATATATAATGGAAAGGACCTGATTTACAAGGACGTTTGATTTCCAAAGAAAAGTATTCACACATTTACTTGGAAAAATGCAAGTTGATTGTTATAATAGTGATGAAACGATCTTCGTCCGGACGAAGCAAAGGTGCAAAAATACGTATTTTCAGTTGGAGTGGAAAGGTTCAAAATGCGGCTGTGATACTCGTACGCCGAACAATAAAATCAACGCAAACTTTCATTAATGAAAATAAACATTTTTACGATAGGTAAGAAAAAGTCAAGCATGATGTCATAGAAACAAGTACTTCTTATAAAGGCATATACAACTTAATAAAAACAGTAAATGGTAGCATAATGATATTGGAAGAATAACGATTGGAAAAAGTCATTATTTGAGTTCAATTGCAAGATACAAGGAGAAGACTGTGTACAATTATAAAACAGGGTGATTATAATAGTAAAAGACGAAGAACGGGGGGGGGGGGGTGTCGGATAACGTACAAAGTATCTAGCAAAACAAAATAGTTGTGATGGACAGCATCAGTACACACACACACACACACACACACACACACACACACACACACACACACACACACACACACAAATGAGGTAAAAGGGCTTAAAGATTTAAAGGCCGCTCATGAATGCCAGAAGCAAGGGACAGTGACGTTGCCCTATCAAGAACGAAAATGCCATAAAGACTGACCAAATATATATATATATATATATATATATATATATATATATATATATATATATATATATATATATATATATATATGATTAGCGTTCAAGCCCCTCTCCACCCAAGCTAGGACCAAGGAGGGCCAGGCAATGGCCGCTGATGACTCAGCATATGGACCTATAGGTTCCCCCAAACCCCTCGACCAAAGAAACTAACTAGTAGTTTGAAAAGTTGTTGAGTGGAGAGGATAGAGTTGCAAATATGAATAATGCAAAAGCAAAATGATGTATGGAGTGCAATTAAACAAAGAAAAAAAGTAAATGCGCCATTTCTTGATTGGTTTGCTATATTAAAAAAAAAATTGAAAGCTGCTGTAAGTATTACATGAGAAGATGCTATTCAGGTTTACATGAAATATATATGATACGATTTGAACTAAGAAGGAGAAAATATATCTAAACGAAGAACATTAAGGTTTCAAATATTAATTGCACTAGAAGACACTCCGATATATCGACCTTAAAAAACCTACTAATAAAATTGATAAAGACGCCTTGCGCAGGGCAGTGACATGATGACGCATTTAGTTCAACTTAATTACTAAGGCTAATATGAAATTCTTATTATTGAACCGAAGCATGTGTTGAGTATATAAATATGTATATGTATATGTGTATATATATATATATATATATATATATATATATATATATATAAATATATATATAGTGACTCATCTGGTATCGATGTAAGATTCAAAAGCAATTACACTGAACATTCACAGGTGTTTAGAAATTTTTGGATAATGATGAGAAAATTCAAAGTGCAAATTCAAGAGACAAGAAAAGGAGGCCTGAGTTGAGTACGAATGGTTGAGGCTAGCAAATTACACACCATTGGTTGATGATTGTGACGAGAAAAAAAAAAAATTGTAAAATGTTTGCACGAGGAGAATGTTGAATATGGCAAGTTATAGGAAGGTTACGAAAGTATATAAAACCTACCAAAATGCAGTAATGGACAAGCCTTACTCCACTTTTGAGGGTTTAAAGAAACAAATGATGATAGAATGGGAACTGGAAGAGAGGAGACGTGGTAGTGGGCTGGTTTTGATTTATATTGAATGTTCATAAAATCAAAATATCTAAGTAGCCGAAATTAATAATTTGTAAATGGGATTAATAAAGTCTAAAGGGGTGAGAAAATAAATAAAACGAAATATTGTAAGAAGATTAGATCATGCGAAATGAACGCTCCAATAATAATGTGGAGAGAACAGAGGACGTCAGAGAGATGGGTGTGAAGATGAAAGACGATAAAAAGTAGACTGTGTACGGCATGTGTTTCATACACGCTTGTACACTGTAAGGTTTTGATTTTTTATCTTATCACTCGCTCTTCCCTGCACTGTTAATAGACCATCCTGTGTTTTAATGCTAGCACAAGCTTTTTGTATTTTTGTGAAGTTCTTCCTTGGAAGTCACTGTATATATACTCGATGATTGTTTAAAAACAGTTTAGTTGCATTCACCTTGCCTTTCACTTATCATCTAACTGCTCGCTCACACATTGGTGACCACCAGAGTGACCAGCTCTTTCCCGCCTTCCCACTCACTGCTGTGTCCATGTGACAATGACAATTAAACCGAAGCATGTGTTGATTATATAAATATGACTCTCCTATTAACGCTACATCCATGAAATATTTTCAGCTCTCTCAACAACCGTTGAGGAACCAAAAGGCTTTGCTCACCCTCAGGGGAATGACCAGTATTGCTTACCTGCAACCTGCCACAGACAGCTCTCCTCGTGAAGTGAATCCACTTCATGCCCTTTGGGTATGGCACTTACCCGAACCTGTATGCACTGCCATCCCCGATGTCGATATTTTGCCTACGAAGGACCGATGACTAAAGTCAACGCCCTTATGTACATCCACTTCACCACCTTCAAGACCTCCATCAATGCCTCCACTCCTGATGAAGTGGCCAACTATTCAACATTGACCAAAGCTAAGGTGAAGGATGTAAGACGCCCACCCTATGACGTGCCAGAGCAGACGACAAAACTGCCCACCACCCACCACTCATTTATGCCCCAAACCAATCACCTCTACAGCCACTTGATGATGCCCACTGGCCACGGTTATGCTTCTACCACCCCAAATTCGGGGTTACTGTACAAAAATGATTTTGAACAGTTGTCAGTGGCCATAAAACATACCTTCATTAATCTTGTTTTGGACTTTGTAATGCTGTGGGTTCTTCTCATGGACAGCATCTTAAGGGACCTCCCTTTCAGTGTATGTTACATGGACGACATACTTGTGTTCTCTTCCTCCAAAGAGGTACACCTCTGTCACCTACGCACCGCGCTCGACTGCCTACAACAGAACGGCCTTGTAGTCCAGTATGACAAGTATACCTTTGGTGAAAATGAAGTACCATTCTTAGGGCACCACATCACTCCTAAAGGAGTCTACTGCCTCCCTTAGAAGGTAGCAGCCGCTCGACCATCAAAGCACTGCAAGAATTCTTCGGCATGATCATCTCTTATCACCGTTTCCTGCCCGCCATCACTGCCACTTGCCACTCATGCCCCCTCTACGACTCCCTCAAGAGCAAGCCAAGACCTGAAGTGAGGTTCCCTTCCAGGAGAAGCCTTCTGCAACACACAGAATGCCTTATCAACCGCAGCTCCTTTCACTTTTCCCGTGCCACATGCACCTGTCCTTCTCTCCATCGATGCCAGCGACGTAGCTATTGAGGTAGTACTCGACAGGTGGTCAGCAGCTCGTCCCGCCCATTGGCCTTCTTTAGTAGAAAACTGCACAATCTGGAATCCAGCTACTCCACCTATAACCGCGAATTACTGGTGGTGAATTTGGCTGTCTGTCACTTTCACCACTTGTTGGAAAGTATGCCCTTCGTCATTATTACGGACCACTCGACAGTTCAATGCCTGGTACCCCTGTCAATGCCGAAATCTCTGCCGTGGATGAATACAATTATACCCTTCCACATGTCCCTGGGAAAATGAATCCCGTTGCCGATGCCCCGTCAAGAAACACACTGGACGCTATTCACCTGGGATTGGATTACAACGCCTTGGCAGAAGCCCAGCGAAAAAATCCAGAGTACCAAGCATTTAGGACATCCTGCACATCCCTCCACTGGGAGGATGTCCCTCCAACGCCACCCACCTTGGTGATGTCAGTACTAGTAGACCTAGACCATGGATACCTGCTCTCATACACCAACAAGTGTTTGATTTCATTCATGGCCTTTCAAATCCAATATGACATTCTATTGCACAGCTACTGAAGAAAAAGTTCATTTGGCATAGCATTACTAAGGATGCTAAGGAGTGGGCACCTTTCCTTAACTTCAGCGTCACTTTACCCACATTCACGTCGATGTTGTAGGTCCCCTACCCTCATCAGAAGGACACTGTTACCTGTTTGCTGACAATGACCACTCCACTCCTTGGCATGAGGCCATTCTCATGGAAACTGCAATGTCCGCATCAAGTACATCTGCCATACTCTCAGGATGTGTAGCGAGATTTAGTATCCCGGAGCTTATTACTTTTGACAGTGGTACTCGTTTCTCCTCTCAATTGTGGACAACATTAGCTAATCTCTTGGGAAATACCCTACATTAGACAACTCCCTACAATTCTGCTGCCAAAAGGATTGGTTGAACATTTTCCTTGCACCCTCAAAGCAGCTTTGATGCTCCACTGCAAGACTCCAACTGGTTTACCCAGCTTCCTAAACACGCCCTGGATGTCTTGGCAGCTGAAATGGTATGTAACAACCCATTAGTTGTCCCTATCAAATTTTTTGGGTCTGCAGCCTCCTCCAACAATCTGCACGCTAGCTTACACGGGCATTTTCTTTGAGATCTGTCAAACAACAAAAGCGTTCTTACTGAACATTCGTGGCCAAGAACACTGGGTCTCCATTGATTGTATTAAACCTTCGTATCTACTGCCAGATGACCCGCCTACAATATGCCTCTCAAGAGTAGGGCGACCCATTTCACATGTTAGTCATGTTTATGGGGGGGGGGGTGTACCGCATGTGTTTCATTCACGCTCGTGCACTATAAAGGTTTTGATTTTTAATCTTATCACTCGCTCTTCCCTGCACTGTTAATAGACCATCATGTGTTTTCATGCTAGCACGAGCTTTATCATGTTTGAATTTTTGTGATGTTCTTCCTCGGAAGTCGCTGTATATAAACTCGTTGATTGTTTAATAAAGTTTAGCTGCATTCACCTTGTCACTCGGTTATCACTAACGGCTCGCTCGCACAACTGTGTTGGAACAGAAGAGTAACATGAGATTGGGTTGTGTGTTGTACTTTAAAGAAGACCTGCGTGCTATTGACAAGAATTCTAAGTTAAAATTTTGTACTTTAAGGAAGTACTGCGTGCTATTGACAAGAATTCTATGTTGAAATTGGGAAAAGAAGTTATGAAGTAAACGTTTTATGAACAGTTACTTCATTCCCAATTCTGTTTATCTAATACAGGAATGGGTAACCGTTCGTCAACTGGGGGCCACATTTATTTTATTTGTATTATATAAAAATTTAAAAAGAAAATTAAATTTCTTCCATTATTAACTAATGATAATGATTATAATTATTGGTATAAATTAATATAATTCAAAATATTTAGGTGAAAAAACCTGAAAATATATTTCAGGCCACAGGTTGTTTTAATCTCTATATTTCAACTTAAACATACTAAATATATATATATATATATATATATATATATATATATATATATATATATATATATATATGATTATTTATCACTAACATCCGTGATTTTAATCAATGTAAATATCAACCACAATGGCATTTAATATAAATTTACCATACACTAA
>NC_090759.1:18148352-18158352 GCF_036898095.1 Palaemon carinicauda
TATTATGTAGTCCTCACAAGGTGTTCTAGGTCTGACAGCAGTAATATATACTTCCAAAACCAATAATGAATAAAGGAAAAGTTACAGACTAGGGTGAAATTATAAATATGCCCCAAGGGGAATAAAGATCAAAGCTACATTAAACTATATCAACAAACAAAATCACATGTTGGGGGATATCGAGTTTAATGTTCCGAGAATCGTAGAGAGAAAATTCTAAACATAAAATCAATGACTAAACAAAGTGATAAGAAATGTTGGACCCAAACTTGATTGAAGTTACCATAATGGACCTTCGATGTCAGGATGCCAGAGAACTTCAAATCATTAATTTACTCATTGCCATAATGGATCACTGCAAACCTTATAACATTATTGAAATGGTTTGGTCTGGCTCATAAAACACTGTGAACACACTAGTTAGGACACGTTTTGTTGATTCATTCGTGGAATAAATAAAGTTTTGATGACTGAAACCTGGTATACAGTTACAGCACATCTGGATAAGAGTTCTATTTGTAAAATAATTTTTTCAAATTAACATTTTTTGGATCTTTTTATAGGCATTAATTAAAATACGCTAAAGAGTCAAACTGCGATTTCAGTGATCGACAATGCTGAATTATTAGAGTATATTTAAATGAACGCTTACAGTACAGAAGGTCCTCAACTTACAATCATTTGGAGATAAAAACACAAATCCAGCTTCTTCGACTAATGCTTTTCCCGCTGTGCACGGTCGCTATTTCTTGAGAGCCGTTTCCAATTTCTTTTGTCACCGATGTACTCCACTGTGAGATCTTTCTCCTCCATATCCGCTGTTACACACTCCATCCACCTTCTCTTTGTTCTCCCACTCCTCTTACTACCTGGAACATCCATCTCCAACAACCTCCTCCCAAAATATTCCTGGTCTCTCCTCATTACTTTATTTACTTTGACGGCTGTTTTTCCAGTCCCATACAGCAGGGGAACCTAACTCTCTACACGACCTCCACTATCGTTTTATTTTGTTCGTTCAGAGTATTCAACATTTCATTTCACTTATTGCTCATTTACTGTTAAATTGTCTCACGGAATAAGAAAGTCTTCAGTTTCCTCTTGAAAGCCTCAATGTCTTCAATCATTCGGATGTCTCGTGAAAGCTTATTGTACAGTCCTTGGTGCAACATATTTAAAGGCTCTAGAGCCTACAGTAGACATGTATCCAGGTTTTAATAGTTTTAAACCATCTGTAACTATTCTCGTGTCAACACAGTTTGTTGGCTGCACAATATGTAGCAATTCTCTTATATATCTTGGACGACCGGTTCTGATAACTTGGTGGGTTATTGTACATATTTTAAATTCAATTCTCGCTTTAATCGGCAGCCAGTGTAAATCAATTAGTATAGGGGTAATCCTCTCTCTAGGCGAGACACCTTTTATCAGTCTTGCTCCTCTCTTTATTATGTTTTGAAATTTCTTAAGTTATCTTTAGGTAAATCGTAATAGATGGAGTTCCAGTAGTCAATCCTGGTAATAACAGTTTATCACAAGTTTCTTTACAGAATTTCCGTCCAGGTGCTTTTTTTATAAAAGCAATATTTCTTAGATGATAACCAGCAGTTTTTATTACATTATTTATTTGGGCATTGAGATACAGGTTACAGTCAAGAAATACACCTAGATCTCTAACTTTACTAGATATAGGGGAATTATTTATGTTCATTTGAATATCACCCAAGCTTCTCAGTGTTTCTCTTTCCCACCACCATGAACTCAGTTTTGTTCTCATTTAATTTTAGTTGTTTATTTGCCATCCATTCTCTAACAATATCAAGGATTCGGTTTAGAGTTTCAGTAGTGTCATCTACATCATTTATGGAAATGTAAAATTGTGTCAGCTGCAAATACTTTGAACTTCACACCATGTCTTTGTAGTATATTCGATAGACCGGTAGTATAGATGCACAATAAGATTGGGAGAAGTACACTCCCCTGGGGTACCCCTCTGAGAGTTTCCAATTTGCACACAGTAATTTCTACCAATCACGTAGTCTTTTAGGTATTTGAAAGCTTGATCTTCAACGCCGATGCACCACAGATCATTTAGTAGCAGTTCATACACAACTGTATTAAAAGCCACACTGAGATCGAACAATATTAAAATACCACATTTATTTTCATCCATAATTTCCAGCATATCATTTACAACACAGAAGATGGCTGTCTCCATAGAAAATAGTTTTCTGTAAGCAGATTGGTTGTCAGGCAAAGTTTCTATTACTTCTAAGTGACTGACTATTTGTTCAAGAATTATGTATTCAAGCACTTTTGAAACACAGGATAGATTCGAAATAGGTCTATATGAGCTTAATTGCTGGT
Source organism: Palaemon carinicauda (assembly GCF_036898095.1). Lineage (NCBI taxonomy): Eukaryota > Metazoa > Arthropoda > Malacostraca > Decapoda > Palaemonidae > Palaemon > Palaemon carinicauda. Next base: position 18,150,720 of record NC_090759.1, read on the forward strand.
AGTCCAGAGCACTTTTCAGAACTGGTGTGACTATAGCCATTTTCTCAGATTTGGGAAACTTACATTCTTCAATGCTTGCATTCTCTATTCTCATTACTATTTCGGCTAGACTAAAAAATTTTCTCTCCAATTACCTCAGATATTGGCATAGGTTCGATTGCACAGTTTTACTTTGCTCTCTTGATAATCCTGGTGATGTCGTTTTGTGTTATGTTGTTGAATCTCATCAATTTTATGCGTCAGGTTAATCATTAATCTGATGTTGATATCTACAAATGACTTGGTTATATTTTTAATTTTGTTTTTAAAGAATACAAGAAAATTATCTGCTAGTTCCTGGTGATGTATCCATCGTTTACATTCCCCGTTTACCATTTAGGAGACGATATAACTTATTTGTCTGTTGCTGCTTCGCAGATCTTTCTCTTATAGTATTCACTTTTTCCTACTTAGTAGGTAGTTGTACTGACACATAGCAGTTTTGTATTCAACAAATGTACTTTCAGTGTCCAAACCAGTGGAGTCACTTCTCTTAGATTTTCTTGACACCTCTGTAACCTTAGTACCTAGTTGTTCCCCTTACCAAGTTTTTTCTACCCTTATTCAGTCTCGTGATCCCAGCCATCCATATTAGCATTCTCATCACTGCAACATCCATTTCTCAAAGACCTTTTTCATGGGCCAGGTCTCTGCACCATATGACATGGCAGGTGTCACTGCGGTTTTATGTACCTTTCCCTTTTAACTTTAAGTTTATCCTTCGATCACATAACACTACCGACACTCTTTTCCAATTATTCCATCCAGCTTGAGTTATACTGCTCAATTCCATTTGGAGCTCTGCTGTTTCCTCAACATATGACCCTGGGTACTTGAATTTTTCTGTCCTCTTTACTATTTCTTCTAGCAAATGTAGGTCATTCAATTGGTTCTGCGGGTTGCAACACACACACTGTTTTTGGTCTACTGATCTTAAGCCTTCTGCCCTCCAATTCCTCTCCTCCAATCCTTCTCTGGTTTCATCACACAAAACTATATCATCTGCAAACAGCATGATCCATGGTGACTGTTCCTTCATTCAGTAATTACATCCATCACTATATTAAACAAGTAGGGGCTTAATGAAGACCCCTTGTGTAACCCAACCCAAACTTCAAACGTCTCAGTCAAACCAACACTCGTTCTTATTTGTGTGCCTGCTCCTTCATACATATCTCTGATCAGCCTAATATATTTCTCTGGTGTTCCCCTCTCTCTCAGAAATCTCCATATCTCCTACCATGGAACTCTATCATAAGCCTTCTCAAGGCAATAAATACTATATGTAATTCCTTTGGGCCTTCTCTATATTTTTCCATCAACTGCCTTAATGCAAACATTGCATCTGTCGTGCTTCTGCCTGGCATAAATCCAAACTGCTCTTCTCCGATCTCAGTCTCTTCCCTTATCCTATGCTCTATAATCCTTTCCCAAAGCTTCATAGCATGTGGGAGAAGATTGATTGTCCTATAATTATTACATTTTGGACATCCCCTTTTTCTTTAAATACGGGTATTAAGAAGCTATTTCTCCACATTCTGGGAATCTTTTCTATCCGATGTATCGTTTTCATTAGATCCCACTGCATTTCCACTCCAAATTCCCCCAAGCATTTCCAGACTTCCACTGGGTTCTCCTCAGGTCCCGTAGCTTTTCCATTTTTTTATGTATTTGATAGCAACATTAATTTCTTCTCTGTCTACATCTCTTATCGTTCCTAAATTTGGATTGCCATCTGCAATCATAGATCTCATATTTTCTTCATTTAGCAATCTTTCAAAATACTGTTTCGAGCTTCCCTTTATATCACTTGAGCTAGACATTACCACTCCATCCTCATTCTCTATCTGCTTAATGTGGGTAATATCTTTGGTTACTTTATTTCTTCCTTTAGCAATCTTGTAAATCTTCTTTTGACCCTCCTTTGTGTCCAAATACATTATCGATTGCTTGTTGTTTTGACTGTGCCACCGCCACTTTCGCTTCTTTCTTTGCCTGTTGACATTCCTAAAACTTCCTTGCCAACTCTTTTCAGAATACTGCTGTTACGTTCCCACCACTCATCTACATCCTCATAATCTCAGGTGCCAAGCTCGACTAAACTCTCTCTACGAATCTATCCCTATATTCTGGTTCTTTAAGCTTCCATCATCTTATCTTTGGAATAATTTCTTGCCCACCTCTTATTGTTCTCTTCCTATTCCAGACTACTGTCAAGAGTCTATGCTGGGGAATCACAGCTTCTCCTAGGAATATTTTACGATTTCTTATCTCTTTAAAATGCACCCTTCTACCTAATACAAAATCAATTAGTGATTCCTGCCCGCCACTTTTATATGTTGCAAGATACTTTGTCGGTTTTTCAAAGAAAGTGTTGATTACTGCCATATCAAAGGCTATAGCAAAGTCCATAATCCTTTTATCATCTTGGTTCCGGTCTCCTAAAGCCCATCCTCCATGTATTCTTTCAAGCCCTCGTTATTTCTCCCAACATGACCATTTAGCTCTCCTCCTATCATTAACAGTTCTTCATTTGGAATGTTTATCATTTCCTGATCCAGCTGTCTCCAAAAATCGTCTTTTTCCTCGTCTCCAAAAATCGTCTTTTTCCTCTTCTGTACAACCTGTCTGAGGTGCATATATACTGATAACATTTAGAATTTCTCCAATCCATTCTAGCTTCACGCGCATTATTCTATCATTTGGTCTTTTCACCTCAAATACACAACTCTTGAGCTTTCCAGTTAGTATGATCCCAAACCCATTCCTTCCTTGCTCTGTGCATCCACTAAAAAAAGTTTATACCCTGCTCCAATCTCTTTAGCTCTATTTCCCTTACATCTTGCAATCTGGACTTTCATCCTCCATCATAACAGCAACTTCTCTTCCACATCTTGTCATGGTTTCAACGTTCAAGGTGCAAAATCTAATATATTTTGGGGCTCCCTTCTTTAACTGTATTCGCCCACTTTGCAGTAGCTCTTGCCTATTTCTCGAAAAGTTAGGGCAATGTATCTGCGCGTCGCCTATAGGGTACGCCCTACCGGTCATCAGTTCATCTACGACGAATTCCATTGCATGGGTTTTGGGTGGAATTTTCACAACCGGATGCCCTTCCTGATGTCAACCCTCCATATTTACCCGGGCTTGGAACTGACACCTAGCCGGGTGGGCTTGCACCCCCCACAACTCTAACTGAAATCATAAATCTCAAATGTTGTATCGAGAGTTCATAATGAAATAGTGTAACAATACAATATTATAAAATTTAAGGCAGTAAGCAAGACAACATTTGCAGTATATACTGTAGATTAGTTGTTGACTTTTGCAGCCGGAAATCGTAGGCAGGGGAGTTGGGTGAAGCACACCCTAAGTCAAAATTAAAAAAAAGAATAATTTACAAACAATTCAACTTACAGACAGCTTCTTGGAACCCATTAAATTTGTAAGGTGAGGTCATTCTGTAAAACTTATCGGAGTTTTTATTTCCACAGATTCGTCAGTCTTCAAGATGCATGACGATGGTAATAACAAGCAACGACCTCGAATTTCTGACCATTTTTATTGAAGATGCCATCAATGATCACCTTCTTGTATGGCCAACCAGACTCCTCATTGTTACCAATAACGCCTTCACCTTAAAACAGCCAAGTTTAAAAAAAATCCTTTCTGCAGCCAATGCCGTGGTGATGGTCTTGGAAAAAATATCAAATTCTATAAGGTTATTGCCTCAGTTCATTCTGTTACTGGTGTATGCGACCCGTCAAAACGACGGCTAAATATCTAGATAGATATGCACACACAGGTACACAGGTGTGATGGAGAATGTGGTTTCCGAGTTTACTTCTCGGAACACCCCTCTAACAGGGTATGAGTACTACTCCCGAGAGGGGGGTGACTGGACCAGACCGAGTAGTTACACGTTTGGCAATACTGAAGAGCATGGCTAGAAATATATATATATATATATATATATATATATATATATATATATATATATATATATATATATATATATATATATATATATATATAGCTAGATTGGCAGAAAGATAAATGAACACTTGCTCTTCATTATATGGGAGATGCTCTTTTATCACGAATCCTTCTAAAAATAAATGTTGTAACTTAATTCCACGAAGTACTCAGCGGTAAGATGGAAAATCCAAATATTTGCAATACCTACAATAAATACTTTTTAAATCAAAGGAAATCACTTTTATCTCTTTTTTTTCCTAACAATCCTTACACTAGCATCAACCTCCTTTAACTATAAACCTATTTCACGTTAGAACATTTAGTTATGAAAATATAGTTAATATTGTTGATAGTTTTATTGGGCTTTTTTGTACCAATCAGTATTTTACATAAATATAACAAGTGAATATACTAGTAAAGAAAAAATAACTTGATTGCAGGAGCAAAATATTCACCGTACTAAAATAAGGAACCCCATTTCCTTTAGATATGGCTTCTACATGTTCATGCCGTACAACCACCGACTGGTTTACGCAGCGAATTGGACACCAGGTAAAGGAATAGCCCACCTCACGAAAAATCCCCTTTTTCATGACAAATTCCGCAGGTATGTCATCCTACTTCGTTATGTGGGTAATATGTTTGCAGATTGAATGTATATAACCAAAGAGTAGAGATTTAGATTATTGTTAAGGCAAAGTTTTTAAGTGATGAGATGATGATGATGTGTAAGACTAGGGTTGACTTCTAGAACAATTTTGAAAGCAATAGTACTCCAATTAATGAACACTAGGATGATACAGTTCATTAATTTCATATATTTCTAACATACAGCTGTAAAAATTCTCATAATCCATATTAGTCAATGTTCAACCATAATTTAATAACAATAGTACAAACACAAGTGGTCTCTCTACGAATAAACTACTAGTAAGGAAATAAGAATCACAAACAACAGAATATCCCATCTAATATAAAGTAGACTACGTAACAATAACAAACAACTTTAACTGATTAAATCATAAAGTAAACCTACTGAACCAGCAAACAATAGCATGAAGTAAAGGGTGTTCACACTTCACTTAAGAGAACTGGTCACCTTAAGGTTGCGGTAGCCTATTGAAAATGTCCCAGCCTAGCGTTCTCCTGGACTGAGGTTCGAGACAAGCTCAATTGAGCTCGATAATTTCTTGTATCGTCTGCAACATCACCATCCTTGTGAGCTAAGAGCTAAGGATGAGAGGTTTAGGGAAGCCTATAGGTCTACCTGCTGAACCATCAGCAGCCACTGCCTGGCCCTCACTGGTCCTTGCTTAGGTGGAGAGGGGGACTTAAGCGCTGATCATGTGTGTGTATATATATATATATATATATATATATATATATATATACATACATATATATATATATATATGTATATATATATATATATATATATATATATATGTGTATATATATATATATATATATATATATATATATATATATATATATATATATATATATATAAATGGTCAGTCTCTAGGGCACTGTTACTGCCCCTTGTCTCTGCCATTCACGAGCAACCTGTATAACTTTAAATCTGCACTGTACAGGTTAGAGCAGTGTTTCTCAACCTTTTTTTACCAATGGCACACTTAGGATCTTATGATAATATCACGGCACACTTGGAAAATTTAAGAGAAATAATTAAGAGAATATATACTTGTAAATATGAGATGGAACTACAGACTTGAGAAATAAAACACTTTTAAATATGAACTTACTTTATTTCAGTGTTTTTCTTAGAGTAAATTGTGAAGATGATTAGTGTGAAACTTGTGCCTGGTGTTTTTTGGCGACTTCCTCAATATTTGGTCGAATGTGTGATAAGCAGACCCTCATTTCTTCTTCAGTTGAGCGTAGTCTCTCTCGCTTCTTAGTTTTGATGTTATTTAGGGTTGAGAAGCCAAGTTCACATAAATAAGATGTAGAAAATTGCAACAAAAGTGATAAAGCTTTTTTAGATAATGTGGGATATTCCTCTTGAACAGATATCCAAAATGAGTCAATAGGTACAGTAGAATGTTTTATTCTTAGATCTCTGTCACTAGAAATGGTGGCCAGTTCCTCTTCTTCACACAACTGTAATCCAATATTAGAGGGAATATTCATGAAAGGATTTCGAATCCAATCATACTTCTCTGTGCTCAGTGATGGAAAATAGTGGTCGATGTTTTCATCAAGCGCTGTCAGATGAGAAACAACAATAGGGATCATTTCTTTAATGCAAGTGGTACGCATTGAAGGAAACATATCAAAATTACCTGAGCTTGCTCTATTTTTCCAAATAATAATTTTCTTTTTTAGAGCAACTAACTTATCTGTTGAGGTCAGAATATTCTCATTTCTCCCTTGCATGCTACTGTTTGTGTTGTTTAATTGACTGAATATTTCTGTTAGGTATTCCAGTTTAGACATCCAAAGTTCACAACGAAGATGCTCACCGAATTTTCCTTGCTTTTCTTGGTCGAAAAATACGATTAATTCCTTGTGTAATTCATGAACACGAGTTAATACCTTACCTTTCGATAGCCATCGAACTTCGGTATGCATTAGTAATCTAACATGCTGGGAGTCCATTCCTTTGCATAGTTGTTCAAATAATCTTGACTTCAAAGGCCTACTTTTAATATAATTTACTATTTCAACTAGCTGGTGTAACACCAGTTTTAAATCTTCTTGTGATATTTTTGAAATAAGAACTTCTCTGTGTAAAAAGCAATGAGTACGAATAAGATCTGGGTTTTCTTTTTCTGCAAGAGATACAAATCCTTTAATACAGCCTGTCATACACGGGGCTCCATCAGTGCAAATGCCTACGCAAGATTTCCATGTTAAATTCATTTCTCTAAGGTAGTCAGTTATCACATCAAAAATATCTTGACCTCTAGTAGTAGTTGACATTCCTTTGCAACACAAAAACTGATTGATTATTTCACTGCCATCAATAAAACGTACAAATGCAAGCAAGTGACTAGTGTTGCTTATATCCGTGGACTCATCAACAGTTAATGCAAAAGTAGAATCCTGAAGTTTTTTCTGAACCTTTTTTTCAATATTTTCAGATAAATCTAAAATTCTTCTGTGTATTGTATCATTTGATAAGGGGATTTTGCTAATTTCTTTTTCAGCTTTCTCGCCAAACATGGATTTAACAATCTTTTTGCAAGCGGGCAGTATAACTGACTCAGCAAGTGTGTGAGATTTAGATTTTAATGCTATTATTTCTGCGACTTCAAATGAAGCAAGCTGAGCCCTTTCTGATGCGGTCATTGTTTTCTCAAATACATTGCGCTGCTTCGATTGCTGATCTAAAAGCCTTTGAAAATATACAAGATCTTTATCCTGCAGAGATGAATGTTTAGAAGTGAGATGTCTCTTTAACTTACTTGGTACCATGGATTCATTTGACATTTTATCGCCGCAAACTACACATAATGGATTTGGTTGAGCAGCATCTCCAGACCAAAAAAATCCGAACTTCAAGTAGCTCTCATTATACTGTCTATTTAAATAATGGCGAATTTTTGCCTTTTTTACATTGGAGTTTGTTGGGTTCAATGATTGTTCACTA